>NC_068356.1:91911335-92250710 GCF_020536995.1 Dreissena polymorpha
TCCTCTGTACTTCTGTATATATTTGTTTTGTAAATATTCATTTTTGTTGACACCTGTTTTCTGCGCATATACATGTTGACATATATCAATTCTAACCACATGTGATGTTGACGATGTACATTGTGCAAGTCATATAAAATGTCTGTCTGTCTGTCCTCTTTTGCTCCTCTCCATCCAAGTGTATAACTATGACCTGTGCGAGAAATAAGCCGACTTTACGTGGTCGCATGAGGTGCCGAGTGTGAACGGCCATTTGACACAGTGATCGGGTTAAGATGTATATCAATATGAGACGTTTGACATGTCATTTCCCTTTATGATCCATATCCTTCCCAGCCGCTATTTATAGCTTAGTGTTCATTTTGCCTCGAATCGACTTGCCTAGGATAATTATCCGGAGAAAGCATAATTTAAACATCAAGACAATGCCGATCCTAGCAGTTGTAATTTGTAAATATAGAATTTTAGCACGTTCTTTTAATATATAAATACATGAGCAAAGCAGGAAACTGAACTGTTTTTCAATATACACATGTGCAGGTTATACACCAAAACGCTCGACATTTTCAAAATAACGTTCGCTTTAATCGCAAGATTACAAGATTACGTATCACCGTTTAAGTGCGATAAGACGAATTATTTTGATATAAATGACTCCTTCAGTTTTAGAGGTATTTTAATACAGCTTTGTACAAAAACATAGGACATCGAGAGAAAGTATGGGGTACAAGAACTAGAAATCTCTTTTCAGTATTTTTTGCAGCTATTGTCATTTTTTGTGTTTGTGCAAAGCATAATACTCGTGGAGTATTGAAGGTTTATATTGCTTTTATTTGTATGCTGACAACATTAATCCATTAAATTGTCACTCTGATTCGGTGATACTTAGGTATACATGTACATCCAGAAGTCATCATTGACAGTGTGGATGTTTGTATTCGGGGAAAGCCTGTCCGTAATGGTTGCCACCAACCAAACTCACATGCGTCGGGAACGGGGATTGAGGCCTGATCTGCTAGATTAGAAGATTTGTACCAACCACTGCGCTGAGCGTACACCCTAAACGTTGGAGACCAACAATCTGAGTATTTAAAAAAAGAAGTCAATGTGTTCATTTATTTATACTCCCGTAAGCGATTACCAATTACAGTTGTCAAGCTTACCCACTTGATTTGGGCAGGTAAAATGAAAATCGGACAATCCGTTACGAAATATAATGTTCTCTATGTTTAAATGGAAACAGCTGCTGCATTTGTCGGTAACCTGCCGTAAAGAAGAATTTTAATAGGGTATCAGATTTTTTAAACGACAAATGAGTGTCATATTTCTTTTGAAACTTCATTGTGGTTTCGCTCCTTACATTTTGTAAACGTCTTGTACATGTTAAAATGGTATATAAGCATGCAAATACAAAATTACCATGAATATTGAAAAAAGGGAGAATGTGTTAATGGTAATTGTCTACGTGTCTTTGTTCATGTGTACGGAATACCGTTAGGGCCATCGTGGTTATGCATTAAAATCCAGAGGACGATTATGCAATAGTGCGATAGTACGATTGCGATAATGCGATAGTACAATAACAACAGATAAAACGATGGCGACAGTGCGATAGTGCGATGGCGACAATGCGATAATACGACGACGACAGTACGATAACGCGATAGTACGATGACGACAGTGCGACAATACGATGGCGACAGTTCGATAGTACGATGGCGACAATGCGATAATACGATGACGACAGTGCGATAACGCGATAGAACGATGGCGACAATGCGATGATACGATGGCGACAGTACGATATGACTATCCCATTGTCGCCATCGCACTATCACACTGTCGCCATCGTATTGTCGCACTGTCGCATTGTCGTCATCGTACTATCGCATTGTCGCCATCGTGTTATCGCATTGTCGCCATCGTGTTATCGCATTGTCGCCATCGTACTATCGCATTGTCGCCATTGTACTATCGCATTGTCGCCCTTTTTATTGTAATGTGTAACCACGATGGCCCTAACGGTATCCCGTACATATGTACACAACATTTTTAGAAAGCATTTGTTTTAGAGCACGTGCAGATCCAAATGGGTTTGTTATAACAGAAACCAATCATTTGCCGTCTAAGTCGGTAAAATGACCAACTCACTGAGACTTGCGAATAAAATGATGTGACATAACGGTATATTCATATTGTTTATTCTTATGATAGAAATTTAAGTACAGATAGATTTAATAGTAGGGAAATATTTTAATATTTTTGATGTTTGAGTAATTAATTAGTAACTGTTATAATTACTGATATGTAAGAAAATGTTGAAAGGTTATTAACATCAATATTTCTATCTTATACGTAAACAGAAGTTAAAAGTTTAAAGTGATCAAACTATTTGAGAGTTCATCTTGTAAAGTAGCTGTATGTTGTGGGTATTTAGGAATTAACAAGGGTTATTCGAAGGGGTGGGTTTAGTAAATCAAGGGAAAAGTACAGTCAGCCAATCAAGAATGGGATAGGAAATATCTAAATTTTATGTTTATGTACCCATGAATAAAATGCTGTGTGGTTGTTTCATTAACAACAAGATTTGTCCCAACAAGTAAGTTGATTAGACAGGAGTGGGTCAAAGTCCTGGTCCAACCATTTTTCAGCCTCCGGCGCGGAAGGACCTCATAAACTTCGAAATACTAGTACACACAGAAAAAAATCTCGTTTCGCAAATATGCGGATCTCAAATCGCCTTATTTTACCTTTTATCTTTGTTAAGGGTTGAACACAATGTATCTTAAAGTCGAGTTGGTGAGTAAGATAAATTGACCTGACGCCTTATCAGTGATCGCTCCGCCCACTTAATCACGTGGGTCAGCGGGAAGAAAACCTAGACAAGCTAACACCAAAATGGCTTCTTTGCCCATAGACTGCATATAGATTTACGCGATATTCCGGATGATTTTATGGACTTGTTTAACACCATATTACACTTGTAAAGGGGTTGATGCCATTTAGTTATTCTGCAAATGCAAAAATATACGATTAAAGAGAACATCAGCTATTTATAACGGGTAAATCGGTACATTAAACACGCTCTCAAACGCTTGCGCGCTTACCGAAATCGAACCCGTTATCGCGTGTAATGGTGGTATTTGCAATAAATTAACACTTCACCGGTATTTACCCGTGTTATTAACAAAATTATTACCGAAACATTCCCCCCTACCCGTGTATTTGACACGAAAAAGCGCTTTATAACTGGGAATTCGGTGAAGTTTTACGCGCTTTCTGACGCCGGGTGGGTACCTCAAACCCACATGTTATTGCGTAAAAAAGGGATATTAATCGTATTAAACATTGCTTATGGGACATTTATCAATCACTATAATTTAAAGCGCAAAAACAACACAGTAAGTTTGGACATTGTCTGATATAAAATTAGCGTTGTACGAAATGGAATACGGTCGGGCTATTATAAATTAATAAGGCTACCAATATCAGACGCTCGCGCAGGTACCAACTTCCCCGAAGTTACCGCATTTATTGGTTAACTAATATCAGTAATAATAACTCTTTTACAATAGCATTTATCGATACGTCTTTATTAAAATAATAACAAAATGGTTTTCACTTGTTTCTGACACACACAGAAACGCGATTTTTAACGGGGATTTCGTAAAGTTACACGAATTGGGTACCAAAATTCTCAATTATTTTACATGCACACGTGACATAATACAAACTTAATAATGCTTTGTTATTGCTTATATGACATTTCAAGTTTGGGAAATAAATTAATGTTCTATAAAGGGATTCTCGGTAATTCTTGAAGCTTCCACTCGCTCTTGTCAAGACCGCATTGCCGCGTTGGAAATGGTATAAATTCAATGTCACCAACTAATCTGTCAGGATATTGATTGTACGAGTTACATAATCCTCATTGACACCGTTTTACCATTTTTAATCGTTTTTAAAGAGGAAAACAAAAGAAACTCGTTGGAATAAAAGTGAACCTAAACATGTTCAAAAACATGTTCAAAAACGGGCATCATCAATACCGGAGCGCTAAACCGAACTTCCAGTACGGGCTTCATGGCTTTAGGAACGGGCATCGTGACTTCCGGAACGGTTATCATGACTTCCGGAAAGGGCATTATGACTTCCGTATTGGGCACCATAACTTCTTCAGGCAGCATGATCTAAGGAACGCACACCAGGACACCCGGAGTGAATATCAGGATTGTCATAATGAAAATCGTGACTTCCGGTACGTTCGTCGACATGTCAATCATGAAAACAGTCGACACTGCATGAACTGTGGACGTCAAAATCATGTCACACGTGACTGCAGACTACCGAAAAGACAATAGGTTACTAATGACAAACGTACTACATCGTTATATAGCACAAATAAATTTGACATTCTTTCGTCGGTATGTAACCAATGTGACTCGCACAAATGTAAGTGTAGTTTAATTATTGCTAATGATGATACAAATCAACATAAACCACATTGCTTAAGATTGAATAATGTTAAATGTAGCACAATAAATAATTTAGACACTGATATATCATCCCTGGATAGTAACGTTCTTATGGAATCTCACATACAATCTACTTTAACATGTAACATAAATAATGATTATTATATTCCATTTACATATAAAGGTTTGCATATTATGCATTTGAATATCCAACATTTATTGCCTAAATTGGATGAAATTCGTGTTTACTTACACGAAAATAGTTCTTTAGATATAGTAGGCTTTTGTGAAACATTTTTAAATGATAAAACGGAGATTAATACAATATCCATTTCCGGTTACAGCATTGTAAGACGTGATAGGGCTATTTCTGCTGGAGGCGGTATAATAGTTTATATAAAAGATAGCATCTCTTTTGTACGTAGACATGATTTAGAAAGTGACGATATTGAATCTATTTGGCTACAAATCAACATTGTAAAGTACAAACCTTATCTAATTAACTTTGTTTATCGCCCACCAAATAGCCCTCAATCTTGGATTGACTCATTTGAATTACAGATAAATAAGGCAGACATGGAAGATTGTAATATGTATTCAACCGGGGATTTTAATTTTCACTGTTTAAGCCAAAACATATTTAACAATAAGAAATGGGAAAAACTTATCACTGATTTTAATTTAAAACAACACGTGTCTTTTCCAACAAGGGTTACGGAACGTTCATCATCAATATTAGACCATTTGTATTCAAAATATGACAACATTTCTGAGGTAATCATACCAAAAATAGGCATAAGTGACCATTACCCAGTAGTTTTTACATTAAGCGTCAAAGGTAAAATTGTTAAAACAAATGATCATAAAATTATTAAGTACAGATAATTTAACAAATTTAATGAAATCAATTTTCAAAATGACTTAGCAAATGCTAATTTTGATATGGTTGAAACAATAGAGGATGCTAATGAGGCATTTGAAGTATTTTATAACATATTAAACTCAGTCCTTAATAAGAATGCCCCTATGAAATATAAAAAAGTGAAGAGATTACAACAACCCGGTTGGTACAACGAAAACGTAAAACAAGCAAGGTCTTTAAGGGATAAATATAAACGTGAATCTAATTGGCCACAATATAAGTTGTGGCGTAATAAATGTAACAGTGCAATCAAAATGGCAAAAAAAGAATATTTTTCGAATGCGGTACAAAACAAAACAAGTGCGAAATCGCTCTGGAAAACTATTAAATTAGCATCAAATGAACACACAGAATCCTCTATTTTGCCAAATGTAATAAGAAAGGATGATCAGATAATATCTGGTAAAACAAATGTAGCTAATGCACTTAATGACCACTTTGTTGACATCTCGAAACTTATTAAAAAGACTAAATTTGCTGAACAGGATTTCCACTCATTAAAAACATATCTAGATGCTAAGCTAGAATCTAAGCATTTCTCTGTTCAGTTTATTACTACATCAGAAGTTAGTACTTTAATTAATCAACTTCATTCAAACAAATCTGCTGGGGCTGATGGTATAGGGCCCAGCATTATTAAACTTTGCAAAGAATTCATTATACAACCAATCACTGCTTTTATAAATAACTGTATATCACATGGAACCTTTCCCGACATGCTTAAAATTGCAAACGTAATACCTTTATACAAGGGTGGATCGGTAGAAGATCCCAATAATTATAGACCAATATCAATTTTACCTACTATATCTAAAATATTTGAAAAGCATTTAGCTAAACAATTGCATATATATCTAGAATCTACAGGTCTATTAAACAAAACTCAGTCGGGTTTTCGCAAATATCATTCTTGTCAAACAGCATTGATTAATATAGTTGATTCATGGCTTAAACAAATTGATAATGCAAATCTGGTAGGTACAATTTTCTTGGATTTTAAAAAAGCATTTGATCTTGTGGACCATAGAGTTCTTTTACACAAATTAAAACTTTATCATTTTAATGATAGGTCATGCGACCTATTTTCTTCATATCTCCGCAATCGATTTCAGTTTATCAAAGCAGAAAACACTACCTCTACTTGTAAAAGCATCATTGCTGGTGTTCCCCAAGGATCTATTTTAGGACCTCTTCTATTTCTTATTTACGTTAATGATCTTTCGCTAGATCTTACATGTGATTCTGCAATGTATGCTGATGATACAACATTGCACACTGTGGGAACTAATATTCAAACACTTCAAAATAAGCTACAAACAAATCTTTCAATTGTAAATGATTGGTGTCAAACTAATAACATGATTATTAATCCACTAAAAACCACTTGTATGGTTTTAGGGTCAAAACGGAAAGCTCAAAATATGACAAATCTAAAACTTAAAATTTCAGATACGGTGATCAAAACAGTAAATTGTCAAAAACTTCTTGGCCTTTATATTGACAATACTCTATCTTGGAAACTACACATTAACAGCGTTTGTTCAAAAATGTCATCACGAATGTTTCTTTTGCAAAAAATAAAACCATATCTAACCCTTGAAATGCGTAAGCTCTTCTATAATGGTTATATCTCACCTATATCCGACTACGCATGCGTTACCTGGAGTTCAGCGGCCAAAACGGAAATTAATAGAATAGTCAAAATACAAAAGCGTTGTGGTGCACATATTTTAAATTAAAAGTACAACACTAATTCAAAAACACTATTTAAAGATCTTAAATGGTTGACTTTCGAACAGCGTAATCACTATTTCACGTCAGTTATTGTATTTAAAGCATTTCACAATCAAACCCCAACATACATACGTGACCTTTTGACACCTTCACAAAATAATCACTATAACTTGCGATCTTGCGAAAAGGGGGATTTAAAGCTAGTGCAAATACCCAAAACAAACTATTTCAAACAATCGTTTGAATTTTCTAGCAAAACAATTTGGAATTCGTTACCCCAATATATACGTCAAACAAACAATTTAATTACATTTAAGAAAAAATTACAAGCTTATCGTTCTTCCACACTTTATGAAATAAACTGAACATGCTTCATGTTGTTTTAGTAAATAACATTAGTTTAATGTTTAAATACTGTTCTTGCATAGATGGTTATTGTAGTTTTATGTCTGTCATTTGTTTTTAAATTATAATATATATCATTATATGTGCATGCATATATGATTCTGTATGTTTTGTTCTTATTGCTCAAGATGAAATATGATGTATTTGTTGTAAATTGTATCTTGTTAGAAGACCTTGTTGAAAATAAGAAATGTATTATATAAATTGCATATTATGTAATTTCATCTGATGTATTTCTTAACAAGTCTATCTTCTTTAAATAAAGATTTTATTATTATTATTATTATTATTATGTAGCTTGTCTAGAAAATGGCGGACAGGTCGTTGCTAACGCGTGCGCCCGATTAATCGATCGCTGATTGGTGGATCAATTCTAGTGGGCGGAGCGATCATAGATAAGGCGTCATGTCAATTGTTGGGTGTTACAGAAACATTATAGTGGAACATTGAATCGACTTTAGTCAATATTGTTATGGGGGCTGATATATTTATCAAATTTGTAAATGATAAGACTTTAAATCGCATAAATTTTACTTGACTGCATTACACAAAATGCTGTTGTTTTCACTTATGGGAAATCGCTTCAAGATGTCAAAAAGGGTTAACTAAAAGTAGATTTATACCGTAGGATTCCAAACAAATGACATTTCACTGCTCTTAAAATACACAAAGGCGGTATTTTAATCCATACAACCCACAATATCAAAAAAAAGTTTTGCGTTGGTAGCAAATGATTTTTAAGATGCCGTTTAAAGGAAATAATTGTTGGTGCTTGTCTTATATTATTTGGAATAAGGTTCCATATATTTCTCGCACAAAAGGAAAAAGTACGCTTTCCGTAATTCGTTTTAAATGCAACATATGATAAATCGTTGTGGGTGGTGGACCTAAGAAATTAGGTAATGTTATTTGATACAAAAATAACGTCATTAAAATAAGGAGGCATTGAGCCATCTAAAACTTTGTACACTATAGTTCCAACAAGAAATGTACACCTATTTTCAAATGACAACCAGCCCAGTTTATTGAAAATCGGAATTGAAGGAGAGGAAAACGGCTTATTCATTATTTATTTTTTTCTGTATCGAAATTACCTTCTTTAAATTTGATCTTGTGGCTGAGTACCATATTGTACAACAATAGTCCATATGTGGTAAGATGTATGAATTATAAAACAACTTCATTGTTTCATCATTTAGATAGGGTTTAATGCGTTTGAATAAGGCTAGCTTTGAGTTGAGCTTTCGACAGACGTTATTTATATGCAGTTTCCAAGTGATATGTTTGTCAAAAGTTATACCAAGTAAATTATGATGTTCAACTTGATCAATAACAATGTATAATATTATAATAATGTATAATATTATATTTCATCAATAAATAATTGCATTAATTTGAATAAACATGCCAAATTACACGCGTCATAACTGTTCATGCTACTGAGACTGCGATTTTGCAACTGGTTTGGTGTCGATAGCTTCAAAACTATAATGTGTTCAAATTTTCGTTTTCAAAACTCATTTAGATGCTATCAAAGTCAGCGTCAGCTTGCAGAGTATGATGAGCAAAACATTATATCGATTTATGTGCGAAATTCATTTTTAATATGCTAATGAATGTAATACAATACCCATAGCCTGACTTAACTTTTAAAATTGATGTTAAAACGTCACTGAAATTATTGAGACGCGTTCTGAGAAAACTGGGTTTAATGCATGTGCGTAAAATGTCGTCCCAGATAAGCCTGTGCAGTCCGCACAGGCTAATCAGGAACGACACTTTCCGACTAAACTTTATTTTTGGTAAGGAGAGACTTCATTGAAACTAAAAATACCTTAACAGCGGAAAGTGTCGTCCCTGATTAGCCTGTGCGGACGACACTTTACGCACATGCATTAAGCCCAGTTTTCTCAGAACGCGGCTCATATGATCGTGCTTGATTATGCATACATTGAGGTAATACACGATAACTTTTAGAAAAAAGAACTGGTTTGTTTTGCTTTCGTTTATTGTATCGACAGAGGGCGCGAAACGCGTTAAAGGGTGCGAAAGTTGTGAAAAGTGTGAAATGTGTTATATACGGTGTACGTTCATATATATTTCATAGCATGATTGAGTTAAATTTTATTGATATTTTAATTTATTAGTTTTACTTTAATGAGCTTATTTCACGCGTAAAATGGTGTTAAAAATGTTGTTGACAGCCACGTTAATTAATTGCCTTGCATCAATCGATCAAAGTTAATTGGCATTTTTATTTATCAGTTTTAATTTAATAGGCATGCTTAACACGGAAAACGGAATATATGCGTGCAACATGGTTAATGGTGTTTATCTTTGCCTGTTCCTTGCTTGTCGGAAATTGGCATGATTACTCATTCCAACAATGACATCGAAGTAAAAAAATACTCAATGCATGAATGTATATACCCATTTGAAATAAAACATATCTACATGTATATGGCAACATTTTTCACGAGTTATTATGCCTCTTTTAATGATGATATTGTCATTTCTCGTAATAATTGCAAAATACAATTTGTTAAAACAGATTTAAAACATTGGCGCAGACGTCTCAACGGAATAGCGGAGACTGCTCCTCCAATTGACCTCTGTTGCAGCTACTCTCTGACAAGGCAAAGGTCGCAACGAGGAACGTTCTGCCTGTAACTACACGTCAACTAACACGTTATTATCGACGCCAGAAAACGTCATTGCAAGGCCAGATATACGGGCTATGGCGATGGTGCATAACATACGCGTCTTTAAATCATGAACAAATTAATCGTTTAAATAATGAACGAGTTGAACACGGTACGAGTTTACTACTGTACGAGTTGACCACGGAATGATTTGACGCACGTACGAGTTGATTGCAAACCAAATGTTCTAAATGCAAAATGTTGAAAATATACACCATCGCAAAAAAAGCAAATCCTTCTCTATTTCGTACAATGTTTGACGTTTCAGTGAATATTGTGCAATCAAATGTGGTTGGTTTAATTTCAAAAGAATTGAAGGCTATATTTTTCAGGTTTTATATCACATTACAAAACTTGTATTCACCTAACTTTTTACTTGTAATTTCATAGTATAAAAAACGTAATTAGACCCAAACACTGTTTGTTTCCACAATGTAAATGAAAATAGGATAGGTAGGTCGGTCAACCTTGTTCTTTTTGGGAAACATTTTGTTTACTACGCAAGTTATGCCCTCTTCAAACAGGATGGTCGATGGCAGAATTCTTTCACTTCTCTATGAAACTTTGTTTTGTTTTTTATGTAAAACTCCGTTTAGGGAATATGATTGAGTATCAAACAACATGATCGAAACATAATGGTTTATGTATGCCATGAACTCAACTTTGATTACCAAACTTTTTAAGGGTTTGAACAAAAATGTTGGGTGTTCAGGTAAGTGGGAAAATCGATTATCAGAAAAAGTACAATGTCTTTAACCCCTGTACTGGACAGTGAAAATACAAAACTCAAAGGACTTCCTTAATGTATCAAAATTAAAAATTACAAAAGTGCTCGAGAGCCTTTTAAAATGTAGGCTTCCAATGCAATCGAGTTTAAAAAATTCTTTCGAATAACAAATGTGTTGAATAAACATCAGTCAGGCTTTAGAGAAAATCATTCTTGCCAAACAGCACTGAATCGACTTATTGATGAGTGGCTCAAAGATGTAGATAACGGTAATTGCATTGGTTCTGTTTTTATTGACATGAAAAAAGCTTTTGATTTAGTAGATCATGAAATTCTGTTATACAAACTAAAACTTCATCACTTTTCGGATGGTACCTTGTCCCTTTTTCATTCTTATCTTAGTCAAAGACAACAATGCGTTAAACTAGGAACTAGTTTTTCTACCCCTCTTACTATTAAGAGTGGTGTCCCTCAAGGTTCTATTTTGGGCCCTCTCTTGTTTCTAATTTATATAAATGATATTGGGTTATTACTAAACCAATCAGACATAGACTTGTATGCTGATGACTCGACACTACATGCTACAGGGGCCAATCCTTCAGAAATTCATACTAACTTACAAAATGATATTTATTCCATACAAAAATGGTGCACCCTCAATAACATGATGATAAACCCCAATAAATCAAAATGCATGCTTATTGGATCAAAACAAAAAAATAAGAATATCAACCTTGATCTAAAAATAGATAATAATGCTATTGAAAATGTCACTAGTCATAACATTTTAGGTCTTTATATTGACAAACATCTGCAATGGAAAGTACACATTGATAAAACGTGCTCTAAAATAAGCAGTAAAATAACTCTACTAAAAAAGATATCAAATTATCTCACTTTTGATATGAAGAAATTATTTCATAATTCATACATTCTAACATGTTTCGATTACTGTTGTACGATCTGGGGCAACGCTAATAAAACCAATTTAAAAAAAGTGAATATTTTACAAAAACGCGCAGCGAAAGTCATTATGCAAAAGCCAAATAGAACACCATCCAAAGAATTGTTTTTACAGCTTAATTGGCTCTCGTTTAATACTAGATGTAAATACCACACCGCAATCTTGATGTATAAATGTGTCAACAATCAGACTCCAGAATATTTAAATAATATTATAACGTTTTCTCAAAATCAAAAATATAACTTAAGATCTGCCACCCATAGCGATATTGTTAATACCAAAGCAAATACAGGTTATAAGAAACGAGTTTTTTCATACCATAGCATGGATATTTGGAACAGTCTACCGATTGAATTAAGAATGGCATGCTCTATCTCTGCTTTTAAAAGGCAATATAAAGCACATATATTTTCTAATCAATAATATGTCATATGTTGTTGTTGTCTTTTTTCTAATCAATGATATTTCATGTGTGTCAGTCTAAAAGGCAAACTGTGTGTTATGTATTGGTGTAAGAAAATATTGTTTAAATGTTTTACTTGTTATAGACCTATTTGTGTATGTTAGTGTAAGAAGGCCACATTGTAAAAAAGTATTGATTCATCTGCATAATATGTATAATGCGTCATTGTCTTTATGTGTAATCTTCTGTTAATAAAGCTTTTATTATTATTATTATTATTATTATTATTATTATCAATAATATTTCATGTGTGTCTATCTATGTGTGTTATGTATGGGTGTAAGAAAATATTGTTTAAACGTTATACTTATTATAGAACCTATTTGTGTATGATATTTTTAAAAGGCCGCATTGTAAAAAAGTATTGATTCATTTAAATAATATGTATAATGTGTCATTGTCTTTATGTGTAACCTTCTGTAAATACAGCTTTTATTATTATTATTATTATTATTATAAATAAATAGGTAAAAACATCCATTAAAATACTCGATGATCTTATGATAAATTAAATAAAATGAGCGAAGTAAAATGTATTACTCGGACACATGCAACAATACGTCGCAACCCTGAGTACAGCATACTGATATATATATATCATTTGTATTGCTCACATATACATCAAATCATATTTGAAAAGAAATGATGAATATTCGTTATTAATACGCCAATACAGAACTCGGACTAAAATCCCCTCATAATTTATTGCCAGCTACAAACGGCAAATCAAAAATATTTCTTTGAAAGGTTGCATGCCATCACTACACCGAAAATGAAACAATTTATACAAAGGCGTGTTTCACTTTTCTGTAAGATATACGAGATATAAAAGTTTTTGCATCACAACATTTATGTGTACCGTATGTTGTAATATATTTATTTCGTTTCGTTTGCAGCAACTGAAGTCTATAGACGGGAGAAAAGTCTGTGTTATTTATAAGTTTGATATGATGGAGTTGCCGTTCTTGAATCCGTGTCTCGTTAATAGTCACGGTTTTCCTAAAAAAAATCTATCTAAATATTTCAGGCACATTATTGAGTTGTTTTTTAAACCAGGGATGTTTTGAAAATCTCATTTGGTATACGATTTGGTAATATAAATGTTGGTTAACATTTAGTTAAAACGTTTTTTAGCTTCATAACGACATCAGATTTCACTTGAAACATGGATTGTTTAAGAAATAATCGACGGGTAACCGTTTGTTATTGCGGTAATAACCACGAGGGCGTAGCTCGAGTGGTTTGATGACAAGCATCGGAACTATGATCACTCGTGAATTAAAATCGATAATCCACCGAATCCAACAAATATCCAGTATATAAATGAGAATTATATTCACCGAACGTCTTCCACTTTTCCGCGAAAACGTGACGTCACCACAACAATGAAAATCAAATGACGTCGTCTTCATTCATAAACAGTGGGCGGACAATCAAAAGTGACGTCATACTACAGCCGTTGGTATATCGGGGTTATAACCCACGGTAGATTTCCTTCTTTGTATATAGAAAACAAGTCACGTGCCGTGTTAGAATAACCCATAAATGCCTAGCGTCTAGAAAAAAGGCTTTGGCAAACAGCGTAGACCCAGATGAGACACCGCATGATGCATCGTCTCATCAGGGTCTGTGCTTTTTGCATTCAAGGAATTTCTGTAAGAAATATTCTTAATATAGAAATAAATATACTAGACATCCCTAATTTTGGAAATAAATTGATTCAATTTAGAAGGATGGGAGAGTCCACTAGGCATAAATGGGTTAAATTTGCTATCAAAACTGGTAAACGGGTCAACATTCGCCCAAACTCAGCCTCATATATTGAAGTTCACGACCAGTTGACATACTTTTTGAGGTTAATCTTCATAGTTATCAACTTAATTACTGTTGCGTGTAAAAAGGTTGCCAAAGCCATTTAACCGCATTTTAAACTAAGCAATATTTACACCATTAAAGTAACTTTGTAACACTATAGCCCATTTCACCAGGAGATCGGCAATATTCGCTCTGTTTTATTCACGCTCTGTTTAGAACGTACTCTCGACGTTAAAGTATCAAGAAGAAGGCAGTGTGTGTCGTCTAATTCTACATAATTCGACTAACACAAGACTTGTCTTCAAATCAGAAAGATTGGAGCCAGCCGTTGATAGCGTCATAGAACTACACGTACAGCAAAATGCTATTAATTTTGAGGTCGTTGACAATCAACCAGAATTAGTTGCAGAGACGCCACCGTCAGATGTAGGTTGTTGTGACTCCGTATGTGAATGCATTTCTGAATGTCTAGAATGTGTAATTGGTTGTGTGGATTGTTTAGGCGGAGACTAGAGCGCAAGCGACATTGCTGAACGATCACCATGCACTCGGAATACCTCAACAAATGTATTTGCAGCTAAGATGAAGGGATGATATATGGAGCTATGAGAATGCGTTTGTACGTGTAAATGTGAAAACAACTTGTTTCCTCTTAACAATATCTCGTTTACATACATTTTTACATACATGTAGCATGACAATGTGTTATTTTTGTAGTGTATTCTCCAATTTGAAAAGATATAAAATAATATACCCGGAAATGGCGTTACAATATATTTTTATAAACGTCAACTGACAGACGATGTTTATTTTTATGAAATGTGACAAATGCTCGCATGATTTCAATATATAAACATAATCATACGTGTTGTTTTTTGAAAACGTAATTAAAATTAATATATTTAAACTAGAATTTTCCCGCTTCAGACGTTGTTACCTTGCACTTTTCAGATTCTAGTTAATATTTTGTTTTGAGCTGTACGAAACAAATATGACTATATCTTGGAACATGTCAATCATAAAAATGGAAATTTCTAACAATATTTCATTTTTGGTAACGCGTTTGTCACATCTAAATCACACTAGTGTATTGTTATTTACGTACCAATCGTATTGTCTTTAAACACTCTAATTTTTCGTGGATTTTTGAAATACGATAATAAACAGAAAATAAAATGTAATGATTTATGAATATAACAGAGCAGATAATATATGTATGGTATAAAATTATTAATACCTACTTGGATTGAGTTAGTGTAAGGGATACGTTTCATTGACAAATTTGTAAAATCAATAGAAATCAAAAACAGTATTTGGTTCAAGATTGTACTGTTAAATGGGATCGCATCTTTCGCAGTCATAATTAAAACGTCGACACGAATAAGAAACAACAAACAAAACATCACTGATTATTCATACTGCACGCCTGTTTTAACCCTTTGCATGCTGGGAAATTTGTCGTCTGCTAAAATGTTGTCTGCTGAATTTCTAAAATTAGCATTTTCTTGGATTTTTCAAAGAATATTTCAAATGGGTTCTTTGATTGGTTCGTAATACAAAAGTAAATGTGATCATTACAATTGTGTAAGATTCAAGTTGAGATTTTATTTTGTTCTGATAATAATAAAGAACAGTGCATATGAAATTGTATAGGCTAAAACGGTAAATGATATATAAATCATGAAAACACAAGTACATGAAATATACATAAGATACAACCGAATAGCTAGGGGGAGAATACACATACAATCCAATCTTTCAATGCATACATAGCAGTAAAAATTAAACCTTACGTACAGTGCACACATTAAATTGATCTATTAAATGGATACACAAATTCCGTCCGAAGATATGATACGTATGATAGTGGTTGAAATAGTGTAAACATGAAAATCGGATTGTTTTCTCAGGGAATAACTATGCACTTTTTATTAAAAGTTTTTTTTATTTACTAGTAAAACAGGTAGCAAACAAAACTGTTGAAGCTAGCAGTTTTATGAGCATTTAAACACACAACCATTTCTAGTATAATATCGAAATTGAAGCTGATTTATAACTAATGGATATAAAATATCGTTAATGATCAACTGGAAACTTAACTGTTTCAATAAATCATATGTGTAATTATAAATTATACCAGTAATCTTGGAACACTGCAAACTTTAACTTGAGTTTTTACCCTTAAAGCCTTATAGATAATTAAACTGAATAAAAATAAATATTCGTAGTAATATATCCGCTTTTTTTTTTTTTACAAATATTAATTTTGTAGACAAACCTCATAATTACATATGATAGACAATGTCTGTTAACATTAAGAGAAATCGAAAACAACTATTTTTATAAAGAAATGAATCATGTTGTGTTCATGAATCATCGTCTGGTACAGAAAAAAGTCCCAAATCAGCCAATCAGAAATGTCGAATCACGGCACACTTAGTGAATGGACCAATGGCAGTTTGCGTTCTTTAAACGTCATGTTTCTGGTTTCTGTGCCTCAGTGGGGCATCCCATGAACTCTTACTCATTTAGGTTTCTTGCTGAAGCTGAAAAAAAGCAAAATATTGGACGTTGCATCACAAGAATTTTTCACAACCTATATCGTGCACACAAATAATGTCAACACAATAATTTATAAACACCAAAAAGTGTTGATTGCTTACTTAATCTTGATAATCGATCAACTCATCCTCTTTAGAACCAACATATTGTAGGTCGATAAACACGGGCCCTTTTTTCTTAGCGGTTTATGCACATTGAATGATTTTTTTTAATTAGTAGCATGATATTAAAACTTCTGTTAGCAAAGTCATGATACTGTATACCTGAAATAAGCTTATTATAAATAATCCTTAAAGGGGCCTTTTCACAGATTTTGGCATTTTTTTAACATATTCATTAAATGCTTTATATTGATAAATGTAAACATTGGATCGTAAAAGCTCCAGTAAAAAATCAAGAAAAAAATTAAAAAAAGGAAAAGAACATTGCCCGGAGCAGGTTTCGAACCAGTGACCCCTGGAGTCCTGCCAGAGTCCTGAAGTAAAAACGCTTTAGCCTACTGAGCTATTCCGCCGAGTACACATTCCTGACGTATTTTATACCTTATATAAGCAATCTTCGTAGTTTCACAAAATTTAACGACAAAAACAGAACTCTCCAAATTATTCAATCGTTTCGCGTTGCAACGCTTTATAATTTTTAGGTTTTAAAATCGTCAAAAGATGCATATAATGGCTATATTAGAGCATGGTTAATGTTCAGTATTACTGTTTCCTCACAAATATCATAACTAAAACGAAAACTTACGAATCTGAAACAACTTTTTTTAATTTTGTCAATTTACCAAAGCGTTAAAAGATCCCTTTAAAGCAATAAAACAATAATTATTAAATATAATTCAACTGAAATATGAAAGTTACAAGTATGTAAAAAACAACTTAAGTTTATTGACTATAACATCTACATTTGATTCATTTCAATATAATAAAGTATTTTTTACAATCTAAGATAACCATTATTAGCAATGCGTCTATCTCAATCCTTGACAATTGGAAAGTCACATGACCAAGTAGAAATCTTCTAAAGATAATGTTTCAGATCACATTTATTGCAAAGATGTAATTGGTGTAAAAGAAGCTATTAACAGGATGAAAGCTGGTATTTACAGACACACAGTACTTTTTGCGATTCACGAATTTTGCTGCTGCTGTCGCTCTGTATGATGAAAGAGTTTGGATTTAAGGTATGGGTAATGCTTTAGGAAAACCCGGCCTTATGAGTGTGTGTAAAGTGTCGTTGCAAGCTAATCTGGGTTGGCTGGATTTCGTTTTGAAAATACGTAATTCAAACCAAACATTTCACAAAAGCGGAATTTGTCGTCCCATATAAGTCGGGTGACCTGCACAGGTTCAAGTGGGAAATACTTTACCCACAGCCAGAGTAGACCAGAGCGCGGCTCATTATGAAACTAATGGTTCATGCGATTTGATATGTTACTGTATAATCCTCTATGTCAACACAGGTAGAATGGGGAATGAAATTTTTAAAAGGTGTACAATGGCAAATCGAGGCAATCTTTGAAGCAAGAGGAATTCAAAGAAGCAAAAAAAGCTTTCAATAAAACTTTGATTTTGAAAGTTACATGGTTACCATGATACTTATCAGAAAATGAAAAGTGGTATATCATGTTTTAATTGAAAGGACGCTTAAAATAGTCACATTTTTCAGAATAATCGAGGCATTTCAATAAACATGTCGTCCTCAGACAAAGCGCACTACTTGAATCTATTTTTATGGGTAATATTTACATTTTCAACAAAACACAAAAGATCGAAACCATGTTAAACTTTAATACGTCCTCCAAAATAAATTAATTAGCGTTGCACCTCAAACACAGTATGTCAAGCATCACCAACTCTTGATAATTCTCTGCTAAGTATGTTTACCACGTTCCAAAAAGATGCTGAATTCTAGCTAACCCTGACACACGGTCGTTAATTACGGGCACCGCCTCCTTTTTGCGATGTATTGATTAATGAGCCAATGATACTTTCGAGGTGGCGCTAAGGACCGGATGGTTTTAAATTTCACGGATAATTTTACAGATAAAGTAGGTTCTGTATGTTATTTCAACATATTTCGCATTATTTAAAAAATCGGGCCATTTAGTGCAATTAAGCAAAGATTCATTCTTCCACACATGTACAGACATTATAATAACAACCCATTTGGAAATGCGATAACCTTTATAAGTTGTGGCATGGTTAAGTTTTAACAGAAAATCAGAAAAAGTATTTTGCATGTGTGACGAGCAACTTTTTTACCCATTGAAATCGCTAACACATCAAACTATTGCTTCGAACATATATAATGTTGTTCCACGCACAAAACCATTGACTTCTTGTCGATCTAATAGATAATTTGGTATTGTTTCAGAAGAGATGAAGCCAATATCAAGGATGTGTCGTTAATGACAGGAGGTGGCGCCAATGCACATTTTAGTTATTTTAATTTTCGGTGCCGACCATACGCTTTTTGTGTCGTATTTCAAGTTGAATGTTCGATGTTTGTTTTTCTTATTTGATCATAATGAAATTTAAAAAAAAGTAAAGTCTACATAATTATGAAGATACGTGTGTTGCAGAGAGATTGTGAAGATTTCTTTCATTGAATATACTATAAAACTGGAAAGAAAATTGAGCATAATAAAAAAGATTCACGATTAAAGCGGGAGCTATCTTAATGTTTTACAGATGTAAGTATGAACAAACGACATATTTTAGCCTTATAAAGATTCGTTGACTTTTGTCCAAATTATCTTACTCTAATTTACATGACTTCTTCGGCGAAAACATCGAAACTATAGAACATCTATTTTGGGAGTGCAAAATATATCCAGGCCTATTTGGAGCCAGTTGACATCCTTTCTAGAACAACAACAACTTAACATTAAACTATCCTTCTTAGGTGTTAGTTTTGGAATTAACTCATTTAAATCAATAGACGGTAATTATATTGTGAATTATATTCTTATATTGATGAAATATTTTATCTTCAACATGAAATACAGAAAACACATACCAAAGTAACATTGTTTTATACATAGTCTGAAACTAAAAATCCAGATTGAGAAAGAAATAGACCTTTGTAATGATGCATTCCATATCATTGAACACAAATGGAATCGAATTAAATTGTCCACTTAAACTATTCACTTTTATGTTAGTTTATATTTTTTTATTTTACATTTTTTTAAATCTCATAAGATCATGATTATAAATAAAAGAACACACACTGTTGTCACTGATAGAAATATTACAAACCAAGGTCAAAAACGTTGTAAGGCATATTTTCTCTATACTTTGTTAGAACCATGGTTTGCAAATAAAAAACATGTTTGTATAGAATATATGCTTCAAAATAAAATAAAAAAAATCCAACACAAGTATTGCATTTATATTAAAACTTTTATAAACTTAAAAAATGTTTGCATGTGAAAAGAAATATAACAGAAGGCGATTATGACGTATATGTTCACCACTAATTCGCGACACATGAACGTCGTTATCAATAATAAGTTCTTGAAATCATTATAATCTAAAGTCTTTGACTGAATGTAATGTAATAATACTGACATTAGTTTTGCTTTTTAAAAATGTACATGGACTAAAGCAATAAATACAATTTGAAGGACGTGTGCGTAAGTTTACATTATATTTATTACACATAGAATATGTTTGATAGTTTGTTAGTTTATTAGAACCATCCTTTGCTGATATAAAATGAAATAATTATCGTAGGTGACTGGTGTGACTCGTGTTGTTATTTTGTATATAACTTAATGGTGTTTCCAAATCCATAATGCGGGCGCTATCAAGTTCTCGTATGCTACATGTGATTGCATGTCGCGTTTAAGAAGTTAAACGTGTGACAAAAATGTAAAGAAACATTTCACAATATCAATGTTTCTTTTAATCAATTGCTAACCAAAAATAAACAAAATATTTTTTTTCTAATCAAAATGGTCCGAGAGAAAAAAATATGTGAACAAAAAATTCAATTATATTTCGCATATATGCACGTGCGGCAAGATGCAAACCCTCTCGCACATGGTCCAGACGTCGTGGATAAATGATTTTAATTAAACAGATATTCTATGTAGTCAATGATCGAAAAAAACACTTCATGGAAGTTGATATCGTTGACTGAGAAAATAAAAAATATAAAAGTATTCTGATTTATTGTTTAAGCATAACATTAAATGTATACATGTATAAATATTTTGATTGTAATTTATATGTAATCAAATATATTTTTATGACATGTTTCAAACATATGATGATTCAATAGCAATTTGCTTAATTCCAAGGAAAGCTATCCGTTTAAAACAAGTATTACTTGCGAAACAAAGATTTTCAATTATAAGGGTGTATGGACTTTCTCCCGTAACTAGACTCATGCTCGCCGTCACAATCACGCGATAAAATGGCCTGTGTTGATAGTATTTTTATTTGACATACATCCCGTTTTTAAATGACTTTCCGAAAAAGTATACACATGTTGCGCAACCGGTGTCACAGTAAAAACAAATTTGCGTGAAACTAAACTGTCGCGTATGTCCTTAAAACTCTTTAATAGTAGAGAAATTTAATGTGTACCTTTTGTGTAACAAAAATTAACCGAAATGTTTATTTTTTTGTTCATATTTTTGAAATATTCATATTAAAGGGAGATTATACGATTTTGTCAAATATTGAATGAATATGAATTTATATAAAATGTGTAAAAAACTTATTATACATATACTTCAATATAAATTAAAATAAAAAATTAAGAAGAACATGTGTCAACAAATGCGAAATAAGCCAGATATTTTATTCTGAAATCGAAAAAGTCAACAGTCGATTTCTCCAGCATGTATATCGTGCATGTACGATGTGAAACTTAATTTAGTTTTACGGATCTTTTTAATTTCCTGCAACGATATCTATTCATACGACACACGAACACTAACTCTGATCCTAATTAAAAGACGAATGCTTCGGTTATTGTAGGAAAATATGTACGAAATATCTTCGTCACAATCGGCTCGGGGCGCTTATTCGTCTTTGCTGCATTTTATGAAATTCGTCTTCAATGTATAATTTGTGTTGCCTATTTTGTGTTATTGTAACATATTTTTATCAATATTTTACAATTTAACACATATTGTTTTCGTCGTTTGAGCACGTGCGAATTAGACGAAAACTACTTTCCCTTGTCAATGTAGTGTCCGATAGGTGGCTCTGTAAGAGAGCGTTTTACTCGTGGCCGAGTAACTCTGTGCAGTCATTCAGCGTTGGGATTGACTGATCGATACATGTGTTAATTTGCACGGGGTAAACTTGCATATGAAAATGACCACGCGGTCTGGCGAAGAGTGTGCTTCTCAGGAAAATATGGACTTAAATAGTTCAATTAGGGAACTTTTAGTAGAAATGCGCAAACAAAAAAGAGAAATAAGTTCTCTAAAAGAAGAAGTTCGAGGGAATTCGCTTTCCGTGCGTTCTGAATTTAAGACGGAACATGAAATAAAATGGCGATACGAAAGGAACAAAATTCAGCACGATTTCAATTCGGAATTGCACGAGAACATTAGCCAGGTGCTTTGGGCACTTGAAAACAGCAAACAAGAGTACGCTCGCGAGCTAGTTAATGACGCTTGTGAACAGTTAAAGCGACGAAACAAGCGTATCCGTATAGCAGACACGTCTGAGGGCGGATGGGAGACGGTTCGCCAATATGAGGCAAACCCCGTGGCTAGCGACTCGAGTGATGAATCTAGGATCAACAGAGCGGATGCAAGAGTAGCAAAGAAGAAGAAGGCGAAGTCAACGAAAAGTTTTAAGCCTTCCGCTACCGTCACTTCCGGAAGCTTGCCACGTGGCGGAAACACATTTTCGTTTCCGGTGCAACAGCAGCGCTCAGAACCCATGCAGCAACTGCATACTTTTCGTCCCCATTACTTCAAGGGCAATGCAAGAGGCGGAATTGGTCCCTGTTTCACTTGTGGAGAAACCACCCACCTCAGACGCCACTGCCCCTACACCCAGCGGTTCCCACAGACCGGTAGTCACAGACCGCAGAACCCGGTTATACCAGACGTAGATTTAAAAGATGAGTATTTATCGTTTACTGATAACTTTGCTTACAGTCAGGAAATATTTACTGACGACTATTATGAGTACGAACAAGGCCAGAAAGAAATACTGGTTAAAAGTAGACTGAAAAATCATGTGCAATTTTGGAAAGATATTGTAGATACTATTAAAAATGGTTATAAAATTCCATTCTTTTCTTTACCAGACCATGTACATTGTCGAAACAATCGTTCAGCTTTATATGAAAATAATTTTGTGACTGAAGCTATAAAAAGTTTGTTAGATCGCGGTCTTATTGTGAAATGTACGAATGCTCCACACGTTGTTAATCCGCTGACAGTTTATTGTAATAATAAAGGGAAAAAACGGCTTATTTTAGATTTACGAAAGGTTAATCTTAATGTTTGGAAGCAATCAGTAATGTATGAAGACTTGCGTTAAGCATTGATGTATATCAAAAAAGATTGTTGGATGATTAAGTTTGATATAACGTCAGCATATCATTTTGTGGATATTTTTCTGCCACACACAGATTATTTAGGTTTTGCCTGGGAAGATTATTCAGGTATTCTGGTCTATTACAAATTTTTGGTTCTTCCTTTTGGTTTGTCGTCTGCTTGTTATATCTATACAAAATTAATGAGACCATTAATTGCAAAAAAGGGGAGTCGAAGGTAAAAAGATCATCATGTTTTTAGATGATGGTTTTGGCACCGCAGAGACATACGATAAGACAGTTATTATGTCACGGGAAATTAAATCAGATTTGTTGTTATCCGGCTTGGTGCCTAAAGTTGATAAATCATACTGGGAGCCAGTTAAATACAGCTAATTTCACCGTGCGTATATCGGGGTGTAGAATCCATAAAGTTCTACAGACACTTAGATTTTTACAAATTTCGGATTATGTTTGTGTGCGAAGAGTTGCTTGTTTTGTGGGACAAATTATATCTATGGGTATAGTATTGGGAACTGTTTCTCAAATTATGACTAGGTGTTTAAGCATTGACATACTTAAAGCAAAAACTTGGAACTCTTATATTAAGTTGTCTGAAGGAAGTAAGGTTCAACTTTCGTTTTGGAATGAACATTTACAAATTATAAATGTTAGAACATTGGCAATCAGTCATGGCTGTACTAGAATTGTTTATAGTGACGCTAGCAGCACTGGTTTAGCAGGGTATGAGGTCGAAATGCAAAGCGGTGTAGTGCACGACACGTGGTCGCCGTCGGAAGCGGCACAATCCTCCACGTGGAGAGAATTGTGTGCTGTTTATAGAGTACTGTTGTCGCTTGAGCATGTATTGGTAAATCAAAGAGTTAAGTGGTTTACTGATAACACAGGTGTATGCAGCATTGTTGCAAAGGGCTCCATGAAGCCTGAATTACAAGATTTAGCGATGAAAATATTCGGGTATTCTTTAGTTCATTCTATTCATTTGGAGGTTGAATGGATACCAAGGGGAGAGAATTATGTGGCAGACTATTTGTCCAAAAAAGTAGAAAAAGACGACTGGGGAAATTTAGAGGTCGATTTCTTTGCCTCTAAACATAACGCCAAATTACAGCGATTTTATTGTAGATTTTGGTGTAAAGAGTCTGAAGGAGTTGATGCTTTTACTTACCCATGGACGCATAGTTTTGGCTTATTTGTACCACCTATAATATTAATACCAAGGGTATTACTAAAAATGCAATCTTGTGGGGCAAAAGGTGTTTTGATTGTCCCAGAATGGAAGTCGGCTAATTTTTGGCCTATGATTTGGACAAGTGATGGACATTTTAAGTCGTTTGTAATAGACTGTATGGTTTTACCTACGGCAATAAGTTATTACATACCTTGTAAGAATGGTTCTGGGTTGTTTGGTGTTGAAAATCTTAAATTTCGCATGTTAGCACTTTTGATATCATTTGTGAATCATGAACATTGATATTGTTGCTTACTGTTTGTGAATATAATGTGTTAAGTAACAAACTGTGTGAACTTTAGTGCTGTTACACATTTATTTTTTCAGAGATACGGAAGTGAAGTTGATGGCTTGCCAGAAGGTATCCTTGCTGCCCGAGTTGCTTAAAGTCACCAAAGCGGAAAACACGCACCTCAGTTACAAAAGGGGCTTCAATCGATGGCGTCGTTGGGGGTATGCTAATGGGCTTTCAAGCGGGGATGCCTTGCCCGCCAAGGCTTTTCAAGTTGCGCTATATTTAGCGTCAATTATACAAACAGCTAGTAGTGCAAGTCCTATTATAAATGCGTTCTACAGTATTAAATATTATCATGATTTATTTGATTATGTATCACCTACTGATTCAAGACTTGTTATTAATATGTTAGACGCTGCAAAACGGCGTTTAGCGAAACCTGTGAATAAGAAAGAACCAATGACTGTTGATTTACTGCAACAAATGTACACACATATGTATGTTGAAAATGATGTAATGAATCAAAGATTCATTTGTATATGCCTTTTATCATATGCTGGGTTTTTAAGAAGTGCAGAGGTACTAAAGTTGAGAAGGAGTGATGTTTGTATTAACAGTAGTTACTTAAGTGTATTTATTGAATCTAGCAAGACAGATAAGTTCCGTGAGGGAGCATGGGTGCTTATTGCTAGGACAGACACACAGTTGTGTCCAGTAGTCAATTTACAGAAATACCTTACTTGGACAGATTTTTCTTCGGAATCTGAATGTTACTTGTTTCGTCGGTTTAAGTTCAACGAAATGTGGACATAGGCTCAGACAGGAAAACAAGCATTTGTCATATAGTAAATTTAGAGAATTGTTTTTGATTGCGTTTAAACCGCATGTTCAAGACATATGCAAATATTGCCTTCATTCTTTGAGAGCTGGTGGCGCAACTGCTGCGGCTTATACTGGCACGCCTGACAGGTTATTTAAACGTCATGGTAGATGGCTGAGTGAAACAGCTAAGGACGGCTATGTTAAAAGCTCCGTTGATGAGAGGTTAAGGGTTTCAATGTCACTTGGATTATAACCATCATTGCATTTTATAATAAGCCAATTATTATTAGTACTATACTTACAAGCCCGTTCTTTTAATTCAGTCGGTCATACCAATGACTTACCAAAAATATGTTGTATTTTTGTTGTTTTTCCCTATCGAGAGCGTAGTTGTAAAGGGAAATATTGTTTTCGTCGTTTGAGCACGTGCGAATTAGACGAAAACTACTTTCCCTTGTCAATGTAGTTTCCGACATGTGGCTCTGTAAGAGAGCGTTTTACTCGTGGCCGAGTAACCCTGTTCGGTCATTCAGCGTTGGGATTGACTGATCGATACATGTGTTACTTTTTTAATTTGTTTTGAATAACAGTAAGAATAACATTACAAATGTTATTGTTTAAATGTGTAATCTACATGCTTTTTACCCTGGTACGAGCTAATTTTTGAAATTTAGGATTGTGTTTTTTACAACAGGTCATGCGTTTATCCACATTGCGTACGCATTTAATGTATTCAATTTCTACAGGTATACCAGTATCATAATAATTATTATTTATCCCACTGGGGGATTCGGTCTCCGGAAGAGACGATAGGCGTGGCTGCCTTTATAGTTGCTTACGAGGAGGGACTCGTGTAGGCATACAGTATGCCTGGTGATGTAGCAGTCTACGTTGATAGGCGTGGCTGCCTTTATAGTTGCTTACGAGGAGGGACTCGTGTAGGCATACAGTATGCCTAGTGTCGTAGTAGTCTGTTGATAGGCGTGGCTGCCTTATAAGTTGCTTACGAGGAGGGACTCGTGCCGGCGTACAGTATGCCTGGCGTTGTTGTAGACTATGTTGTATGTTGTAACAAAGCTTTTGTGTGTATTCATGTTTTTATGTATGGTTGAGGACTATGAAATAGTAATACACGGTATCAGTCAGTCGGTCATACCAATGACTTACCAAAAATATGTTGTATTTTTGTTGTTTTTCCCTATCGAGAGCGTAGTTGTAAAGGGAAATATAAAAATCGTTTAATCTCCCTTTAACAGATATACAACCGTTATTTAAAGATTATTTAAGTATCAGACAATTCAGTTTTCAGTTATAACGGGTAAATATGACATTGAAAGAAGCAGCGCAAAGGCAGAAAATACAATACATGAGCAAATAAGGTGCGTTTTAATCGAGTAACCTCCTGTTACATTCTTCCCATCTTCGACTCGCAAAGAACAGATTCTTTTCTCGAAGCTTTCTAACAACAATTCACTGTTTATTTCAACAATTTTGACATTTCTTTCTTGTTCATTCTGTCTCTTTTGTTAAAACAATCTTGTTTTCAGGATTATCCTAATGACTTCAATGTTTTAAAATACACGTTGTAAGTTTTGATGTCATATTTAAAAATATTGTTTTTTGTAAGTACCGTGCTTACTATTCATAAGAATTATCAACAAAGCATTTTGACCTGCGTACACACTGTTTCACTATAAATTGACTTCGCTTTATAATTTGATTCTCTGTGAAATGCACAGCTTATGTAAAGTGCCCATCCTTGTCATAGAAAAATAAACAATCGGTCGATATCGCTTTATCAATGACGTTGATAGCGCTTACGTGATGAAGTTGTTGATTGGTTTTTATCAAATGCATTAACAGGCTCTCTAGTGAATACATGCTGCACGATACTAATTGCCGAAATAAAAGGATTGTGAATGAGGCAAATACAAACAAAATTGTGGTTCATAAGTCTGTCATACAGAAAAGCTTTTTGGTTTATTGCTTCCTAATTATTATTTTTTATCAAAGCTTAATTGGTTAGCAGCTGAAATATCACACAATAACCAGTATTTTGTCATCTTGTTTTGAAACTAATTATACAACCTTTTTTCATATAAAGAATCATTATCTTGCCAAATGCATCGAGACAACAAACCAACCACTTTTGTACCCAAAAAGAACTCTATTTCCAAGTCCAAACTTTAATTTTTCCATTATATAACTGTCATGAAGACACAGCAAACAATCGTGTTTTTGTAATTTGACTCAAACTGATCAGAATAATCCAAAAAGCATTTATTACTTTCTACTTCACTAACATAGAAAAACAAGGAAACAATGTGTGTTTAATAGTTTGCCAATATTTGGAATTTTAAAACATTTCGCAGTTGCCATTTTGAGGGTGGTACATAAAAATTGAGCATGGATCTTTCAGGAAAGCACATAATACAGGAATTTTTTACACAGAAGGAATACTTATGTAATTTTTTTGTACCTCATGTTTGATAACCGATCTCCTTCAATAAAAAATATACAGCTTAATGTATGCAAAATGATACTGAACACTATACACTCACATGCAATACTATACAATGATAATTACACCAAAATAGAATAATCGTATTTGAAAGTTTTAGATTGGAATCGCAAGACATGCATCTGTCACAACGCATCATAGTTAATTGCGACTCAAACAGTGACTGTAAAGAAGTCAATAAGAAACCAAACATTGGAATTAATTGTTATCTTTAAATGTCCTGGGGTGATCTAAAATGCAGTATGTTGTGCCAGTGTGATGATGGAATTATATCAACAGAAAATAAGAGTTATTCATATGAACTTATATTTCCTTTTCTTAATTCTGGTAACGAAGTTTGGGGTTTTGTTAAGGGCGAGGTAATAAAACGCATACATACGCAATTGTGTAGAAATCTGTTTAGTAATAAAAGAAGCACTCACAATGATTTTATATGCAGCGAAGTTAGGTGCCTTAATTGTCAAACACATAGATATTATAAAACATGCATTATAAAATATTGAGTTACAATATTACACACTTATTTTATAAATTCATTAAAAAACTTGTATTTTCAGGATTTTGGTCAATATATAGAGAATAATATGTTAGTGTGATTGTGTACTTAAAGCGGGTATATACGATTTTGTCAAATATTTATGAATTTATATAAAATGTGTAAAAAACTAATTATATATATATTTCAATATAAATTAAAATAAAAGTTAAGAAGAACATGTGTCGAAAAATGCGAAATAAGCCAGATATTTAATTCTCAAATTGAAAACGGCTGTACAGCCGAATTCGCCAGCATGTATATCATACATGTACAATGTGAATCTAAACTTAGTTTAACGGTTTATTTGAATTTCTGCAACGATATCTATTCATACGACACACGAACACTAACTCCAATCCTAATACAAAGACGAATGCTTCGGTTATTGTAGGAAAAAATGTTCGTCACAATCGGCTCGGGCCGCTAATTTTTCTTTGCTGCATTTTATGAAATTCGGCTTTAATGTATAGTTTTTCTTGTCTATTTTGTGTAATTGTAACATATTTTATCAATATATTACAAATAAACACACATAAAAAATCGTATATACCCGCTTTAAATTTATCCAACGAGTGAAGAAAGGTTTACATGGCGAGGCTTGCACACTCAAGTAGAACACAGACGGTTGTGTTCAAACTACAATTCTTGTTTCACAACTGTAAAAAAAACAAAAAACAAACATGGCTCCCGCCATTTTTAAATTTACAAAATGTGTAGACACATACCGTGGCTACGTGAAGAATGATTCAGCATTTATTCCCGCCGATATTGTTAATTTTAGTCTTTAAACAAATCTTCTTTTTACACACTTTATACTTACTTACATAAAATTATTGTTCTACTCACCGAAGTTGTATAATAACCACGTCCATGCTTATTTTCGTAATTTTTAATTTGCTTCCATGACTATTTAAATTTTAGACAAATTTCTTCATCGCCATCCATCTTTTCCATTTTAAAGCACTGGATGTAAGCAGGCAATTCTTTGTGGATAGACATTCTTTGATCGACTGACAAAGGAACGACTAAACCATCAAAGAAATTACCATTTTAATTCGACATCGATTTCCTTCGGAAAGTTAAAGAACAATTCACTGGCACTTTTCTTAAATTTAATCCATCAATTGTTCAACAAAACATCGCGTTATTCGAGTACATTCGACATTTTAACTAAATCGAAAATGCAGTCTCACCAGTTTCATTCCAGTTTTATATCCAAACACTGTGTTTTTCACATTCATAATATTATAGTAATCCATCGCAAACACACACACACTCGTAAACTCGTTGAACGACTGCGTACCCAATGACCTAAATGACGCAATCAGGGGTGAAAGGCCAAAAAACTAGTCCCTACGTTATGTTCTAAAAATAAGTGTTGATGAAACCTGATCTAAAAAAACTGTGGAGAAAAACTTATCTTTTCTTTATGAGTCGTATGTGTTCTATAAAATCATTTAGCTGTAGGATAAATTATTTTTCTAGGTGCTATTAAACTAAGATAAACAGATACTTTTATCCAAAATGGAATGGTCCATTAGTAATCTCGAGAAGTGCTCCTTTTTATAAAAATATGTATAGCAAACTTTTTAATTAAACCATAGTTAGTATAATGTCATATTAAAAAAGAACAGATTTAGCTTACCTAGGTTACGATTATCGTCTCATAGATTAAGAATAGAAAGTGGCTGATGGTCTAAACCCAATCTTTCATATGTTGAGCAAAGGACGTGTATTGCCTGTTACCGTCTAGAAGACGAATATCATTTTGTGCTTGAATGCAACTTATACTTCGATATAAGATGCAAATATATATCGTCATATTAAAGAAAAATACTAATTATACACACATTTATAGAACTTATGTCTTCCGATAGTGAATCTGTGTTAAGAATACTAAATGCATTTAATCATTCCGCATTTTCAGTTCACTAACATGCGTCTGCCCATTTTATAAAAATGTACCAAATAAACATAGTCCATTCTTTCACTAGCTAAATATGTTTATTGCTTCTGGTTTTTTTTCTATGTGTGCATGTAATTGAAACGTACATATTTTTTATACTTTATCAAAATGTTTAGCATATAGTGCTGAAATTAACAACAAAATCGAATTTAATGTGTGGTTTTAAGAATTTTTGTTATATGATGTATACCTTTCACATCATTTACCGTATGCTTTTGTTGCGAAATAAACATGTAATTTGTTGTGTTATAAGAATGTAACATGCTCATTTTAAATCTAATTTATTGCATTTTCTATAATTGTTAATTATAAATGAATACAGTACATATGGTTTTTGTATTACACGTGTTCTCATGTACTTTCATTTATTGCCTGTTAGTTTTTGTTATCGTCTCACCAGGGTTTTGTGCGACGAGTTAATGCACGTATTATAAGATAAGTATTGATTGATATTATTTATTTATGCAGAATGTTTAATGATCAAAAACCTCACTTACTCATCAGAAATACGTTTATAGTACTATTAATGGTATTATCAATTTCATTTATTAAAATGTGTCCACGTGGGCCATTGGTCTTCTGGAAATATTGAACATAAAATCTTGAATCATATTAGTTTTTGGTGAACCTGAAAACACCCAAAATGTCTATTCAGTTGCAACACATATGATGAACATCCAAATAACAATGTAAAAGGTAAACAAAACTATAATTAAAGCAAACATTTAAAAAACACCAATGTAAAAACCAATACTTACAACACACGCATTTTACAATACCAGGAAGTTTTGAGTGCAACTTTCACCTTGATGACAGCCACCTCATTCACTTACGAAACCACATAATGTGGGTATATAAACACGGGCCTTTGTTTATCAGCTGTCTGTGCGGAGTGAATAATTTATCATTATTAGCATAATTAAAACTGATTTGAGCACAGATGCCTGGATTGCTCAAATAAGCTTTTTATGTCCCCCATCACTAATGTCCCCCACCACTATAGTGGGTGACATATTGTTTTTGCCCTGTCTGTTGGTTTGTTAGTTTGTTGCTTTGTTTGCGCCAACTTTAACATTTACCATAACTTTTGCAATATTAAATATAGCAACTTCATATTTAGCATGCATGTGTATCTCATGGAGCAGCACATTTTGAGTGTTGAAAGGTCAAGGTCAATGTCATCCTTTAAGATCAAAGTCAAATATATGGGTCAAAATCGCTCATTTAATGTATACGTTTGCAATATTGAAGATAGCAACTTGATATTTGGCCAAGCATGTATGTGTATCTCATTGAGCTGCACATTTTGAGTGGTGAAAGGTCAAGGTCATCCTTCAAGGTCAAAGGTCAAATATATGGGGACATAGTGTTTCACAAACACATGGCTTGTTTTATATTATAAATAAATGTGCAATTAATGCCTTGCTTTAATAAAACAATAACTGTTAAAGAATATTCCCACTGAAATAAAGATAACAAACATGTAAAAAAAAGTATATTGACAATAAAAACATTTTTATTGCAATCTAGAATTGTAGAACTATGATGATTAGTAAAGCATCTATGACATTCGTTGGCAAGTGCAAAAAGTCACATGACCAAGTAGACATCTTCTAAATATCACACTTAAGGTCCCTGTTATTTTAGAATGTTATTGGGTTAAACGAGGCTATTAACAGAAAGAAAACTGGTATTTAAGGACACAAACTACTTATTTAGTTCCCAAGATAAATCTCTAAGAAACATTGTTATTGATGAAGGAAATTAGAAAAGATGCCACATAACAGAAAATAGCACTATGGAAACCATATTGTGGTGATAAATAACAAAAAAATGCAGCAACTGTTTCGTCATGACATTCAAAGAATTGACATTTGCAGGACCACAGCAAGAAAAAGGTTAATTAAACAAAATTAAGAGCTAACAAATGCAGTTACATTTTATTTCATATTATTTTAAATGTCACGTTTTTTCTTATTCAATTTTAAGACAAAGTTTTAAATTATTTTCAAATTAAATTTAACTTTGAAATCTAACATTGTAAAACAGATCAGCAAACAACAAAAGTCAGTTGCACCAATTTACTATGAAGAGGTTACTGGTAAGCATTTTTTGCACAATACATTATAATCAATAATTTGTCCGTATAAATGGACCCATTAAATTGGCATGACGACTTATTGTTGAATGATTACTGATTGACCGATGAATAATAGGCAGAAGCCTATCAACAGTGATCTGTAAAGCTCAACTTCAAGTCGAGCGGTTTTAATTTAATTGTCTCAGGGGATTTTTGTCTCAGAAACTAAGAATAAGGCCTAATTTATCCATTGGATGCCAGTACAATATCCGCTTAACGTTGAAAATAAACATGTGTTCTCAGAATGTGATTAAAATTTTTATCAAATTATTGTTTTACACATAATAGCTTGCTTGTTATACTACAAGCTTAGCATGGTAACTTATTTTCCAATAAAGACACATTAGTTGTTCCAGGCTCGTGTAAATTAATGAAGAGGAAACATCCACCATATTTCGATAGCCGTTTGTATACTGAAATTTTTGTAAGAATAAAGTAAAAAATACAACAACTACACTCTACAAAACAAGGTAAATACCAAAATGGTCAGGAATTCCATGACGTAACCTTACCGCGTGTTTGTAAGGGTCAAATACATTAGCGCCGTTATGATCATCAATTGACTATATTCGCTGCTGTTGTCGCTCTATGTTTTAAAGCTTTTGGATTTAAGATTATATTTTAGCCAATGGCACAAGGAAATTCACGTGTCACTAAGGGTACACTTGAAATGGGATGGAAAACCTTAAAGGGAAAACGAACGTCTGAGAACAAGTAGCTTTAATAAAAACATTGATCTACAAAGTTATATGGTAGTTAAAGTGGAATACTGTGTATTAAATACAAAGAAATCTTTAAAAGTTTTATTATTTCAGAAACATCAAGGTATTACAATAAAAATGATGTCATTTTATTATGATATTACATAATAACTGTGCTGCAAAACATTATAGTTCCAAACAATATTGTTCTGGAACACTTCTTTCAAGTAATTACAACATAAAACAAAGTGTCTAACATCACCGACCCTTGCTGCATTTTCTGCTATTGATGTTAACCATGTTCGAATCCCTGATAACGAAGCCACGCACTGTTTGTATAAAACAGGCAACTTTAATTAAATTCCTAAAGATTCACACGTGAATAAATCAATTTAGAAGACTAGCTCTCCCCCTGGTTGATACTTTTTGTGTTTCCTTTTAATATGAAAAGTGTTCATGTTGATTATAGTAATGTTGTTGTATTTTATGTATATTTATGTTCATGCCGATTTCAATATATTATTGCAATGACAATCAAAACAAAGATAAACTTTACAGAAATCATTGCTTTTTTGCAATGTATACATCTTAAACATCTATGGGCAACTGTACTATAATAAGTACAGTGCATCTCTTCGTATGTTTGAGCAAAATAATCTACCCAGCGTCATAGAACTGCAGCCAAAGGCTATTGGTTGTGAAGTCGTTGACAGTCAACTAGGATCAGTTGCCGAGACACCATCGTCAGATGTAGGTAGTTGTCATCTCACGTGTCACTGTCTCGCTGACTGCCTGGGATGTGTACTTGAATGTGTGCAATATTTAAACAAAAACTGAAGCGCCAGTGACATTGTTCCGTGTCGCAGTAAGTAACGAAGGGAAGTGATGAAGAATCACCTTTTAATCGGAATGCACATTCATGGACATATTTGTATATTTTACCGACAGATCGTTTAATAGTTGGTCCTTAAAGATTCGACATGTGCATTTGCAACCAAGATGGATGGGTGGTTCATGGAGCTATTCGCATATTTTGTGTAAATGTGAAGCAACGTGTTGTCTCGAACCTACATCTCGTTTACATGTCTTTTTACAGAGCATGACAATCAATCAATGATGTTTTTACTAATTAATATCATAGCCACACGCTAACCACCTGTGCTATTTCGTTTGCTATTCTTTGGGACCCAATCGGTAAAGTTTTGAATATAATATAACTAGAAATGGCGTTAAAATATTTTATAATGAAAGCCAACAGACTGATGAAATTTAATATTGTAAATGCACATAATACTACGGTGTTGTTTATGAAAACCTCCGTTAAATTAGACAGTTTAAGCTAGAATAATAATTGGTTGCAATTACCAAATATGAATATCTCTTTAAGCATGACATCAATACAATATAAAGAAGTGAAACTCCAGCTGCTGAAGCAGTATTGAATTTTCATTACAAACAATTAGTTGGTCCTTTATTTAAGGCAAGTGACCGATTGCCCAAACAGTACAAAACAGCACAATACAGCACAATACAAACCAACATAAACACAAAATATGAATAAAGCTGGGGTCACCGCCTTGGAACGGTCAATGCAAAGCATTGGGGGTTTAAACCTGGTTATAGAGCGCTCAACCTCACACTTGGCCCAGCAATATTCATAATACATTTAAGTGTAAATAAAATTTAACGACATAGCATTGTAACTCAAATTAAACAATAATAAAAGGGAATTAAAACGCATTCAATTTAATTACTATTTAATTACTCAATTGCATTGAAGATACAAGAGTAACAGAGTTACAACTTTTTGACGAACGATTAAATAAAACTATTAACAATTGTCAACTACATTCCTTCTTTATAGAAAAAGATTTGAGAATATAGCGTCATGGAGTTCATATCTCAGATAATCATCGCGCAAATACAGGAAGAACATTCCATAAAAGCTTCATTTTTGTTTTGTAACACGTTTGTCACAAACATTTAATCACACTAGTGTATTGTTTTCTGCGTACCCAAAGAATTTTCATGGCTTCATGGAGTTAAGAAAAATAATATTGTTACCATTAATGAACAGAACAGGCCAAATGATGAATGTGTGGTGTTTATTTTTAGCTCACCTGATTGCTCAGGTGAGCTTTTGTGATCGGTCTTTGTCCGTCGTATGTCCGTCCGTTCGTCGTCCACATTTGGTTTGTTAACACTCTAGAGACTAGATTTCTTGTCCAATCTTTATGAAACTTGGTCAGAAGATTTGTCCCAATGAAACCTCGATCAAGTTCGAAACTGGGTCATGCTGGGTCAAAAACTAGGTCAGTAGGTCAAAAAATTGAAAAGCTTGTAAACACTGTAGAAGTCACATTTCATGCCCAATCATCATGTAACTTTGTCAAAATGTTTGTCTGAATGATATGTTGGTTGAGTTCAAAAGTGGTTCCGGTCCGTTGGAAAACATGGTCGCCAGTGGGCGGGGCAGTTTTCCTTATTTGGCTTAGAGAAACCTTGTAAACACTCTAGAGGCCATGTTTCTTTCCCGATCTTCATGAAACTTGGTCAGATTTGTCCTATTGATAACTCGATCGAGTTCGAAACTGGGTCAAAAACTAGGTCACTAGGTCAAAAAAGAAAAACCTTGTAAACACTGTAGAAGTCACATTTCATGTCCAATCTTCATGTAACTTTGTCAAAATGTTTGTCTTAATGATATGTTGGTTGAGTTCAAAAGTGTTTCCGGTTCGTTGAAAAACATGGCCGCCAGTGGTCGGGCAGTTTTCATTATTTGGCTATAGAGAAACCTTGTAAACACTCTAGAAGCCACATTTCTTGTCCGATCTTCATGAAACTTGGTCAGAAGATTTGTCCCAATGATACCTTGATCGAGTTTAAAACTGAGTCATGCTGGGTAAAAAACTAGGTCACTATGTAAAAAAAGAAGAAAAACCTTGTAAACACTGTAGAAGTCACATTTCATGTCCAATCATCATGTAACTTTGTCAAAATGTTTGTCTTAATGATATGTTGGTTGAGTTTAAAAGTGGTTCCGGTCCGTTGAAAAACATGGCTGCCAGTGGGCGGGGCAGTTTTCATTATTTGGCTATAGAGAAACCCTGTGAACACTCTAGAAGTCACAATTTTTGCCCAATTATTATGAAACTTGGTCAAAACATTGGTTTTATTGATATCTCGGACGAGTTCGAAAATGGTGCAGATCGGTAAAAAACATGGCATATGTATATGGTGAAAACATTTGAACACTCAACTCTCAAGAAGTCACATTTTTGGCCCAATTTTCATGAAATTTGGTCAGAACTTTTGTTTCCTAGATACGAGAGTTGAGTTTGACAATGGTTCCGGTCCGTTGAAAAACATGGCTGCCAGGGGGGGGGGGGGGCGCATTTTCCTTATATTTATATAGTAAAAAAGCTTGTGAACACTCTAGACGTCACATATATTGCCCAATCATCATGAAACTTGGTGAAAACATTTGTTTTATTTATATCTCTGAAAAGTTAGAAAATGGTACCCATGGGTCTTAAAACATGGCCGCCAGGAGGGGTGGGGCAGTTGTCCTTGTATGACTATACAAAAACCTTGTGAACACTCTAGAAGTAACATTTTTTGCCTTATCATCGTGAAACTTAGTCAGGTCATTGGTTTTATTGATATCGCAGACAAGATGGAAAATGGCTCAGATCGGTGCAAAAAACACACTTTTTAGCTCACCTGATTGCTCAGGTGAGGTTTTAGGATCGATTTTTTTCCGTCGTCCATCCGTCAATCCACATTTGGTTTGTAAACACACTAGCATTTACATTTCTCAAGCATTCTTTATCAAAGTAGCTGAGATGTGTATGGCCACAATATTTCAGTAAAGTTTCATAATGAGCAAAATCGCATAATAAATGCCAAAATTATGGCCCTTAGATTCTCAAAATGTTCATTATATTATACAAAATCCTTGTAAACACTCTAAAGGTCACAATTTTGTTTCAAATTTTAGGAATCTTGGTCACAATTGACATGACGCCTTATCAGTGATCGCTCCGCCCACTTAATCACGTGGCTCAGCGGGAAGAAAACCTAGACAAGCTAACACCAAAATGGCTTCTTTGCCTATAGACTGCATATAGATTTACGCGATATTCCGGATGATTTTATGGACTTGTTTAACACCATATTACACTTGTAAAGGGGTTGGTGCCATTTAGTTATTCTGCAAATGCAAAAAATATACGATTAAAGAGAACATCAGCTATTTGTAACGGGTAAATCGGTACATTAAACACGCTCTCAAACGCTTGCGCGCTTACCGAAATCGAACCCGTTATTACGTGTAATGGTGGTATTTGCAATAAATTAACACTTCACCTGGTATTTACCCGTGTTATTAACAAAATTATTACCGAAACATTCCCCCCTACCCGTGTATTTGACACGTAATAGCGCTTTATAACTGGGAATTCGGTGAAGTTTTACGCGCTTTCTGACGCCGGGTGGGTACCTCATTTCCACATGTTTTTGCGTATAAAAGTGATATTAATCATATTAAACATTGCTTATGGGACATTTATCAATCACTTTAATTTAAAGCGCATAAACAACACAGTAAGTTTGGACATTATCTGATATAAAATTAGCGTTGTACGAAATGGAATACGGTCAGGCTATTATAAATTAATAAGGCTACCAATATCAGATGCTCGCGCAGGTACCAACTTCCCCGAAGTTACCGCATTTATTGGTTAACTAATATCAGTAATAATAACTCTTTTACAATAGCATTTATCGATACGTCTTTATTAAATTAATAACAAAATGGTTTTCACTTGTTTCTGACACACACAGAAACGCGATTTTTAACGGGGATTTCGTAAAGTTACACGAATTGGGTACCAAAATTCTCAATTATTTTACATGCACACGTGACATAATACATACTTAATAATGCTTAGTTATTGCTTATATGACATTTCAAGTTTGTGAAATAAATTAATGTTCTATAAAGGGGATCTCGGTAATTCTTGAAGCTTCCACTCGCTCTTGTCAAGACCGCATTGCCGCGTTGGAAATGGTATAAATTTAATTCATCTAACTTATCTTTCTGGATACCAAATGTCAGAGTTGCATTAACCCTTTTTACACCGTTTTTGCCATATTTCATTTCCGTTTTTTTAATCCGAACAAAATAAACGAAACTCGTTTAAAAAATGAGATCTAGGCATTCGAGCTCCTAGTGTGGATTAAAAGCGTTTATTGGTGACACCACATGAGTGCAAATGTGTAGATACCGTTAATAAGATAATATATCACATGTCACCTTCAAATAACATGTATGATGTCAATTAAGTGCATTACTATCAGAGTAATAAAACACAGCATGAATTAGGCTTCATGCTGGGTTTTATTTCTCTTTAAGTAATGCAGATGAACCTCGCTTCTGACCTAGTAACTGATAAAACTATTTTTTAAAAAAGTGAAATATTATGTGATAATCAGATCGATAACATAAACTATTTAACTCTGCTAGTATATCCGATAAAAATATATTATAATGGTCTTTGACAGTGTTGACGTTCAGTTGTTCGTGGTGACGACCGCATGTATTTATACATCTCTTACACTTCTCAAGATCTCTTTTCGGCTTTGGAAACGATATAAATTAAATGTCACCAACTAATCTTTCAGGATATCGATTGTCCGAGTTACATAATCCCCATTGACACCGTTTAACCATTTTTAATCGTTTTTTTTAAAGAGGAAAACAAAAGAAACTCGTTGGAATAAAAGTGAACCGAAACATGTAGCTTGTCTAGAAAATGGCGGACAGGTCGTTGCTAACGAGTGCGCCCGATTAATCGATTGCTGATTGGTGGATCAATTCTAGTGGGCGGAGCGATCATAGATAAGGCGTCATGTCAATGTTTTTTAAGACAAAGTTTGATGTTTGGTCATGAGGGGTCAAAATATAGGTCACAAGGTCAAATCTTACAAAAACCTCCTGAACACTCCATACACCAGAGTTTTAGTTCAATATAGATGAAACTTGACCAGGATGTTTGTCTGGACAATATCTGGGTCAAGTTTGACGTTTGGTAATGTGGGGACAAAATCTAGGTCATTGTGTCTGATCTAATAAAAACCTTGTAAACACACTAGTGGCCATAGTTTTGGTAAAATAATGATGATACTTGACCAGGATGTTTTTATTAATGATATCTAGGCAAAGTTTGACATTGGGTCATGTGGGGTCAAATCTTGGTCACAAGGTCCAAATCTTATAAAAACCTTGTAAACATATGTAGAATAAGCATTACTTGCAAATTACTGCATTGCAAAAACCTTGCAAATAGACAGTACCGGTACTCAATCAGTATTAAAGGGGCCTTTTCACAGATTTTGGCATGTTTTTAACTTATTCATTAAATGCTTTATATTGATAAATGTAAACATTGGATCGTAAAAGCTCCAGTAAAAATCAAGAAAAAGAATAAAAAAAGGAAAAGAACATTGCCCGGAGCAGGGTTCGAAACAGTGACCCCTGGAGTCCTGCCAGAGTCCTGAAGTAAAAACGCTTTAGCCTACTGAGCTATTCCGCCAAGTACACAGTCTTGACGAATTTTATACCTTATATAAGCAATCTTCGTAGTTTCATAAAATTTAACGACAAAAACAGAACTCTCCAAATTATTCAATCGTTTCGCGTTGCAACGCTTTATAATTTTTAGGTTTTAAAATCGTCAAAAGATGCATATAATGGTTATATTAGAACATGGTTAATGTTCAGAATTACTGTTTCCTCACAAATATCATAACTAAAACGAAAACTTACGAATCTGAAACAACTTTTTTCAATTTTGTCAATTTACCAAAGCGTGAAAAGATCCCTTTAATCATATGCTCACACTGCAAAAGTAAACAGAAGAGAACCAATCTTATATGTTCTAGAGTACTGAATTTTCAACTAAGCAATGAACAAGGCCTTGTAAAAAAAGGTGAGCAAACTAGGGCCATCTTGTCTAATATTATACCTGGTGTGGAAATAGTAAGTGTAAGCATATACATGCATTGACAAATATGTACAATCAGTATAAATCAAACGCATAATTTTTATTCGAGATCGTACCACTAGATGTAACCGCATCTTTGGCAGCCATAATAAATAAGTTGACACAATACATATTTAACTTTAAGTGACTTGCATTGTATTTTGTTGATATTAACAAGAAACTTACGGGCTTAACGGCCAACCACATGTTCTTCGCAGAATCCTAACTTAACTTGTTATCATTATTATCAAGACATAATATCATGATCACCTCATACCTGATAAACACTGGCCAACGTTGTCTTACAAGCTGTTACATACTTTTGAATACATACACGCTATGTAGTGTACCAGTGGGAACTATAAACAAGCAGATGCGTTGGTTAGAGCATACGCTTTTAGCATTTGTCGTCTGCTTAATTAATTTTACTGCAGTTATCCACACAGGCAGTCATGGGTTACGGTTCCTAGCGTAGTAAAGCCCATACTGATTTGCAAAATTGCCTCTACATTATTTGTGAGCTAACGCTCACAACTAAACACTAGAAATAATTAAATAAAAATTAAATAAATAAATAAAAAATAATCATCATCATTAGCAGCATTATCATCACCATAATCATTATCAATATTATTATCATCATCAAACAGTTTGATCGATCATAACAATTAATTGTCAACATCACCATCGTGGTCCTCAACGTGTCTCTCAGTATTATAGAAAACAAATAATCATGATCACACTCAACATACATTGAGTTTAATAATAATGCCAAACTGGTTCTTAGTGTAGAACACTTTCATACAAACTAGTAACAACAACAAACAACAAGTGACTGATGATTCATACTGGAAGCATTTATTTAGACTTGATTACAACATATAGTAACAGTACAGCAATGAAGAAAATATAAAAATCCTAAATGGTCAGAGTTAAGAAAGGTGATACAAGTCAATCAAACAGGGCTTTTGATTGACCTTATCAACACTATTAAATGTGATTATTAAAATGTGTCAGATTCTTGTTGAACTGTATTCGTTTTAAGATAATAGAAAGGAAAAGTACATATGATATATAATTGGCTAAAACTATAAATGATACATAAATCATGAGTATACAAGTATATTAAAGATAAATAAGATATAAGCAAAAAGCTAGGGGGGGAATACATGCAATAAAAATACAATCTATGTTTGTATAAATAGCAGTAAAAATTGAACCTTAAATCAAGTGTACAAATTTAATTGATCTATAAATTGATACACAAATTCCCTCCAAAGAATCAGTTATCATTTAACATTTCAAAATAACAATGCTTTTTAGGTAACAACAACACAATGAAGGAAGTTGCTTTAACATATAATGAGAAAGTGATGAAAAACAACATCTAAGATAGATACTATAGTATAACAAACAAATAAATTTTACCTTTTGCTGTGGAACATATGATATCAGTTGTAATTGTGAAAACATGAAAATATGATTTTTCTCAGAGAATAACAATGTTTGTTTAAAAAGTGATTTATTCATAGATTTAAAACTAAGCAAAAAAACTGTTAAAGCTAGCATTTTTATGAGCATTTAAACACACAACCATATCTGGTATATTCTCCAAATTGTAGCTGAAATAATTAATAATGGATACAACATATCACTAATGATCATCTGGAAACTTCACTGTTTCAATCATTCATGAGTGTAAATAGCAAATTATACCAGTAATCAAGGAAAACTGCAATCTTTAACTTTGAGTTTGTGTCTTTTGGCCTAACAGATAATTAAACTGAATAAAACAAATATCTGTCCTAATTAATCAATTTTTTTATTTAACTTTGACAAATATAAATTTTGTAGCCAAAGCTGAAAATTACCAATGATAGACAATGTCCGTTTACATTAAATAGAAATTGAAACACCTATTTTAAATCATGTTGCCTTCATGTATCATCATCTGGTATAGATAAAAACACAATCAGCCAATCCGAAATGCTGTTGCATTACACACTTAGTAAATGGACCAATGGCAGTTTGTGTTCTTTACACATCATGTTCAAGAGGTTTCTGCGCCTCGGTGGGGCTGCCCATGAACTCATCTATAATCTGTTGCATGCTCTCGCGCAGTTCCTCCGGGGCGTTAGGATCTGTCTCCACTTGAGAATCCTCCGAAACAAACGTCTGCTCCTGTCCGTCCCTCAGGACAGTCTTAGTGTGAATCTCCTTCTTCATCGTGATTCTGGAAACAAAAATGGATTGTTGAATCAATTATTAACTTAAATATGATAGCTTATAGTGAAAACAAGGGGTGGAAAACATTATTTGTAAAGTCCCTTGTTTTTGTTGTTATCATGATGAGGACATGATGCTCTCTTACATTTTCTTAAAATTCCAACTAGCCAAATGCAATTCCAAACAAGAGTTCCGCAGTCAGAGACATATGCTTCCCAAACAGGGCTTTGAACTAGTGACCCCAATTTTAATAGGGGTCATCTACTGTCCAAGGCCAATACATATGTGAAGTATCAAGCCAATCGTTCCATTTGTTTATGAGTTTTTTATCAGAAACAATTTTCATACTTATTGTGACAATGACCCACCTTTGACCAAGTGACCCCAATTTCAATGGGTTGTCTACTGTCCAAGGCCAATGCACATGTGAAGTATCAAGCCAATTGGTCAACTTGTTGATAAGTTATTGATCAGAAACGATTTTCCAACTTTTGGGAAAGTGACCATGACCTATGACCTAGTGACCCCAATTTCTATAGGGGTCATCTACTGTCCAAGTCCATTCTACATGTTAAGTATCTAGTCAATCGGTCAATTTGTTGACAAGTTATTGATCGGAAACGTTTTCACACTTATTGTGACAGTGACCTTTGACCTAGTGACCCCAAGTTCAACAGAGGTCATCTTCTGTCCAAGGCCAATGTGCATGTGAAGTATCAAGCCAATCGGTTAATTAGTTGATGTGTTATTGATCGGAAACAATTTTAACACTTAGTGTGACAATGACCATCACCTTTGACCAAGTGACCCCAATTTAAATAGGGGTCATCTTCTGTCCAAGGCCAATGCACATGTGAAGTATCAATACAATCGGTCAATTCAGTGATGAGTTATTGATCAGAAACGAACTGGTCTACCGACAGACCGACGGACAGACAGCCCAACATCCAGCAAAGCAATATACCCCCTCTTCTTCTAAGGGGGCCATAACTAGATCTGTATATAAGCTACCTATTCAGTGCAGTACCTCCATAAAAGGTCAAATTATTGAGCAGAAACCTATTTTTCATTAAGTTACAGTTATCATAGCCCGATTTGCAATCAAATGCAATCCCCAGCTAGATCTGTTTGATAGCCACCTACATGCAACGTTTCTGTGAAATACCTTCATCCAAACTCAAATTATAGAGCTTGACCTTACTCTAACAAAATTAATAGAGCTTGACCTTGATTTAACAGGCCTCATATACAATTCCAAGCTAGATCTAAGCTATGCATGTAAGCTGACAATACAACAAGTTTCAGTTCAATACCAAATTTCAAGTCATTGAGTGGACGCCATTTTATTTTTTCTGTTCCAGTGACCTTGACCCAACTGGCACAAAATACAATAATAAGCTAGGTCTTCATGCATTCTTGTTATATCCAAAGTTTTGTTAACATCGAACTCTTCATAATAACTGTGAAAAAAGAGCAGACACACAAGATGTCTTCTGCTTGACACATAATTATTCATTAGAACCCTCATATACTCCTCCATCTTTGATTTAAGGAATTTTAATAACTGATGGGTATTTTAATGGTAAGAAAGCACTTTTGTGTGATTTTTTTTTAAGGATGCTTGTAAACTTCTTCTTTTTTTTTTACTTTAAGCTTCTATTTCATTTTAGCTTGATTTTATCAAAAACCTTAGGCTTATTCAGAGTTTAAGTCTGATTCCTTGGTAGAAACATTAAATTATGTCTTAAGAGAAGATTGTGAGAATACATCTGGAGTAGGGGATCAAACCGGAAATGGTGTAGAGGATATTGGTCCCCCCCAGTAGGTCACATGTTCAATCCTCACTTCGGGAACGTTCTTAAGATCTTTCCAAAGACACTTAGGGCTGGTCCTTCAGAGGAAAGGACTCTTTAAGTCTTTTTATAAGCCCATGGCATTCAATGCAATCAAGCTATAATAAATAACTTGAACATAAGCTAACCAGGGACTCCTAATCCTCAAGGAACACACCATGTGAACTACGTCAGTGCAACATCTCTAACATTATATGGTTCAAAATTATTTTTTTAGTTATGATGCTTTATATTATTCTTTCTAGTGCTTTAAAGAGAAATATCAGTGAACAAGAGGGCCATGATGGCTCTGTATTGCTACACTGTTTTTTTATGCGAAAAAGCATGCAATGCGCATGGGTTGAAATGTACTCAAGCATGTGACTTTCTCTTTCTATACCTCGTCCCACTGGGCGCTTAAAGTTGGAAGGGTGAGCATTTTCATATATATATGGGAATTGTCGCACAGGTCCTTTGCTTATAACGTAGGTACTTTTATCTCTTATATTGTCGTTCTATTTCACATATTTTTAGATCTACGCATGTTCTACAAAATTAATGAAAGTTCCTTCATTCAATCATGAATATGTTCATGGAAGTTGTGTTTTTAAAATCAATAAGATATTATTAAACTGGTTTAAACACTACAAAAAAGACATGAAATTAACATGTCATCCGAAATATTTTTATCCAGATATATGGTCACATTCGACATATTTAAATAAAACCCGACTTTACATGTTCTTACTTCAATTCCTTTGTAAGCAGTCACCATCTGATCTAAAATGACGCTAAATGACAGGGTTTTATCTCATGTTTACAAGAAAATAAGAAGAAAACAACAAAATCAACATTTTTTCCCACATCTTCGTGACCCAATTTCAGATGGTCTGTATAAACATTGAGTTCCAAAAAATAAAATAAATAGTTGTGCATCTGCTTACATGTATTGATAGATTTTTCAATGATAAACATCTCCGATGCTTCAAAAAGGAAAGATAATGTCTACAAACGGACGCAAAAAGACTCCATTCCCATGCATGCATGTAGGTTTGTTGTTGTTGTGACCTTGGAACTATGTAAACAACGTCTTAGACTGGTCCGCGCATATGCAGAAATGTTTTTGATCGTGCTTTTGAACTGATGGGTTATCATATTAACGGCAAAAAAAGCTTATAAATTTAATTTCTTTGTAGATATGGGATGATTAAGTACCAAATGCCCTTCTCAACCTTCCAATAGACCATTACTCCTTCTGAAGAGTTTGTTTTCGTTTTGAAAACAGGACTTCCGGTTTCAAAAAGGAGAAATTGCTAATGATGTGCATTTTCTCCTTTTATCACAATGATTTCTACCCCACCCAGCCAATTTATAAATAGTCCTTTACAATATTATTTCTCGTTTGCAATCTCTTTCAATTTGGGGCAGTCCAAAATGTGTCGTTTGGTAAAGGGTTAACATTTATGGATAGTTAATATGTTGGTCTACCTTTCACGCTCGACATGTATGCATTTATCTCTTATAACAAGAGTTCCGCGGTCGGAGATGACCGCATTGAAGCCGGATTTTTGATTTAAATGACAGGAAAGTACCTTTCGTGTTTTTGTCAATGCAATACTTAAATTACTGAAATATTGTTCAAAGGTCAAAATGAAATGTAAGTACTTTTCAAGGCATGAGCAAACCTTGTGTTATGTTTTGAATGCATGCATATACATGAACAACAATAACATTTAAGGTCACAAATATGAACTTGAATTGACAATTAGGAAAGTTTGATCTCAATTTTTTTATTAGCAAATTAGTAACATATTGTTTGAAGTTTCCATCAATTTCATTATCAAATGTAAGAAAATAAACTTAGATGAAATAATACTATTTATTTTTACATTCAAGGTCACAGTGACCTTGACCTTCAAATGAATGACCTTGAAATGTCCAGTGGTTACTTACTAGTTCTGGCCAACCTTCATGTCAAGTTTCAAGACTCTAGGTCCAAGCATACCAAAGTTATAACAACTTTAACATTTTTACATTCAAGGTCACAGTGACCTTGACCTTCAAATGAATGACCTTGAAATGTCCAGTGGTTACTTACTAGTTCTGGCCAACCTTCATGTCAAGTTTCAAGACTCTAGGTCCAAGCATACCAAAGTTATAACAACTTTAACATTTTTATATTGAAGGTCACAGTGACCTTCACCTTCAAATGAATGACCTTGAAATGACCAGTGGTCATCTGTTAATCCTGGCCAACCTTCATGTCAAGTTTAAAGACTCTAGGTCCAAGCATACCAAAGTTATACCATGAAATAAGAACTTTAACATTTTTACATTCAAGGTCACAGTGACCTTGACCTTCAAATGAATGACCTTGAAATGACCAGTGGTTACTAACTAGTTATGGCCAACCTTCATGTCAAGTTTCAAGACTCTAGGTCCAAGCATACCAAAGTTATAACAACTTTAACATTTTTTATATTGAAGGTCACAGTGACCTTGACCTTCAAATGAATGACCTTGAAATGACCAGTGGTCATCTGTTAATCCTGGCCAACCTTCATGTCAAGTTTGAAGACTCTAGGTCCAAGCATACCAAAGTTATACCATGAAATAAGAACTTTAACATTTTCGAGCACGCCGCCACCCCGCCCGCCTGCCCGCCCGACAACATCAATCTATAAGCCGAGATTTTTTCGAAAAAAATCCGGCTAATTAAAAAGTTATTCAAAGTGTTTTTTGATAAACTTTTAGTTTGAGAAGAAAATAGTTTATTCATCCCATAATTAATAAAACGCAAAAACGCATAAACATGCAAAGTTCAACGACTTCCTGTGGCCATGTTTTTTGACGAATCAAATTTTCTTGAACAACTTTTTAATGGGAGCCTTCAAGGGATAAATTTGGCCCCAGGGGAATAATTTGAACAAACTTGGTAGAGAACTAAAAGATGTCACTACATACCAAATTTGGTAGCCCTAGGCCCAATGGTTATGGACAGGAAGATTTTTCAAGTTGGCACAAAAGAGTCTTTATATAAGCATATGTTCAGTTTTGTGACCCCCGGGGCAGGGTCAAATTTGAGCCCAGGGAAATAATTTGAACGAATTTGGTAGAGGACTATTAGATGTCACTACATACCAAATTTAGTAGCCCTAGGCTCTATAATTATGAACAAGAAGATTTTTAAATTTTGCACAAAAAAGGCCTTATTTAAGCATATGTTCTTTTTTTTTTACCCCTGGGGCATGGTCAAATTTGACCCCAGGGGCATAATTTGAAAGAACTTGGTAGAGAACTTTAAGATTTTAATACATACCAAATTTGGTAGAAAAAGGCCTAATGGCTATGGACAATAAGATTTTTAAAGTTTGCACAAAATAGGCCCAATATAAGCATATGTTCAATTTTGTGACCCCTGGGGAACGGTCAAATTTGATCACAGGGGCTTAATTTGAACAAACTTGGTAGAGGACTATTAGATGTCACTACATACCAAATTTGGTAGCCCTATGCCATACGGTTATGGACAAGAAGTTTTTTTAAAGTTTGCAAAAAATAGGTCTTATTTAAGCGTATGTTCATTTTTGTGACCCCCGGTGCAGGGTCAAATTTGACCCCAGGGGCATAATTTGAACAAACAAAGTAGAGAACTATTAAATGTCACTGCATACCAAATGTGGTAGCACTAGGCCCAATGGTTATGGACAAATGGATTTTAAAGTTTGCACAAAATAGGCTTTATATAAGAATATGTTCAATTTATTGACCCCTGGGGCGGGGTCAAATTTGACCCCAGAGGCATAGTTCGAACAAATTTGAAAGAGGTTCACCCCAGGAACATTTGTGAGAAGTTTTATCAGAATTGGACTTGTAGTTTAGGAGAAGAAGATGTTTAAAGAAAAAGTTAACGCATCAACGCACGCACGCACGACGGACACAGGACCATGACATAAGCTAATAAAAACTGATAATTTCACTGTGTCAAAATTCACTATTGTTCTTTTATCACTTGTGCATTAAAATCGATATTCCACCATATCCAGGAAATATCCAATATATATTTAGTCTGCTCTTTACCGCTGCAGGGCCCTTACCGAGTGGTCTGAGTGTCTCCACCCTCTGCCCCATCTACCCCTTCGTCATCCTCGCCATCTGAAAAACGAACCAAAGATAGCACTATTAAAAGAATTATTATATTATAAAGAATATTTAAAAAATATCACCTTTGTTGATGTTAATTTAACCTTTTCAGCAGTGATAAGGAATGTAACGAGGGTTAATTTACTGTGTGACTGTGTAATGTAGACTTATTATAGTAAAGCAATATAAAATGAACGATTTATATCATGAGAATACCTTATTTATTTTTACAAACGTTTCATTTATTTCAAATATTGTATAATGACAGTTATTTAAAGATTATTTAAGTTAATGACAATGCTGAAGAACTTTAAGGTAAAACTATTAATTGTGACATTTAAAAAAGAAACATGAAGGCAGAAAAGAAATAAGATGAGCAAATAAGATGAATTATAATTGTTTAACACTCTGTGACATTCTAGCCATCTTCAACTCACTCAAGACAGATTCTTTCCTTTAAGCTTTCCAGCAATAATTCACTGTTTATTTTTCCTATTTTTTTTGCATTTTCTCTCTCTCTTTTGTTTAAAAAATAAATTTGGCTTTTAGGTAAATTCTGTTGAATTGCATGTTAAAAACTACAAATTGTTATTTCAATGTTATATTGAAATATATGTTTTTAAAAGAGAGCTTATGTATCATTATAATTATCGATAAAGCATTCTGTCCACAGTCCCTCTATTAATCGATTTCCACTTAATAATTTGATGATCTCACGATTTTTCCCTGTAAAATGGACCGCTTATATAAACTGCCCATTATCATAAAAAACTACAATGTTTAGGCGACCGATAGCACTTTATTGATGAAGTTGTAGAGAGGTTTGTATTAAATGTATCGACAGACGCTCTAGTGAATAGCATGCACGATAATAATTTGAAACTTGACAATAGTGGATGTTGTGGAAGGGGAAATAGCAAACATTATTATGATAAATAAGTCTGTCATATAAAATCGCTTTATGTTCTACTCGCAAACTATCCTAAATGTTGTTATGAAACACCAGCATGGCTTATATGGTATGCAGCAGAAAAATTCAATTACAAACTTTTTTCCCATTGTTTTGAAGGTAATTAAATCAACCATTTCAAGAACAAAACAATATCTTGTAAAACACATCCAGACCACATGCCAACTTATTTTTACTATAATAAGTATACATCCGGCATTTGGTTTTGGCACATAAAGCGGTTATGAAGACACTGCCTAAAATGTTTTTGTAATTTGACTCAAAAAGACAGAAAAATGCAAACAGAAGCATTTGTCGCTTAGTAATTGACTTTGATAGGATTGAACAAGGAAACAAACATTTGTAACTACTTGACAATATTTGGAATTTTAATATACATAATGCACAAACATGCAATATTATGCTATGATAGTTACAAAAAGATACACAAATAAAATTTGAAAGTTTTCCAATTGAATGGCAAAACTTATGTCAGACTGCATTGGCATAATTACAAATAGCGACTTGAACAATTATTTATGAAATACAGTAATGCAATGACTTCAATATGAAACCTAAAATTGAGATTTTGCTGTAGCTGAAATTGCAGTTGCTACCCATCAGAAGCACATTGCATATATCGGTAAAACCCAATAATTAGGAACAAAATTTTAACAACATCAATGTAAAAATCAATAATTACAAAAAAAATGAATTTTACAACACCAGGATGTGTTGAGTGCAACCTTCACCTTGATAATCAACCACTTCATCCTCTTCAGAATCCACATACTGTGGGTCGATAAACACGGGACCTTTTTTCTGAGCTGTATTTGCAAAGTGAACAATTTCTCATTAGTAGCATGCCATCAAACTTATGTGAGCACATATGACTGGATTGCTCAAATAAGGTGATTATAAGTAAATGTAAAATAAATACCCTTCGAAAAATAAAGTTAATTATTGTTAAACAATAGGCCCACTGAAATGAAAGTTAAAAACATGTAAACAAAATAAAGTATATAAAACAAGAGATGTGCTTCTCAGAAACACAATGCCCCCTATTGCGCCGCTTTGAAGCCATATATTTGACCTTTGACCTTGAAGGATGACCTTGACCTTTCACCGCTCAAAATGAGCAGCTCCATGAGATACACATGCATGCCAAATATCAAGTTGCTAACTTCAATATTGCAACAGTTATGGCCAAGGTTAAAGTTTAGTGACAGACACACAGGCCAAAAACAATATACCCCCAATCAGTCGTTCCAGGGGCATAAAAATATCATTTTACTTTTCAAAAGTCTGAAGTCATATTTTTTTAATATAAAATCATTAATTGGAGCAATTCATACATCTCAGTCTTTGGCAATTGAACAATCACATGATAAGTAGATGTCTTCTAAAGATCACATTTCAGGTCACATTTATTGAAGAATTAAATCAGGTAAAACAAAGCTTTTAACAGTACTAAAAGTGGTATCTAAGTACACACACTACTTATTTATTTTCCAAGATCAATGTCTAAGAAACATAGTTGTTGCTGAAGGCAATTAGGGCAGATGACACAGAATCTGAAAAAGCTCTATGGAAACCATAATAATAAATGTTGTGAGAAATAACTAGGATGCTGAAAACTTAAACAAGAGGCCCGTGAGGGCCTGAATCGCTCTACTGGCTGGAATCAATAGGGCTAAAGCCCTTGATAGTATGAACAATCTGAGTAAGTTTTAAATAAACAGACCCAAAATGGGAAATTTATCGCATAAACAAGAAAAAACGTAAAATTTAAACTTCAAATGGCTCCTTTTCAACAATAAGTTGGACAAATTTTCTTCACTCTCAATGGGGTTCTGGCCCTTGATGATATAAAACATCCGTTGAAATTTCAAAAGGATAGAACTTTATATGTAAACAAACAAGAAATGTGTTTGTCGGAAACACTATGTCTCCTTCTGCACCGCTTTGAATTTTTTTTTTGACATTTGACCTTGAAGGATGACCTTGACCTTTCAACACTCAAAATGTGCAGCTCCATGAGATACACATGCATGCCAAATATGAAGTTGCTATCTTCAATATTGCAAAAGTTATGGCAAAATGTTAAAGATTTTTCTTTTTTTTTCTCAAATTCAAGGGCAGATAATTCTGGACTTATAACTCTGATATTGCTCATTTTCAATAGGGTTTGACTCATCATTCAGATAAAGACACTGTGCAAGTTGGGAAATGATTGGATGAATACTGTGGACTTTATTGCGTAAACAAGCCTTATTTCACAATTTTCTCAAATTCAAGGGGAGATAATTCTGGACTTTTTACTCTGATGTTACCCATTTTCGATAGGGTTCGAGTCCTCATTAATATAAAGACACTGAAAAAGTTTGAAAAGAATCGGATGAAAACTGTGGACTTTATCGCGTAAACAAGAAAAGGTCTAAAACAAATTACCTTTGACCTTGAAGGATGACCTTGACCTTTCACCACTCAAAATGTGCAGCTCCATGAGATACACATGCATGCCAAATATGAAGTTGCTATCTTCAATATTGCAAAAGTTATGGCAAAATGTTAAAGATTTTCATTTTTTCTCAAATTCAAGGGGAGATAATTCTGGACTTATAACTCCGATATTGCTCATTTTCAATAGGGTTTGACTCATCATTCAGATAAAGACACTGTGCAAGTTGGGAAATGATTGGATGAAAACTGTGGACTTTATTGCGTAAACAAGCCATTTTTCACAATTTTGTCAAATTCAATGGAAGATAATTCTATACTTTTAACTCTGAAGTAACCCATTTTCAATAGGGTTGGATTCCTCATTAATATAAAGACACTGAACAAGTTTGAAAAGAATCGGATGAAAACTGTGGACTTAATCGCGTAAACAAGAAAAAGTCAAACGCACACACGCCTGCACGCATGGATGGACAGACGACGGAAACCACGCCATGACATAAGCTCTTCAGGCCTTTGGCCAGTAGAGCTAAAAACGTTGAAATCAAATTGAGAGAGCGCAGCCTACACATCAATCACTAAGTTGTTCCACATTCATTATAATCAATAATATTTAAGAATGAATGGGCCCATTTAATTTGCATGGCGCCTGATTGAGCACAGATGAATAATGAGCGGGAAGTTATCACCGGTTATTCTGTAAAACATGACTTCAAGTTCAGCAATCTGAACAAAATAAATCTGAGGCATAAACACTGGATATATTTTTTCCCAGAAAATGAGAGGAAGGATTCATATCTCTATAGGATTCCAATAAAGTTTGTGTCAAATGTAGAAACCTTCTCATTATACAAGAAGTCAAGGATACCAGAATAAAATAAGCAAACTAATTTTCAAACAAAGACATGTTTCATGGTCCAAGAACATGTGAGTGCATAACATGAAAAGATTATCCTTATTTAAATCAATGATTGTCAGAATAAAGCAAACAACGACACTTTACAACATCAGGTTAATACCAAAATGGTCAGGAATTCCATGACGCAAGCTTTCTGCGTGTTCATGAGGGTCATATTCAGTAGTGCCGTCATCATCATCAATTGACAACATTCGCTGCTGTTGTCGCTCTGTGTGTTGAATGAGTTTGAATTTAAGATAAACATCTTAGATAATGGTACAAAAATTGATGTGTCATTATGGGTACACAAATTGAAGTGTCATTGATAAATCCTCTATGTCAAAGCAGGGGGAATGGGAAATTAAAGACTTTTCAAAGGAAGACTATTGCAAATCAATGGTATCTTCACATTTGAGACAAAGGGCATGTCTGAGAAAAATTAGCTTTCAATAAAACTCGGCTTTAGATAGTAACATGGTAACCATGTAGCTTATCAGAAAAGTAAAAGTGCAATTCATGTAGCATGTATTTAACAGAAAAGAATCATTAAAAGTGTTCCAAACTATGTAGTTCTTGAACACATTAGTTAAAATATGTTAATTAACTTCATAGCACCACAAATTACAATGTGTCGAAAATCAAATCACATCCTTGATGAACTTTCAGTTAATTAAGTTAAAATGATGCTGGATTCCAGTAAACCCTACACATAATGCCATGCACACAGAGAAGGTATTAAAAGGAGACTTTGATTAAAATGTCCTGGTGATTCATGCACTAATAAATAAATATATATGATATATCACATGTGCCAATAGGGCTGCCCATCCCCCTTGTTTGAACCATCAAATGCGATCATTGCTCTGAGAACTTAATGCATGTGCTTAAAGTGTCGTCCCAAATTAGCATCTGCAGTCGGCATAAGCTAATCTGGGACATTTTACGTTCAAGCATGTAGCCAAGTTTTCCCAGATAGAGGCTCAAATACTTGTGTCTCATTTCAGTTCAGCCATGCTGTCATTTCAATACTCATAAACCGATCTGCTGCATAGGTCAATTTCTTATATGCAGGCCATGACTTTTATAAAGTCAATTAGACTCGCAAAGCACCCCCCCCCCCCAAAAACACTCATATTGCACATTGCAAGTGAATTTTTAATATGTGAAATTGTTTTCCACAAGCATGTGCAGTATAGGACAGCATCAATAGATTTGCGACTTAAAGACATGAAACTACCTGTTACAATTATTATAACTTATTTCTTAAGACTAAAGCATTACAAGAATAAACATATAACTTATATCATTGATATATTGGTATTGACAATGCTGTAAATAGCAACAATACATAACCTAAGCCTCCTGTAAATTAAGATAAGGCTTTTGTGAATCAAAACATATACTGGTATGAGCCACAGCATGCGAAAGTGGGTCATATGCAATATGCAGCCAGCCCATCTCCAGACCAGCAAGTGCATTCATGCAGTCTTGAGTGGGTCATATGCAATATGCGGCCAGCCCATCTCCAGACCAGCGAGTGCATTCATGCAGTCTTGAGTGGGTCATATGCAATATGCGGCCAGCCCATCTCCAGACCAGCGAGTGCATTCATGCAGTCTTGAGTGGGTCATATGCAATATGCGGCCAGCTCATCTCCAGACCAGCGAGTGCATTCATGCAGTCTTGAGTGGGTCATATGCAATATGCGGCCAGCCCATCTCCAGACCAGCGAGTGCATTCATGCAGTCTTGAGTGGGTCATATGCAATATGCGGCCAGCCCATCTCCAGACCAGCGAGTGCATTCATGCAGTCTTGAGTGGGTCATATGCAATATGCGGCCAGCCCATCTCCAGACCAGCAAGTGCATTCATGCAGTCTTGTCAGGAGCTCCCCTGTCCGCATTTAAGACCTCAAAACCTCGTGTGATTGGCCTCATAGTGGACAGCGCAGCTCCTGACCAGACTTCCCGATTGCATAGGCTGGTCTGCAGCAAGGCCGACCAAATATGTTATGAGCCCTAGTTTTGCATGATGTGGCACATATTAAACATTAATGCCTGCATCAAAGCATATTATTGCAATGAATGTGAGCACTTACACTGCAGGTCAGCAAGAACATAATATATGGGTCAATATTATTGACCCATTATGTTTTTATAAATCAATGTTTTTATACTTGTAAGGAAAAAAGTACAAATCACCCTTTGTCAATTTATGGCACATCATTCAAATGTCAAGTTGCAAATGTCACATTTACGATAGAAACAGTTCAAATATGTAGGCAACACACAACAGGAAACCTGACAATTTCCTGAGACTGACAATTCCTAAATGATAAAATGTGCCGAAAATGGAAATCAGTTTTCTATTGAGATGTGAGAGAAATGGTAGAGTATCATTGATTAAATTGACCTATAAGTTATAGGTATTTATGGCCAGAGTTTTCCAGGAAAAGCGATTCTGCTTCTGTCATATGACAATGGAATGAAGAAGCAAATGTTGGGGGGTAGATCATATATTAATGGATGTGAATGATACTGTTACATATGAGCCTTGGTATGGGAAAATAGGGCTTAATTCATGTGCATACTGTGTCATCCATGATTAGCCTGCAGGATCTGCACAGGCTAATCAGGGACGACTGATTCCAGCTAAACTGCTAAACTTGTTTAGAAGAGGGTTCCTTTAAACAAAAAAGTGAAAAACAACAACTAAATGTGCCGTTCAAGATAAGCCTGTACGAACTGCACAGGCTAATCTGGGATGACACTTTACGCACATTCATTAAGCCTCATTTCCACAGACCGAGGCTTAATTATTGTTCTCACAGCCGTATTCGACTCTTGATAGATGCTCATACAGGGTAGTTTTACACCTATATACGTAAATTATTATGAGTAGAATCATCCTATTTTTGCTCTTGGTGTACCACCAAATTGTGATCACCAAACAGAAAAATAACATACATGACAGCATATTATATCATAATTTTCAGTAATTTTAGTCTACATTTATATTGATTACAAATTAATAAATTAATGAGTATATACATGAAGTCCTAAATTCCTCTACCACAAAAAGTTGCACATCTCAAACACGCAGACATATAAAAAAAAGCAATGGCAACAGCATCCTTAGCAACAACAACATCATCATCAGAATCAACAACAATGCCCACCTCTCAACTCCTCTTGTGAGATGGCTCCTTCTGCTGCTGTGTCAGACATTCAAAGAAAAAAAATGATGTTTTGTTTTTGTATTCAATTTAATACACATGACCAACAACAAAAAGCAGCAATCATATTGTATTATATATGGCAATTTCACATTTTCATTTAAGAAACCTACCGCAAACTGCTCACTTCTAAATTCTATATAAAAATGCTCTGTATTTTTTTATTTAAAGAAAAAAGGCAAACCAACCTTATAAAAAAATCAGCAATAATTATTCATTATTTTTATAAAATAGAGAAAAAAACATAAAAATCAAAACGTACTTTTTTAGAGTACCATTATTTATCACTCAAATTAAATTATTTAACTTTGCAGTATATTATCAGGTTATTCAATTACTGTTTTATTATTCTCTAACATCACTAAATAAATTCAAGCCGAAAATAAAAAAACAAAAATAAAACTCACACATCACAACATGGTAACATTTTAAGCTTAGTGTGTGGGTAGATTTTAAGTATTAACATGGTGCCTACATGTAAAGTTCTTTACAACTTTTTTTAGAAAAATAATGTTTCCAAAACAGATATTTAAAAAATCTGTCCATAATAATAGCAAACAAGCCATTGGTGTTGCCATGACAACGGCTCTTAAATGTCAGGAAAGCTCTTAAAGTTAAAAAAAGAACCTTTCACAAAGTAAAAGGAAAAATCCAGAAAAAAATATCCAACCCTTGACATTTTCATCTGAAACTGATTTTATTTTTGTATGGTTTTAACGTTTTAATGTTTTTTACAAATCAATGGTGACATCATTGTGGTTCAGGATATCTGGAGTTGTCTAATCGTGACTGTGAAATTAAGGGAATCCTTTTAGGAAATAATTTGAGACCCATTCAAGATGAAAACCAAGCCTTGAGAAAAAATAATTTTGATGGGAAGCCACATGCAGACGACACTGAGGACAATACTTCTACGTAATCACCAGTATAACCCATTTATGCCTAGTGGACTCTCCCATCCTTCTAAATTTTATCAATTTATTTCCAAAATGAGGGATTTCTAGTATACTTATTTCTATATTTAGAATATTTCTTACAGAAATTTACGCAAACAGCGCAGACCCAGATGAGACGCTGCATCACGTGGCGTCTCATCTGGGTCTACGCTGTTGGCCAAGGCCTTTTTTCTAGACGCTAGGCATAAATGGGTTAAGGTCAATCTAAGAAGTGCGTAACAGAAATATGATAAAACGATAGATTTTGATAATAACCAAGGGATGAAAATAGAGACAAAGTTTATGAATATTCAATTTGTAAGATATGATTGATAATACATTGAATTGTAAAATGCATTCAAAGCATATTAAAATTTAAAGAATACAAACAAATGTGCTGGTAATTGGTTAAAGACTGAATTCAGTAAAAAAATATATATATAAATATTTAATTGGTTGACAATTACTCATAGAGGTTAACATGTCTAAAAATTAATATAAAATCCCTTCCTTATATACCATAGTATATGTATCATGAAAAGAAATATATAAAAAAGATGTATATGCATAAAAAATCCTCAATATCAGGTATCTATTGTCTTAGAACTTGTCAATAAATAACTTCGCACCTGATATAACTGTGACAAATCAATATTTTTTTCCAAGAAACTGTGAACATTTATTGTATACGTTTAATGCTTTTGCGGCTGATTATATGGTCTTTGAATATTCAATACATATACTTTCCTGTCAAATAATTGATCAGATTATGTTTGTGTTCATATATGTATATTTTTATTATTATTTTTCAAAAGCAAGCAAAGTTCTGAAAATACACAATATGCAGACATTTAATATAGATACTTTCAGGGCCCTCGATTTGCACTTTTTACCGCCGAATATTGGCGGCTTCCCCCATTAAAAAAGTATACTTTTTTCCGCTATTTCAGCTAAAAAATTCCCCCCCTCCAAAAATAATAATATTCTTTTTTACTTTGTTGCCAGCTGGTATCAATTGCTATTAACCTTTGATTTAATGTATATTATTTAAATTACGTTAAAATATAGCAATTTTAAGTGTTGAATGGTTGGTGAAATCTTCTAAAATTCCCCTTTTCGCACAAAACAACGCGAAATTCCCCCCTCTAAGGGCCCCGTCCCCAATCCCCCAAAGTGTAGCAAGGGCCCTGACTTTATACAAAAAAATATGATTTCATGAAAATTAATCAAGAGAAATTAAATCTAATTTGACAAATTGTGGTTATCATTGAATTGAAAACCTGCTAAGTCCTTATAAACATAAATATGTATATTCAAATGCTTAAAAGACATGAACATAGAATTCAGTTATATTTAACCAGAAATCCATCTTACGCCTTGATTTGAGATCACATTCTGTTTCGCTGGCATCTAAATCAGGGCTCACTATGAAGGTCACCTGAATAGTTGACTCCATACTAGATGTGGAGTTCATTACCAAACTGGAAGCTTCCATTATTCCAACACAGTCACTATCTAATAAAACTGAGCACATGTAATAGATTCCACGCAAGACCTTTTTTTTCTTATAAAAACAACATTAATCCATATCCAAGATTGATAAAATATCACTAAGAATTGAATTATTATCCTTTTATATCCAAACAACAAAAAGCAACAAAACTCCTGTCACCATAAATAGTTAATGCTGTGACTCCTCGCACGTTCACAAACACTATCAGAATAATTAAACACTCTTGTAAAGTATGATAGCATTATGGACTGCCTATCATTGATGGCAGCATCGCATCAATTCCATTTTAGCCACACAGCTGCGATCTCTAACCTGTGAATGCTTTATTCTCCTATTGTCAGTCCCACTGGGCCCTTACTAGATCGATACTCCATGAAACATATACTGGTCTCTAAAGAACTGCACTATATTGACTGTTGGACGATATTGTATCATAATCACACGCTCTAATGTGAATTCCTGCAACTGTTAACGAGCAATCCAATAGGGAGAAGAAAAAACTTACTAGAAAGAAAGTTGTCTTTGTTGGTTTGATATGAGGTGTTAGATAACTTGATAAAACACTTGATTCAATAAATAACAATTTTTTTGTTTGTTCATTTTTGTTTCTTACCAAAAGTACATTTGGGCTGTGCTCTGTGAAAAAAGGGTTTAATGTCTGTGGATAAAGTGTCGTCCCAGATTAGCCTGTGCAGTCCCCACAGGCTAATCGGGCACAACACTTTCCGCCTAAACTGGATTTTGGCTAAGAAGAGACTTTCTTGAAACGAACAATATCATTACAGAGGAAAGTTTGTCCCTGATTAGCCTGTGCTGACTGCACAGGCTTATCTGGGTCATCAATATGCACATGCATTAAACCCCCTATTCACTGAGCACAGCTTATTTCTGTTAAACATGTTATGTTGAAATGATAATAATTATGACTAACCATGTTTGTTAATGTTTTTTTTTTCATTATTGCAACCAAATGTGAGAATACCTAGCAAGCTTCTTCTATCAACAGAAAAGTACAAAATTACATGTGGAGTACAATTATGGTGCTATAGTTACATAGAAAGCTATACACTAGACACGTGTTGTTTGCAAATATGAATAAAATGTTCACTGAGACATTATAAACATCAAACACAATTAGACAAAAAAATAAAAACGCCATTGAATACAGTACAGAAACTTGAACAAAGCATCACTTCACAACAGACAACACAATATTTATATTCACCAAGCTCTTACCTGGAAACACACCTTTAATTTCACGTATTGTCCGTTTAGTTTGCAGAGAGCACTCAAATGATTTAGACTCGGTGCTAACTGTTTTCTTTAAAACTTTAGTAACAGAGACAAAGCCAGAATCTGTCTCCCCTTCAAGAGTGCTAGTGGTAAGTGTTTTCTCCATTATTGAAGACTGAGCTTCCTTTGTTTCCTCTGTTGAATCTGAAGATATCTTCATACGATCATCTTCCTCAGTCTCCTGCTTTCTGGCCTTCTTCATTGCTTCCCATTCCGTCATTGTGTATATTTTCTTCTTCTCTTCATATGGCATTTTGGCTAGATAAGGTGACTTAGTTTCAGTGCCTTTTCCAAAGTGTTGATTCCATTCAGCCGCTGTCATCATAAATTGGTAATTGTCTGCTTCGACATTTCCTTCAAAGTCTAGGTATGGGTGGACAAGTTCAGTGCTTCCTGAAGTAGAAAGTCTTGCCATTTCTTCAGCCTCTTTCAAGCTTGAATGATATTTTGAGATGATGTAGAAGTTGTCACATTCCTCCTCTACATCTTCATACTCTTCCAACGATTCCACAGATGCCGCCATTTCATCAGTTACATGCCCACGTTCCATTTTATCGTCTCTCTCGGCTGACCTCATAGTATCAATGGAAGATCTTGAAAACATAGAACTCGCAGAACTCCACCCTGTTCCTGCAGAATCCATGGATACCTCCATTACATTATGTCTTGGGATTATTTGGTACGATTCTAATGAGTCTACTGAGGCTTCCATTGCTTCATTTCTGTCCTCATGTATTGAATCTGTGTCAAATTGTTCAGAATCTTTTTCTTTAATTTCTAATGAATCTGCAGATGACGTCATGACACTGTCTTTCATTTCCAAGGAGTCACTTGACTTTCCCATTTGATCAGATTTATGTTCTCCAGAACTGGATGATGTTTTCATTACATCACTCTTCGGATCCATTGAATCTGTAGATTTAACAAATATTCCATCTTTCAGCTCAATGGACTCTGCAGACTTTGCCATAATGCCATCATGATCGGTAAGTGAATCTGTGTCAAACTTATCTTTCTTCTTTCCACCAAGCGAATCGGATGAAATCTTCATTACACCTTCACTGCTGTGTGTACTATCATGCAAGGAATCGCCTTCAATATCTGTTCCAAGTCTGGTTGCAGACTCAGATTTCAAGATAGCCGAGGTTATCGAACTGGTCATATCAGATTTGTCACCATCCAAAGAATCAGTATCATCAGCTCCATCACCTCTCACCTTTTTCTTATTTTCACTTAGACTATCATCTTCAATTTCATCTCTGCCGTCTATCGAATCCCTGTCAATATCACCATTATTACCCTTCTTAAAAGTCATTAGTTCTTTGGTTGTTATTAATGAGTCTGCATTAGATATATCTGGTTCACTAAAATACTGGTGTGGAAGGAGTGACCCAGATTCCAAAATTGACACAATCTTTTGAGCTTCTCTTTCAAGTTCTTCAGCTATACAGTACTCTTGCTCTAGCCTTTCAAACTCAGTTAAAGAGGCCTGTGACGATGTAATTGATTGAATACTGATGTGACTGAAACTGCTGGCAACTGACCCAGTACTTCGCCTACTCTCATCATTCATGAACTCCTTTTCGAGTCTTTCAAACTCTGTCAAAGATGTCAGGGATCCTGATACACTGTTTGAAATGCTGTTAGAAACACTGCTCTTCTCGCTTCCCTTTCCATTTTCTGGTGGTGACAGAACTTTAGGAGACAATATCTTCCCAATAGAATTATCAGAACTCCCATGTAATACTTCACGTTCCAAATGTTCAAAATCAGCAAGGGATGAAGACACTGATATACTATCTTTTTCAAGACTTTTGCTCAAAAACTTAGTTTCGTCTAATGACCCACCGAGGCTATCCTTGCTTCCACTTCCAGTCCCAATTGATCCAGACGATCTAGACTGGTTAATCTCTCTTTCAAGTCTCTCAAACTCAAGTAATGAAGAAGACACTGAAATATCATCCTTCTCTCCACTTTTGCTGAAGAATTTCAAGAGACTCATGGGACTTGGAGGTGGGAAATCTGGAGAGCTGTAATGCCTTGAGTCTGATCCAGTACCTGTACTTTCACTTTCCAAATCTTCTTTTCCAATGATTTCAAATCTATCCTCCTCTGACAGTTCAGTTATGACACTTAATGCTGCTCTGTCAACGTAATCGTATTTATCACTACCACCAATGGAATCATTATCATCCTCTTCATCTTTCCGCCACGGATGTGGCATTATACCCTTGACATCCATGGATGATTTGTCCCATGGAAACATTTCAACAAGTTTGTCATGTTCTTCCATTATCTCCTTTTCCTTTACATCTTTTTTCCCATGGAAACTCTCCTTAGTTTTCTTATCTTGAGCCCATGCCATTAGCTCTTTTAATGGGTCATGAGATTCTAAGAAATCTTCATCTCCTGGGCCACTGCCTTGTATATCAGAATGCACAGAGGAAGTCATAGATGCAAAATCTGCCATTCTGTCTTCATCATCATGTTCCTCGTCGGCAGCCACTACAGTTGTAAAACTATCAACGCTAGATGAATCACCCCCATCTTCAAACTCAGCACTTTTAGTTCCAGCTGATCGGTCATCATCAAGGCTGTCCGCACTGCTTGAGCTCAAGGATTTCCTTAACGGTATTGAAATTGTCGTGCTTGATGTATATTGCTTTTCTGTTTTCTGAAATTTTGATTCCTGTCTAGTACTTGTTATTTCTTCATTGAATGCACGTTCATTCTTATCAGGATAATGATCATCTGTCAAAGGACTAATTGACCTGTGATCTTGATCAATTTTATTTTGATCTCTATTTTTTTCAGGTTTGTGATAAGCTATATCCATTTCTTGTTTAAATTCAACAATATATTCTTTTCTTTCTTGAAAGTCAGCTTTGATGGAAATTACTTGACCGAATCGCTCTGATTTCAATTCTTGTTCAGAATCAAGCCTATTAGACTTGTCTAAAAAAGCATCAGAATCAGAGCTTTTCCCTAAAAAATGATTCTGTTCAGACTCTTCTACAGAACTTTCCGTTTCCTTCTCAGACATCATGGCCCTTATGACTGAAGTCGCACCCTGTTGTTTGGTTGCTGACTTTGTTATTTCAGGTTCAATATCTTCTTCTTCTGGAATGCAAACTTTCCCAGAATCGACACAATCTGAGGACTTATTTCTTGAACCTTCAAGACTGACTGCTTTAACTGATCCAATAATTTCTTCATCATGTTTATCCTCATCATCAGCTTCTTCAGGAACGCAAACCATGGCAAAATCCCGATAATCAATAACTTCTTTTGAAGATTTGGTCGCTGACAAAATTTCTTTACTCATTATATTTTCTTCAACTTCATCTTTCACATAGGCAATATTGTCGTCTTCATCACTATGTAAACGCTGTAAATGAGTTATTTCTGGTCTATCCTCCGAAAACTGTTTTACTAAAACTTTAAACTTTTTCTGTTGTTTTTCAATATGTTCTTCAAATCTATCAATCTCCTGTAATTCAAGTTCACTGTCATTTGTCTTATACTCTAGTTGTTCTTCGGATTCATCGGGTACATCATCAAAGGGCAAATCTTCGGCAAAATCAGTCATGTCCCCTCCATTTTCTGACAGAGGACTTTGCACAACAGCTAAGTCATCTTCAATATCTAATGCAGATTTGTACCTGACCTTCACTTTTACTTCTTCCAAGACATTCTCGACAAAATCATATGCTGTTTTCTCCAATAATCTGTCTTTTCTATCAGATAATTCAAAGTCTTTTTGATAACCAGCAGCTTCATCTGGTGTAAAGGTTTCACTGAAAAATCCTTGATTTTTATCAACAGGAGTGGGAGTTAATGGTCTGTCAAGATCACAACTGTCAGCTTTCAATTCAAACTGACTTCTAACTTCAACACTACTTCTGTCTACGTCAACATCAGTTTTGAGTTCAAGGTCAATATCAGGTGTACCCTTTAAGTGTTCAAGTTCTTCATCTGAATCATCATCAAGAAATGTTTCAGGAGTCCTCCTTTCCAAATCTAGTTCATCAAGATCTTGCATTGTGATCTCATATCCTTTAAGTGTTGTCATTTCTTCAGTATGGCTATCTGATTCTATTTCTTTAGTTACATGAGTAACATTAACTTCAGAATCTGTACGTTTTTCTGATTCTATTTCAGAAGTTACATGAGTAATATGAAGATCAGGCTCTACTGGTTTATAATCTGTGTCTTTGTGGTCTTCCTTGAAAGGGGACTCCTCCAGCAGTAAAGGGTGGTTCTCAGATTGCAGAGATGTTACACTAGTTGCCTCACCAGCAGTAAGAGTTTCCACTTCCATTGTGTTATGACTTTCTTCTGTGTTGGGAACATCACGTAATGATTCTGAAGGTCTTTCACTTAGATCTTCTTCAGTTCTATCGATGCCAACATTCTGTCCAAATGCATCTTTGCTATCAATTTGACCTGACGTGTCATCATGCGCAGACACAGACGCGTACAGTGATGCATTCAGTGAATCCACGTCTATATGTGATGCTGTCATAGAAGCAGCTTCGTCTGTAGGCATTTCCAACCCATACAAGGTTGTGTCTGAAATAACAAGAATGTCCTGACTACTTTGCACTGGTAATTCTTCAATCAAGCTTTCAGTTAAAGCAGTTTGGGGCGTGGAAACTGTCGAGATTTGATTGGGTTGCGAACTTGCAGTGCTCTGTGACTGTGCTAACAATATTCTTTCAGATATGACTTGACATTCAGCAACCTCAATTTCATCATTTGCTATTTTATGAACCACAACTTCATCCGACACTTGAGCTTGTTCTTGAAGTAGTTCTTCTTGCTCAAGATGTTCAACTTGCTCTTCAAGGCTTTCTGTTTCATTCTCATTTTCAGATTGTTCTTCATCTTCACTTATTGCATGTTCTTGACTCTGAAGCTGTTCTATATTGTGATCCACATTTTCATTTTGACCTATTTGGATAGGGGGCTGAAAAGTGGGTCCACTGAAGTCAAGGTCTATATCAGGATTGTATTCAACTTCTGTTGGGCCATTGTGCAAAATATGTACAGTTTCTTCCTTATGTGCTGATTCTTGTTGAGTAGCATTTAGTGACAATTGTATATCATCAACAGATGGCAAATCAAATGGTGATTCCAGACCTTTTTCTGATGGCTCACTACTGATTGGAGAAGAATGTTCAAAAGATGATTCAATTATAGACTTATCAGGACTAAGCATATCTTGTAAAGTTGGTGCAGATGGAGTAACAGCTGATTTTATTTCAAGATCCACAAACGATTTAACAGATTCTTTCTCAGTACTTTCCAGTTCACATTTTTCTATCTGTTCACATTGATAGCCTTCAAGATCTGAGGGAGACATTATTTCAAAGGGAGACATGTCTTCATCATCAGGAGCTGCAGAGTCTTTTGTCAATAGTGGTAGATTTAAGATTATTTCTGTTGCCTCAAATGAATCCTGAGTACCTTTTAAAGCCCTCATTTTAAGAGCAGCGCCTTGGAGGTCTGAAGTTGTTATGTCATGTCTTTGAATGCCTTCAAACGGTGAAGGTGCTGGTGGAGATGGTATAGAACTTGTACCCGTTGATGCAGAATCAAGACCTCTTACAACAGGTTTTTCATTTTGAGAATCATGTGGAAGAATATCAACATCCGCTTCTGTTGGGGTCTGCTCATTAAAAATCAATGTTTCAGTTTTATCTTCTTCAATTGTAACATCTGCTTCAAATACGTCATCTTCTGGGCTGGAAAGAATTGTTTTCGGCAATTTGGTAACAGGAAGAAACTGCTTTTCTACTGTATCTGGAGATAAATCATAGGAAGTCACAACATGTGAAACCTTTCCTGAGTCCAGGTCATACGAGGCTGCTAAAAGTGTTGGCTCCACTTCTGATGATGAAGTAGAACTTAACTTGACTAATTCTTCACTAGAAGCTGACCCTAGGTGTTGTGAAGGCTGCATGAAGGTTACTCGTTTTTCAGATTTTGTTTCACGCACTTCATCACCGGAGGTTTCTTCAATAGGAGACAATCTTTCATCGTCATTTGTTTCCCTGTCTGTCTCAGAGGATTCATATGTGTCATTGTCAGATATTTCCTTGCCTTGGACTTGAACTGTAACAAGATATTTTCTTGACAAAAACGAAACGTCAAGTTCTTCCTTTAACTCCTTTTGGTTTTCATGCATTGTTGAAATTTCCTCACTGTTTATTGATGGAGAAATTGATCTATCAACTTCATCAAATGACTCCCTCAACAGTTCTTCATGAGCTTTGCGGGATTCTCGACTGACAACAGCTAAAGGTTCACATTCAACAGTTTGTATAATAGTATTCACCATTTCAACTTCATCTTTCTCTGAGTCATATTCTTCTTCTACCACTTCTTCATCATCAGTGTAATCAAGGCATGTTGCACCAATTGAAGAGTACACAACTGTATCAGCTCCTGTAACTTTTACCTCTGTTTTAGGTAATAATTCTGGAGTTCCTGTTCCCAAATTCTCAAACTCTTCAATTTCTCTCTGGCGTTCTTGTTCACTAAGAATTCTGAGTTCAATAATAGAAGCTATTACAGCTTTTTGGTAAGCATCAGTGATTTTGTTATGTGGCTCCATGGAACCATCACCAGCATCATCTACCTGCAGCTCTTCATCTCCAGCTTTTTTCCATTCTTCATTCATTTTTAAGTCATATGAGTGAACGATTGCTTCATGTTCTATAACTTCTGCATGGTCCTCAGACAATGAAAATCTTACTCTCTGAGATTTCTTTTTTAATGTTGGCGAAATTTCATCAGATGAACCACTGCTCTCTTTGGGTTCAAGTCCGTCAATATTAAATCCAACATCTGAGTCCTTGTCATGGTCTCTTCTATAAAATTCTCCCATATCTAATGACTTATTTGAATTTGATTTGTCCAAGTTTTTACCTTGTTGATCAATAAATGAATCAGAAAATTGCCTTGTAAACTGAGAACGTATTTCCCATGGCACAACTTGTCCAGTAACATTATCAAATACCTCATTTTCAGAAGAGCTACTTGATGATGATTCTCTTAAAATATGAAGACCTTCCTCTATATCCATCAAGGCTGGACCTACAGCTCCTTCCAGTTGCTCTGTTTCAATATCATCAAGCTCAGATATTTTTCCACCTATAGCTTGTTCATGCTTCTCTGTTTCATCAGAAGGGAGATCTGGAATGTCGTCTACACCTGCAGGAGTTGAAACATGATGATCTCTTCTGGTATCAAAATCAGACAAAGACAAAGTTCTGTCATCGTCTTTTTGATACACAATATTGTTTTTCATCTCTTCTTTGAGTTCATCTGCAAAGTCAAATTTAGACAGACGCTCTTCTAGATCTTCTGGTGATATGCTTCTGTTCATGTCAAATTCTTTAAATTTCTTTGCATATTTCTGCTTAGGTTTTACATCATCATTGCCATTAAAGGCCATGTTATCATATCCTATTGGTTCTAATGGTTGACAAGCGTTATTGTCTTCAACATCAGATTCCTCTGTCATTTCTTCAAACAAACCACTATCTCTTTGGCTTTTATCTTCAGAAATGTTAGTATGTTTACCCTTCATATTCTGTGGGTCAAATGAGAATGTTATGTCCTCTTTTTGTGTTGTGTCTGATGCAAAGTCCTGTGTGTGTGTAATTACTTCCTTACGCTCACCATGTCTTTCACTAACAGGCTCAATGACTTGTTTTTCACCTGGTTTTAATTGGGTCACATCAAAAAGTACTTCAGTAATATTTTCATCTTTGGTAAAATTGATGTCAGTTGTTCCAGTCTCCTTCTTCGAAATTTCTACACTGTGTTGCTTCTCTTCATCATATTTCTGAGTTCCTGGAATAATTTCCTCAGTATTATCATTCATAATTAAACTTCTTTCTGATGCCAAACGTGTTTCATCCGTGGTGTGCTGATCCTCTTCTGTACTTGTATGCAGCACAGTTTCTAATGTTTCTTTCTTTATTGCAACAGTATCAACAAGTTGTTCTTTAATAAAACCACCTTTGTCTTCCTTTACAAAGGGAAATACAGTTTCTTTCACCACTTCAAGTTTGCTTAGAGTCTTAGCACTTTTTTCTTCAGTTTTAACATTTGAATCATGTTCAATAGCAGCTACAAGCTCTTTCGTTTCTCTCTTTATATCAGTGCCATCATCTTGTGACTCAATATTTTCCTTTATCATTTCACTAGTGGTTAATCTAACTTGTTCATTTGACTCCGTTGATTTTGAGAATTTTTGAGTATCTTCTGTTGAAAATACTTTTTCTTCCATTATTATCTTTGGTGGTTCACCTATTGTTTCTTCTCTTGAAATAGTTTTTTCTTCAACAGAGCTGGTAACTGTTGATGTTGTTTCTTCAAGACGTTTGTGCCTAGTAACAATTGTTTCAACTTGTTCCAGATGCCCTTGGTTTATATCTTCTGTGAACTGAGAGTCTTGGGATACTTGGTCAGCTATGCCCAAACTGGTTCTCATCCTTTCATTCATTCTTTCACGAAACTCATCTCTCTCGAAATGAAAATCAGAAGGAGACCTGCCAACTGATATTGCCATAGTGTCAACTTTCAGTTCTTCTTGGACTGGTGATATTTCTCCTAGCTCTTTATTGGGGGAGACAGATTCAAGTGGGGAGTCAGTGACAGAAAATGCCTGCTCCACTTCAGAGTCTTGGCCCTCTATTTCTGTTGTTTTAAGAGTGCTTTGCTGCTTGGACATGTGAAATGGACATTCGTCAACTAATGCCAGCAGTTTTGTTTTCTCCGTTGCTTTTAAGACAATTAATGCTGCATGCGTAGAAATTATTCATTTTTGTTAGTAAAACAAGCTTGTTATAAATAAGTTGAGACAGTTTGTCCTATCACAGTACACAATGTTCAAATAGTATATATAGATAACATATTTGTATGATTTATAAAAGTTTCAATAATTTTATTTATAAAACTGATAAAGTTAGCTTGTTAGATGTCAAAATGATTTTTCCAATGCTATTAAAAAATCATTTCTTTTTGAAGTTGGCATTTTGTTAAAAGAAACAAATGTTTGATGCAAAAGCATGCAGATATATAATTTTTTATAAAGCTAATTTATTTGTTTACACTCAAACATGTGAGTATAAAGAGACCATTGCATACATTAATAGCTAAATGTATATTCTTAATGTCAAGCTTAAATAGATTTAATTGTTTGATACATGTATATAATTATCAAGAATTGTTCACCATATCCACGAAAGTCAAGCAAATCATTTGGCAGATTTAGAAAACAGCTCATTTTTATAACTTCTACTACACTATGCTATTGCTCAATATGGAAGTAAAATTCTGCTCAGCAAAACATTTACCATTTAATATTTCATCAGATTCAAAGACCATAAACTTGTTTACGTGCACACAAAAACAAAATTAGCTCAAGTGATAGCCATTTCAACTTTGCATAAAATAAATTCCACTGAATGAAGATAACCGACACATGTCATGGGAAAATGGGTCCTATAGCATGTGTGGCCAGAGTTACTCCAGATCAGCCTGCGCATTTAAATTGCATGAATGTATTTTAAACATTTTGTGGCCATATTGATAAGATTAACATAAAACTTGTTGATAAATATCATAAACCTACCAAGTTCTACCCTGTTAGTACAAAAATTTGTAACAAATACATGCGGATTCAGGACAAAAAAGGTATATCTTTTATAGTGCCCATGAGTTCCTGTTTCCATTACTCTACCAAAAAAACTTGGGCTACTTACCTTTATTTCAATATTATCAATAAAGGTTGTTTCTTGGATATAAAACTTGAAAAAGGCACAAACCTATACAATTTTCAGTCAGACAATCATTATTTTTTATGAATGGTGATGTAACAGTTTATGTCCAATATGTTACATCTTGAAGTCCGATCTCAAACTGTTTTTACATAAATTGTGTAGCGTCTACAAATGTTTTGATAGGAACGACGATGAGGTCGAAACGCCGTGATGAGGAATCAATGCCGTTTATTTCAACGAGAATTTTTTAAGATTTTATATACAAATCATGTTTGCTAAATGGTGTCCAATCTGTTACATCATTGACTTTTAACCAATATAAATTGTCTGTTTTTGCAAAATGCTTTAACATATTTATTTTTTCAATTTATTAAATCGTAGGACTTTCCACAAACTCAGCACTGAACTAAAATTTTGTGGTTAACACACCAGCTTAAAATTCACAAAATGTTGGACATCAAGCTATTTATGATGTACGGAAAAACCGGGCTCATATGTTTTTAGCAGGCAAAAAAACAATATACTTTTATTCAAATGCATAAGAATGAAGTAAATTATAAGTAATATTCCTATTCTAAAAGTCAGATAATTCAACAAGAGCACCGCCTTGCGGGTGCAGACCGCTCATCTATTTTTCTTTTTAAAGGTGTAGGGACCTATCTCAATTCCAATCAAAGGAGGGAGGGGTGGAGTGGAGAGGGGTGTATAGTGTGGGGGTGTCATTTATTACATTATCATCCAAAAATGCCAACAAAATGCAAAAAAAATTAAAACAAAATTGGGGGGCAGGGGGCATTCTTGGGTGGGATGGTTGGACGGTATTTCAAAAATAAAATAATAAAAATGAATATTTGTGTTTTTTAACCATGTTTGAAAAAAACAAGAGATATGTTTGCCAGAAACACAATGCCCCCTATTGCGACGCTTTGAAATTTATATTTTTTTATTTTTTTACCTTTGACCTTGAAGGATGATCTTGACCTTGAACTTCAACCACTCAAAATGTGCATCTTTATGAGAACGCCGCTTTGAATTATTAATTTTTTGACCTTTGACCTTGAATGATGACATTGACCTTGTAGGATGACCATGACCTTGAACTTCCACCACTCAAAATGTGCAGCTTCATGATAACGCCGCTTTGAAAGTATTATTTTTTTACCTTTGACCTTGAAGGATGACCTTGACCTTGAAGGATGACCTTGACCTTGAACTTCCACCACTCAAAATGTGTAGCTTCATGATAACGCCGCTTTGAAATATTTTTTTGACCTTTGACCTTGAAGGATGACCTAGACCTTGAAGAATGACCTTGACATTGAACTTCCACCACTCAAAATGTGCAGCTTCATGAGAACGCCGCTTTGAGAAAAAAAAAAGACCTTTGACCTTGAAGGTTGACCTTGACCTTGAAGGATGACCTTGACCTTCCACCGCTCAAAATGTGCAGCTTCATGAGAAACACATGCATGCCAAATATCAAGTTGCTATCTTCAATATTAAAAAAGTTACAGCCAATGTTAAAGTTTTCGGACGGACAGACGCCATATATTTGACATTTGACCTTGAAGGATGACCTTCACCTTCACCTTTCACCCCTCAAAATGTTCAGCTCCATGAGATACACATGCATGCCAAATATCAAGTTGCTATCTTCAATAGTGAAAAAGTTATGGCCAATGTTAAAGTTTTTTTCGGACGGACGGACAGACTGACTGACATACTGACGGACAGTTCAACTGCTATATGCCACCCTACCGAGGGCATAACAAAAAAAATGTTGGGGTGGGGGGGGTATAGTGTTAGGGTGTACTGGTCATTTATTAGATGATCTTTAAAAAAAAATTGGGGGGGGATTGAGGGGGGGATTCGGGGGGCGTGGGGGATGGTTTGGGTGGAGTCTTTTGTGGTATGTCAGGTAAGAGTTGTTTTGTCAAAGTATCAATCAAATCTAATCATAAATAAATAAGTTATGGCAATTTTAGCAAAATTTAATAATTTGACCTTGAGAGTCAAGGTCATTCAAAGGTCAAGGTAAAATTCAACTTGCCAGGTACAGTAACCTCATTATAGCATGAAAGTATTTGAAGTTTGAAAGCAATAGCCTTGATACTTTAGAAGTAAAGTGGATCGAAACACAAAATGTAACCATATATTCAAAGTTACTTAGTCAAAAAAGGGCCATAATTCCATAAAAATGACAACCAGAGTTATGCAACTTGTCCTTTACTGTCCCCTTATGATAGTTTGCGAGTGTTCCAAGTATGAAAGCAATATCTATGATACTTTAGGGGTAAAGTGGACCAAAACACAAAACTTAACCAAATTTTCAAGTATAAAGGGCCCATAATTCCGTCAAAATGCCAGTCAGAGTTACATAACTTTGCCTGCACAGTCCCCTTAAGATAGTTAGTAAGTGTTGCAAGTATGAAAGCAATAGCTTTGATACTTTAGGAAAAAAGTGGACCTAAACACAAAACTTAACCAAATTTTCAATTTTCTAAGTATAAAAAGGGCACATAATTCTGTCAAAATGCAAGCCAGAGTTATCTAACTTTGCCTGCCCAGTCCCCTCATGGATAGTTAGTATGTGTCCCAAGTTTGAATGCAATAGCATTGATACTATATGAGAAAAGTGGACCTAAACGCAAAACTTAACCGGACGCCGACGCCCACACCGACGCCGACACCGATGCCAAGGTGATGACAATAGCTCATAATTTTTTTTCAAAAAATAGATGAGCTAAAAACAAAGACGCAGCAACAACAATTAATCAAGTACCTTTTGTGTCAGAATCCAAACTTCTTTTGAAGTCTGATAAGCATGAAGGAAAACAAATAACACTGTTAATAAATATTATAACTGCTGATTTTTGTTTGTATCCAGATAAAAAAAAACTCCGGTTTTTAAATGTTATCCAGGATAAACTGACAGTGTGTTATCAAAAAGATGACTACAAATGTTTTGAACTTTAAGGAATTCCAAATAAGAAGTAAATATTCTCCAAATCATATACAGATCAAATTCAAATGAATATACATCAGTTGAGGAAAGAATGCCACTTAGTTACAGGACAAAATCAAGCAACCACATGCAGAAGTGTGCATCATAGACCTCCGAACAACCCTGTTCATGTAATTGATTAGGGAACTACTTTTTTGCAGATTGGATGGCCTTGCACCATTTTGTTTTCATCAGCTGTAAGAATCTAAGACAAATGCCTTGTGTTTCACCTAAAATTCAAACAAACAGTTACGTTCAGTATTAAGAATTTTAAAATAAGATGTTAGATCAATATATTTGTGCATGTAATAATCACAAAACTTTGAGTTCAAATATTTCGGACAATTGCATTCGGAAAAGTAATAATACAGAAGACTGTATCAATAATCTGTAGGAAGAAATACATGACCAATGACAAGTAAATCACCCAGCATGGTATGATATATTGTTTGAACTTCAAATGAAAATGTAATATCAATTTCTCATTACAACATCAAAGGATTTTGCATCAGAAAAACTGAAGACTCAATATCCAACTATTTACTAACAAAGAAACTATTTCAAATTCAAAACTAATAGCTGTAAATCTCTTTTCAAAACCTAAATACATTTTTATTAATTTTAAGGCTAGAACATTGAAAACTTTTAAACGTATCGGTAAAAAAAAACATTTCCAAGAAATGGATCTTCAACCATGTGTGCCTGAGCTTCAAACTACAGAAAGAACACAAAAGCACATCTATATCATGCATAAATGTAGAATTTCAATTACTGGAAAGGATTTCTGAAAGAAAAATATGAATTATTCATAATGTAAGACTATTGCAGGGGATTTAAAGGCATACAAGTCCCTGTCCACAGAAAATAATTCCATTCATGCTTTAAGTTTTAACATTTCTTTTGGTAAGAAACACATTCTATTAGTCCAAAAGCGCTAAATGAAATATATAATTTATTTATTATATGTTTTCTAGTGAACTTGATCAATTTCCAGAGATATTACATGCTTATTCTTCTACAAATCTTTATTGATTGGCTAATTTCAATGTTTTTGGTTTGTATTCTGGTCAATAAGCTATTCATCAGAATCGTCTTTTTTTTTTAAAGTTTTTTGTTTAAGTGCTTGTTGACAGGGACTTTGAAAGATACCTTTCAGTTAAAAAATAACTATGCAAAAATTATTTTTGGAAACAGAACTATGACTGTGATACATCAGACCAACAGAAAAAGCATTTTTACAACATTCATCAATATTGTTGCTTATTGGGGTTAAATAATAAAGTTAAACAGCAAAAAGCATTCCAGTGATTGACAAGGAATGTAATAGATTCCAAAGGTGTAGGAAAGGAAGAAAATGGAAAAGAAATCTCTCAACATTAGCTTAGTTTAAAGCTATTTATTTAAGCCCCATTGTATAGAAAGCCTGAGGCTTATTTGAAACGCTCTGGGACTAGAACCAGTACTTGGTGTTTATAGGGGAAATCTAAAGAAGGTTCACACAGTGGGGATCGAACCCGTGACCTCCCGATCGCTGGGCAGACACCATTATCCACTACACCACTGGGACCAGTCCTGTAAACATTACTTTATGAGTCTTCTTACACTTAATTGAAAATACACACAGGGCTATGGTTCAGCACTTAGAAATACAATACTAAACAACAACAACAACACAACAAATATAATCCAAGAAAAAACTTAATCCAGAAAGAACCGATGAAGGCTGAACATAGCCTTGCAATCAAAACTGTCAGATAAATAATTAAATTTTATATAAAAATGATTCTTGTGTAAATGGACATGAAATATGAAATCTTCACAACTCAGTATTTAAGCCTATTCAGAATTAAGCAAACAGTAGCCATGAAAAGATGATCGTGCATCAAAGAACACAATACAAATGGTCACAACATTTGCTACAGAATGAAAACTGATGACACCGCAACAAGCCACAGATTTGTTACCACGCCAGATAACAAGCAGTGCAGACAACAACCATACTCCAAACTACCTTGACTAAAGGCTGAATGTGAAGGGTAGGTGTCGTCAGATTGAGAGACATCTGGGGAGGAAACAGGTCTGTTGATCGAGTCTGCTTGATCGTCCAAATAGTCAGTCATGTCGAACGAGGCTGACCTTTCTGACAAATCAAAGTTGACCCTTGACCCTGCGCTTTGACCTACACGGTGAGATGTGAACTCGCTGGATGTGTACTGCAGGGTGTCCTGCCAAGAGCTGCATGCTGAGCTTATCTAGACCAGACTCTACCGTGATATAGACGGGAGAAGAGTGTGAGCTCGACACAGACTGGCTTGGGTGGGCTAAAGAAGCCACCAGAGGTGTACGAGCGTCAGCAAAAGCAGAGGCAGCAAACGACATCAAAGAGGACTCCGATTTACACTCACCTTCCTCCTGGTATTCGTCCAATTCTGCAGACTTTTCGTAAAGATTCTCATAGCTGGACGATAGTCCTTCAGCTAATTTATTATCGGATTGCTTTGTATCGAATTTATCGCCGATGTCAATTTCACTAGCATCCATTGACATTCGATTCACTGTTGGCTCCAGAGGAACTCCTGTGTACACATTTTCATAGCTTGAAATCAGGGCCTTTCTACTCTCTGCTGCTGCAAGAACGGTAAGTTCTATGGGTTGAGGTGGGGGGATTTCTGACTCAGTGTATTTCGGAACCCATTGATGGAAGATTGCTGGTTTCTGATTGGTAAGTTGTGTGCGAGGATATGGGATCATTTGATGTGAACGAGGTATTGTCCTCACCTGAAATAGTCAGATCAATACTTTGTTCATTTACTGCTGTTTTCTCAGTCCAATTTAATTGTGTGGATTGTTCTTGGAATACGTGTTAAATTATTGAGAAGAAAAATGTGGAAACTTAAGAGCCAAAATATTAACAACATTTTTAGAATTGCTTTACAAATAAAACAACTATGAAAACTGTTCATAGCTTTTTTAATGAACTGAAAGTATTGTGCCTTTCTTGTTTGATAGCATTACATTTTTTATAGAGAACTAAATAAGCATTGGAAAGTCTGGTTACACATGATTTGGGATTCTAAAGTAGAGGAATGTATATTCTAGCACACTTTTCTTGCTTAGGTTTTAAAGCATTTTATCTGCTTAGTTAAAAAATTAAATTACTTCACCCAGGATTCTTGATTACCTGAACAATGAAGTACCTACAAATATTCTTAGAAAACTACCTTTTTAGATATTGACATGTATAGAATGAAAAAATGATCTTTGAAGAAAACAATGAAGAAAGCAATTTCACATTAAGCATGGGCATCATTGATTTTTTTTACTAACATATATTATGAGTTAAATCCACCATAAGAACATTTAAGTATTTCTACGTCAAAACTTAGTGTAGAAGAAATGTTCAATTTTCACAGATTAACCATGGATGGTTATTAAATAATCTACATTCTGAGATCTAATTCTTTAAATGTGATGTGGCAAGCAGTTCATGCATGTTGTGCAAAAAATAGGAAAATAAAATAAAAGGAATAAAAATTAAATTAATGTTAAAACAAAATAGGTACCTTTTACATGCAGATCGGCACCCAATTTGCGGTCAGAATCTTCAACATTGTCATCAACCCCTTGTTCATCATGTTCCTCAATAGCTCTCTGATCAATACAATATGTTGATGACCCCTCCTCCATTATTCTGTCCAGTCCCAGAGAAGTATGCAGAGCGTTTGAATCCATCGACATCATCATGGGATCCATAGCATCCCTCTGTCTGGCTCTTAGCAATTCTGAATCATCATCACTACTTGAACTAATTTTATCTAGACCCAGAAAAGCTTGCATAGCTTCTGGATCAAGAGATGATGAAAGAATTTCATCTTTTTCTAAAGATTCTGTCATGTGAGTTTGGTCCAAAGAACTGGTCATACTTTCATCAGCGTTCACACCTAAAGACATTCTTAATACCTCTTCTTCAGTGGACTCAAGCATTCTTTCAGAAATGTCTTCTGATTCTTGTTCAATTGTCATTACTGAAGCTTTTGAATGAGTGTCTAAAGATTCACTTGGGGCAAGTCCCAGTGACCTATGCAATGCATCTAAGTCATCAAATTCAATAGAAGTTGTCAACAGATCGGCTGATTTATCAGTACCCAAAGATACTTTCAGTCTGTCACTATCAGATGAGGATGATTCCATTTTTGATGGATTAGCATACCCAAGTGTTTTTGCCATTATCTCGTCATCAAGAGAGCTAGTGAGTTGGTATTCTCTTGTTATACCTAAAGACTTTTGTAGTTCATCTTGCTCCAATGAATCAGTCATGTCCTGGTGATCAAGACCCAAAGACTTTCTCAATGCTTCTGTGGCCATGGAAGTTGTCATTTCATCACCTTCGATTTCCAAGGACCTTTGCAAGGCTTCTGTATCCATAGAGGTTGTCATCAAGGAGCTGTCTCGCCCCAAAGCTCTTTGCAACATATCTGGGTCCATGGAGTCTGCCATCCCTAATTCACGAGTTGAAGAGATTGATCTTTGGAAGGAGTCTTGGTCTAAAGAGTCAGTCATAGAGCGGTGTTCTGAAGATGAGACTGAATACTCATCATCTTTTCCAGAGCAAACACTGCCAGTAGTTCTGTACTCATCTGGTTCCAGTGATGAAGCTATCATTGAATCCTGCATGGCATGTTCTGCTGATGAAACCATGATATCTTCCTCATCATACACATGTTTCAGTGCCTCTTCATCATATGATGCACTCATTATATTTCTCTCATAATTTAATGCTTTCTGTAGAACTGACTCATCCATGGAAACTGACAAAACTTCCTCTCTAACTATTCTGTGCAGCTGAGGTGATTTTTTTGGTGATTTTTTCTCAGGTGTGCCAAGGATTTGTTTCAGCTTTTCTTGATCATATGATGCTACAAGTGTGTATTCTGAAGGGGATGGTGGAACCTCATCATTTTCCTCTTCACCATCTCCGCTGGTTCTTTTTATTGCCAAATTTCTACTCTCTTCAATGGATTGTTCAATAAATATTTGCTGAGAAACGTCAGCAGACATTCTTCCTTCCAAATCATCCCCTTCATCATCTTGTTCCTCTGACTCCTCTTCTTCATCTTCATATTTTTCATCATCATCATCATGGAAAGCTTCATCCTTTTCAACAACAACAGACTCCTCCATTTCGAGAGTGTAATCTGTAGGAGATAAGGGTCTGTCTGAACTCTTAAGACTTTGCTGCTCAGAATCTGTGAGTTGCACTGACTTTCTTTCCAACATACTAGATTCTACTTCTTCATCAAGTAATGAATCTGAATCAACTTCTTGAACATCATCATTCAGGCCAGCAGCAGAACCAGTTATATGGCTTTCACTTTGTGTTGCATCTAATCTGGCATTGCTTCCAGCTTTTGCAAATATGTTGTCAGTTACATTTGAATCATCTTTTACTTCTGAAGTACCAAAATCTTTCTGACTAATGGATATTCCATCTCTCAATTGTTCAATGAAATGTTCAGTTCTGTCAATGAATGATTCATCAAAATCATCAATGTTATACATGTATTCAATTTCAACCATTTCATCTTTTTCTTCCTCCAAAATATAAATATATCTATCTGATTCATGTTTTGATTCTTCTTCAGCATTTGATGTGCGTGTATCTGTAGAATCAGTGTCCACTGATAAGTCATGCAATTCTTTTTGATCATTTGTATCTTTTAACTTTAAATCGGTTTCATCTTTGTCTTCAGACTTAATACTGGTCACAGAGTGTCTTCTCTCTGGTTCAAGAGTATGCTCAACTCTATCTGTATAGCTCAATGCAAGGTCATAATCAGATGATGAATGTCCAAGTTCATCTATTTCTATAGTCTCACTAATGACAGATGGACTTTGTGGAATGATTTCCTCCTCATTGTCTCCTTCAATTACTTCAATAACTTCTGCTGTTGGTCCAGTGGTAATGGATTCATCATGGTTGATGTTCTGTTTCAATTCATTTTCAATCCTTTCCTGAATGTCATCAGATACATCACCATCCAAATTAAATGATTCATTGTCTTCTTGATTGTCAAGGTATTCATTTTCATCATCAGAGGTTGGTTCCACTGAGAAATCTACAGGCTCCCCAGACATTTCCTCATCTGCTTGATTGAGGATAAAGCTATCAATGTGACCTTTGAGTTTGTTTTCTTCCTGTGATTGCTCGTCTGATTCAATGGGTGCATCTAATTCATCAGTCAGAACTCTTTTCACTACTGGTCTCTCATCATCAAAAACCTCATTATCACCTTCTTGATCATTATACAATTTCTGCTTCTCTTTGTTTTCAATTTCAATTTCACTGAATTGTTCTTCACTGGAAGCTGAATCAATCTTATCTGTATGAACTGATTCAATATCATCCATATCAGCTGATACAGTCTTTTCTGCAATCTTAACACTTTCATTATCTTGTAATTCATTAGTTTCTCTCTTTTCTTCTTCAATCATCCTTTGAAATTCTTTTGTATCTCGAACATTGTCTTTTCCAACATCATCCGAGTCTGTTTCACTTTCCCGTTTTGCATCACCACACTCATCAAGTGTAATTTCAATATAACTTTCCTGTCTTGAAAGAAGAACCTTTTGTTTTTTTAATTGGGTAATGCTTTTATCTGAAAGTAAATATTGATCTTTGTTGGAGACTTCAACTTCTTTCAGACATTCGTCAGTCTCCTCTATAATTACTTCATCAAAGCTGGATTCACGGCTTACATGCGTAGGTTTTTCGACAAGATCTTCATCAGAGACACCTGATTCCAATTCTTTTTCTATATCTGGCTTTTCTTTCATCTGATTTTCTAAACCTTCACGATCAAGTTGATTTGTTGATGTTTGAATGCTTTCTGATACTGAAGCTGTTATTTCTTCATTATCTTTAAAAACCTCACTTTCACTAAAAACAATGTGTGCGTTATCTATATCGTCACCTTGAAGTGATTCCAAATCTTGTTTTATATCAGGCTTTTCATTAATTTGATTTTCTAAATCTTCACTATAAAGCTGTTTTGTAGTTTTTGTAATTTGTTCAGGTGTAGAAATAGATATTTCATCATCATCCCCTTTACAAACCTCACTTTCAACCATTACCATTTTTACAGTGTCTTCATCATCATTCTGGCCTTTATACTCTGTTTGAGCTTTCAATTGTTTTGTTAGTTGTTCACCAATGTGCATATTTGTATCACTATTTGTAAGATTCACTTCGTTATCTTCAATTGAACAAAACTTATGACCAGGATCTGTCTCATTCATCATCATTGTTTCATTTTCCTCCATAACAAAAGCCTCAGAATTGTCCAGTTCTAAGTGCTCATCTAATTTTGAAGTAGTGTATTGCAACAAAAGATCACTTTCTGATACTTTTTCTGTTAGCACTTTCAAGCCCATTTTCCTCAATATCTTGGTCAACTGATGGTTCTTCAAATTTTTCTATACCATCAGTTACAGTTTCCGCTTTATTTATATCAGGCTTTTCATTCATTTGATTTTCTAAATCTTCATTATAAAGCTGTTTTGTAGTTTTTGTAATTAGTTCAGGTGTTGAAATAGATATTTCATCATCATCCCCTTTACAAACCTCACGTTCAACCATTACCATTTTTACAGTGTCTTCATCATCATTCTGGCCTTTATACTCTGTTTGAGCTTTCAATTGTTTTGTTAGTTGTTCATCAATGTGCATAATTTCATCAATATTTGTAAGATTCACTTCGTTATCTTCAATTGAACAAAACTTAAGACCAGGATCTGTCTCATTCATTATCATTGTTTCATTATCCTCCATACCAAGAGCCTCAAAATTTCCAAGTTCGGAGTGCTCATCTAATTTTGAAGTAGTGTATTGCAACAAAAGATCACTTTCTGATACTTTTTCTGTTGCACTTTCAAGCCCATTTTCCTCAATATCTTGGTCAACTGATGGTTCTTCCAATTTTTCTATACCATCAGTTACAGTTTCCACTTTATTCATATCAGATTTTTCTTCAGTACTTATGTCAAGGATTGTTTCATCTGACACTATTTGTTCTTTGTTGAGTTGGTCATCAGAAAAGATATCATCCAGCGCTTTGTCCGTCACTGAATCAATATCAACTGTTTCTTCTTTTATGTCATACATCTCTGATTTGTAGTCTATACTTTTTCTACGTTCTTGAAATGACTGAATTGTAATAATATCTGCTGTCACAAGTTTCACCTCTTCTTCCTCATCCTGACTTCCACAGATTGGATAATTATTCTCTAAAGGGGAAGGAAGCCGACACGGTTCCTCAAGTTCGTAACTCTCCATGGCATCAACAGTTTCCCAGTCAATTTCTACAGGATGTGAAATACTTATTTCTACTTTCACTTCTTTGGGATATTGCTCTGGAAAGGAATTGTCAATAACCTCTGTTTTTGATGGTGAAGAATCTTCCTTTATATCAGATTCAATTTCAATAATTTGTTCCTCTTCTACACAATTGGTTGTGTCTACTTTGGACATACTGACGTCGATCTCTATTGTGTCTGCTAACCGTTTTGTAACTTTATCCTCAGAACTAGTAACTGAATATGCAAAGACAGTCTCAGTTTCCTTTTTACTTACTTTTTTTTCAGCATCAAAACTACTCTCTTTCACAAGTGACTCATGTCTTTGGACCAATTCTCTTACAGATTTTCTCTTTTCTTCTGGAGACATATCATCAGTAACCTCCTTATGACCATCATCCATTTCTTCATTTGCCTCTTGATCAATTTCATACTTCTTTAGAAGACTACTTTGATCTACTTCCTCATCTCTGTCATCAGTTCCAATCACATGCTTAGCTATGCTTTCAACACTAGCTTCAATGTCTTCAACTATGTCCCTTATCTGTGAACAGGGAGATACATCGGTGAATTCTGAAGATTCATTAGTTTCAACTTCTAGACTGCTGCTTTTTGCAGGTTTGGATTCTGTTTTAATCTTCTCTTTTACAGCAAGTTCCTGTTCCAAGGAAGTCATGCGCTCAAATTTCTGGATAATAGTAGAAACAGGTTTTTGTACTTCCGGAGATGAGTCCGAGCTGACCATTTGCTCCACTATTTTTTATTTCCATTAAAAGAATCCAAAGGAATGCAGGGAAGAATAGAGAAAAAGAAAATGGTTAGTAATTGTGTTAATATTATGTTGTTTTACCTATCTACATCTTACATTTTATCAATGAGTAATAATATATGCTAGCTACTGTTATGCTTGATAACTATGGCTAGAATCTGCTCATGATACACCCTTCTGAAAATGAAAAACAATTCATTAACAGGCAATATTAAAATAAAAGATCTGAAATTAATGTTCTAATCATTTAATTAATAAGTTATATTGGACTAAAATATAGAACAGCAAAACCACACAGAAGTTCCCAAATATCAGCAGTGTAAAAAATTACAGTAGAAAATGTCTTTTCTCATTAGAAATTAAACTGATCAATTCTAACCTCTAAATCATGGATTGATTTAGCCATTAAGCACTTAAATCCTAGCACACGGTTGCATAACCCAATCAATTTATTTTAAAAATACTGGAAAATCAAGACTATTGCCAAGCAATATAAGTCCCCTACTGGTGAAACTCCACCATTTTCAGCAATATTTCTAGTCTATTTGTTGCCATAGCAACCATAATTCTTGACGTAGGAACAAAATAAATGATGTGCATAAGCTCCATATTGCCATCTATCCATATTTCAAGTTTCATGAAAAAATATGAAGAACTTTTAAAGTTATCGCAGGATCCAGAAATGACAGACTGACAGACAGAGCGCAAACCATTAGTCCCCTCCGGTTTCACTGGCAGGGGACAACAACCATAGACAATAAGACAGGCAGAGAAAACTATGATATAATCTTATTCTCCTTACAATAATATGCATCCTTTACAAAAACTGAGCTTAAAATTCTGAGAGGTTTTACTTTCAACATAAGCGATAACATTATCATCTCAGTTTAGTAATCAAATGGTTCACTCTATTGTCATGCTGAAACAAAACATGAAATGACGCATTCACCATTTCAGCAACTATGATGAATATGATGACATAAACATAGTCATGTGATGGGCATCAATCGGTGATTTCATGCGGTAGGGCATTCGGGTGCGTGTTACCTTCAGAGAAACTGGAGTAATAAGTCGAGTAGCTAGTGTCAGGACTTCGCTCCTTCGCCGGTGTTTTCTCAGCTAGAGTTATGATAGAACAATCATCATAATATAAACAATAACAAAAAAACTTAAATAATTTTTTCAGACACTCGTAAAGCTTAGGCCATGTACCTGTTGCATCAGCATGGTATTCAGATAGCCTACACATCCATTTCATAGCCGAGCTTTGGATTGCATCAATTCATCATTCTATACTAAAATCTACGTAATTTATAAGTGTCACGCTCTCCAAAAATGGGACTTAATACAAGTGCGTCAAGTGTGGTCCCATTTTATGTAAATTGTTGTCCCATTTCAGCACTACAGGCTAATCTGGGACAACGAATTCCGCTTTTATGGTATTTTTGGTTTAAAAGAGGTCTTTTCTAAACCAAAATCCAGTGAAGGCGGAAGCATCGTCCCTGAATAGCCTACTGCACAAGCTAATTGGGGACAACACTTTATGCACATGCATTATGCCCCCTTTTCACAGAGCGCGGCTCATATTTATCATTCAAAACAACTTGTAGAATCTTGCAGAATCACTTATTTGGTTTTAAAGATGCACATGATAAAGTACACCATTAAAAATGCGAAAGATTAATAAAACAACTGTGTCTAAACTGCATACTGTAAAGAAAATGCAATTGCAAAATGAAAATCGATTGCAATTTAAAATTAGATTTCTTATACAAATTCAATAACCTATTAAATTGATGCTAAGTTACATAAAGATGTTTGCATGACAAATGTCAATGAACAAATTCATGACATGATTAAAAGAAAACATGACACAGACAGGTGTGCAACATGCTTTAACATTGCAATAAGTACATTGGTTTAAAAAAAAACAAAAAAACTTTCCGTTATGTGTTTAGTTGGATTTTTAGTAGTTGTTTAAAGGTATTTCATTTGTATCAAAGCGATCAGTAAACCAAAATCACACTTTTCCTGGAACAACTGAATAACCAGTGCCAAAAGAACAGTGACTTATACAAGTAACTGACAACTGAAATATTTGAATCACTGACTGAGTTTAAATTTGAAACTTTGTATGTTTATTCTGATGACTTATTGAGTCCAAAAAAATAATCACCAGTACAGTCAATCGGGTCATGCGCGACCAAGCAAGCCAATCAAATCCATGCACACATCATAATATATAACCATACCATAAACCAAGTATAAAACAATAGAATATTAAAATTCTGACACAAAGAAACGGAAGTTTAACACGTAATATTATTTAAGGGGGGGTCGTAATACAAATAAGCTACACCTTTACACTGGCTACTTCTAAAGTGAAAATTCACGTACAGGTATTTTTCAAGGTCACTAAAAGATGGACAAATATCACAATGTCACTAGAAAATGGAAAAATATCACAAGATCACAAGAAGACAGACACATTTCATTAGTTCAATGAACGCTAGATTAATATCACTTAAATACCCTTATGAGGTAAAATATCACAGGATCACTAGAGGAGAGACAAATATCTCAATATTAGTAGAAGATAAACAATTATTACAAGATCACTAGCAGATGGACAAATATCACGATTAGAAGGACAAATATAACAAGATCACTTGAAGATAGAACTAGAGCTTTGTCACAGATGTGAGGAATACCCCCACATGCCGCATTGACACATAATATTTTGCATGTCGTCTTCAAACAAGGGCTGTTTGTAAAACATGCATGCCCCCCATATGGGCTGTCCGTTGTAGTGGCAGCCATTGTGTGAATACGATTTTTGTCACTGTGACCTTGACCTTTGACCTAGTGACCTGAAAATCAATAGGGGTCATCTGCGAGTCACGATCAATGTACCTTTGAAGTGTCATGATCCTAGGCAAAAGCGTTCTTGAGTTATCATCCGAAAATCATTTTACTATTTCGGGTCACCGTGACCTTGACCTTTGACCTCAAAATCAATAGGGGTCATCTGCAAGTCATGATCAATCTACCTATGAAGTTTCATGATCCTAGGCGTATGTGTTCTCAAGTTATCATCCGAAAACCATTTTACTATTTCGGTCACCGTGACCTTGACCTTTGACCTAGTGACCTCAAAATCAATAGGGGTCATCTGCGAGTTATGATCAATCTACCCATGAAGTTTCATGATCCTAGGCGTATGCATTCTTGAGTTATCATCCGGAAACCATTTTACTATTTCGGGTCACCGTGACCTTGACCTTTGACCTAGTGACCTCAAAATCAATAGGGGTCATCTGCGAGTCATGATCAATGTACCTATGAAGTTTCATGATCCTAGGCCCAAGCGTTTTTGAGTTATCTTCTGACAACCACCTGGTGGACGGACAGACAGACCGACCGACAGACCGACATGAGCAAAGCAATATACCCCCTCTGCTTCGAAGGGGGGCATAAAAAAACAGCGGACACCATGCTCAATTTTTAAAACGCACTAAGTGACCCCTTTACCTAGTTTTTGACCCAGAAAGGCCCATGTTCTAACTTGGCCTTAAGATCATCTCCATAAAACTTCTGACCAAGTTTGGTGAAGATCGGATGTAAACTACTTGAATTAGAGAGCAGACACCATGCTGAATGTTAAAAAACGCACTAAGTGACCCCGTGACCTAGTTTTAGGCCCGGAATGGCCCATGTTCAAACTTGTCCTAGAGATCATTTAGATAAAACTTGTGACCAAGTTTGGTGAGGATTTGATGAAAACTACTTGAATTAGAGAGCGGACAACATGGCGAGGTTTAAAACGCACTAAGATACCCCGTGACCTAGTTTTTAACCCAGCATGACCCATATTCAAACTTGACCTAGACATCATCTAGATACAACTTCTGACCAAGTTTGGTGAAGATGAAAACTACTTGAATTAGAGAGCGGACAACATTGTGATGTTTAAAACGCACTAAGTGACCCCGTGACCTTGTTTTTGACCCGGCATGACCCATATTCAAACTTGCCCTAGACATGATCAAGATACAACTTCTGACCAATTTTGGTGAAGATAGGATAAAAACTACTTGAATTGGAGAGCGGACAACATGGTGAGGTTTAAAACACACTAAGTGACCCTGTGACCTAGTTTTTGACCCGGCATGGCCCATGTTCGAACTTGACATACCAAGTTTCAATGAATTCAGCCAAAGCACTTCCAAGATATGGTTCCGGACACAAAAGTGCCGGATGGACGGACGGACCGACAATGCCAAAACAATATCCCTCCGCCTTCCGCGGGGGATAATAAACACACAGAGTTTGCATGTCTATTCACATAATTTGTAATTAAACCCTCACCTATAATTGGGAATCAAAAATATGCTTGCCTACAATCTTCTGTTACAATACAATTATCATGATCAAGTCTAAAACAAGTAGCATTTCCAGATGCCATCGGCTTTATTTCACTGGACACTGAGACGAAGTTTGTTTGCAACAGACATAGGTAACACTATCTCTTTACCACTTAGATACATACATAGTCACTCAGAAAAATATATACTTAATTAAAGACCTTTCTTACTAGATTAAAGTTTTTAAGGCTTCATATGCAAACCTTACATACTGATGAGTAGCAAACAGCATAAAACCTGAACAGCCTGCGAGTAACTCACAGGCTGTTCTGGTTTTATGCAGTTTGCACATAGATATTTTCACTTTGCTTCTGAGTGGGAAAGGGCTTTATTCCCTTCAGCCATTATCAAGGCGTGGCATAAAAGTGTTTCCAAGTATGGTCATCCGGTGTAGACAATCCTACAGCCTAACTCCGCAAATGGCTTTGACAGGTATTCAATCAAGAATAGCAATAGTTGATAATGCATCTTTCTCATCTGTTCTCGCTAGATTCACCATTTTCATGGTGAAACGTGTCAATTCACAACCGTTGAAAGGAAATCCTATTCTGTCTGGAATACTAAACGAGTGAGAATGTATGTCCAGTACTTGTCCAATCTTAACCACTGAAAGTTGAACAACCTCATTTCCAGAAATATCTGTGTCTACATCAGCATCAATCGACAAATCATACATGAAATGAGCACAGAGTAAGTGCAGTTTGATGGCAAAAGTTGACAACTAACGTGATTTACACATGGAAAGCCACTTAATGAAGAAACTTTATTACACTTCACATTCCTGTTAAAAATCTGTCTGGAGTCCAAGCCAGAGATTCATTAAATTAAAACTGATCTCATGAATATCTATCTGTGAAAAACTTGGTTTAATGCATGTGCATAAAATATTATTCCAGATAACCTGTGCAGTCTGCGCAGGTAAAACAGGGACCACACTTTCAGCATTTATGGAATTTTTTATTTAAAGCAGGTCTTTTCAAACAAAGATCCAAAGAAGGGGGACAGTGTTGCCCACACAGGCTTATCTGGGACGAGACTTTAAGCACATGCATTAAGCCCCATTTTACCAGCAGGAGGCTAAAATATTAAAAAAACTAATTCAATGGAATAAATATTCTTGTCTCCTCCACAAAAGCATTGGCTTTTTTTTTTTAACAGAAATTCACGTCATGTATAAGAACACTGTTAAATATTGTTGAAATGTTTTTATAAATGCACAGCATTTCATTAAAGTATTATCAGTTATTATCAATGAAACTTGAATATACATAAACACTAAATATCTATCGGACAAAAATGAAAATAAGAGAGGAACAGTAGAAGATATTCAATAAAATGAAGACTGATTAATACCACCCATTTAACTTAATGATAAAAGATATTTTGTATCTGACAAATGTTTTTGTTTCTGAATACTGTAGATCTTTTCATTGTGTTCAAATGAAATTTTGTGGATTCCTTAACTATGGCATTTTCAATTTGTGGATTTACTTACAATGTCTAATATAACACTAGATTTTAAGGTTGATGGGGACACGCAGTATATTCTCATTTGTTTAATTTGAACAATTAACATACATTTGGGTCATGCTCTGCAAAAAGAGGGTTTAATGCATGTGCGTAAAGTGTTGTCCCCGATTAGCCTGTGCAGTCCACACAGGCTTATCAGGGACAACACTTTCGGCTTTTAGAATATTTTCTGTTTATAGAAAGTATCTTCTTAGCAAAAATCCAGTTTAGGCGGAAAGTGTTGTCCCTGATTAGCCTGTGCGGACAGCAGAGGCTTATCTGGGACCACACTTATCGCACATGCATTAAATCCGCTTATCACAGAGCACGGCCCATTTGTTCCTAATTGATGTTTAACAAAAGGTCACTATCACCCAACATTACCAGACCTATAATCTCCATCAAAAGCTCACAATCGGCAGATACAGGAGGATTAGGTCCATGTGACCTACTGCAAAAATGCCTTTATTTCCTGTATTGCTAATTGGATTTGATATATTTAGTTCCACACATCAGTTTCCAAGTAATGAAAGAGTGTAATGTCTGAGAATAAAATTAAACCACCATGAAGTATGCAATTTATCATACAAGAGAAATTTGTTCATTACTATAAACTGTAATGAGTGTATTATAGCAGCATTTATTCATGTGTTTGTTAAAACAACAAGACATAATTATGAAATACTAAAAGTAGAAGAGTAATACGCTTGCAAACCATTATTTTAAAAATATACAAAATATTAATTAACTTAAGGAAATAAGTTATTAGTAATGAAAAGAGGAGTTTTAATGTTTGAACATGTGTTTGAAATATGTTCACAACAGTTACAAGTAATTATTATGTTAATAAGTAACAACAAATTAATGCCATGTTTAACCATAACGGAAAATATGCAAACTTTTGGGTAAAAGTTAACTTAACTTACTATGATAACATATTTGATTACCAAGCAAAAATATCAATTAAATGAAAAGCTATATTTTTAGCACCCATTAATATAATTTACTATAGAACACAAAATAAAACTTAATACGCCCTAAAATAATTTATCAAGATACACATAATTGTTTTAAAATTATCTCAGTTTTGCGTAAGAATGGCTATTTAAATGTTTTGGAATTTGCGTAATCATACATTTTAAGTTTCAGACGAAAATAGTTGTAATATATAAATTGTTAAATAAAATACTAGCATAAACACTTATTTTGTTCATTTAGTTTGAATAATAAAAGCTTATAAAAAAAAGCTACATTTAAAACTTGGCCCTACTTTTTGATTAGAAACAAGTGTACTACATGGTTATTATTGAAGTAATGTTAATAGTGTGTGAACAATAAATGAAAAATTAACGCAAAAACACAAAAATTAACTGCGGTTGTGGTGTGGGTGAAAAACTAAAGGCACTGCTATATGGGGCAAACGCTTGATACCTCGGTCGAGTGTCGTATTGGGAGAGTACGTCACTTTTGTTACAGGACGGACCACTAGACCAGTGTCTTCAAGTTCCTTCCATTCTGTCGACGAATAAATAAGAATGTTTGGGTTCGAAAAGACGTTTTTTTCATGTTTATCATCTAAATGTGAGCCTATCACTACATAAAATCGTTGTACGCATATTATATTATGAGATAGTTGATCTACTGCTTCATAAACTAACCACACATATATCATGTGAAAGTAAACTCTTTCCTAAAACATTTCCCCATGTATTATAGCATGTGACAGTAAATTTACTGTAAGTTTCTTAAAAAAATTATCATGTATTATATCATGTAATAGTAAATCTACTTCTTCATAAAATCATTGCTCTTGTATTTAATCAATATAATATGGAATCTACTATTTTATAAAATCATAGACTTCATATATGTCAATGTTCAACAGTTACTGCTCATCTATTACATATACATGAGATTTCCTCATAATATCAATCATCTATAAATTAATGTCAATCATCTATAAATTAATGTCAATCATCTATAAATTAATAAAGTGTTATGTCAAAGCACTGGGATTTCATTAATAAACTATCAATCAACATCGCACAATAGATGTTTCAGCAAATGTCCTATTCCACAAATGTCAATCATTTGCAATTTTTGGTTGATCATTACACTTGGATTCCACCATGTTTTATCTGCAAAACTATTTTTATACAAAAGAGTATCAGGCTCATAGAAACAACATTTTATTATTTTATTTACTCTACTGATGACTGAAAATGGTGCTAAAAAGTGAATGGAACATAAAATTAATGTGATATAAATCCTGAACATTCTTGTATTTTATAGCTACAGGGAATAGACTGTGTTTTATTGCTACAGAGAAAATAGACTGTATCTCATAGGTACAGAGAAAATAGACTGTACTTCAAAGCTATAGAAAGAATATGGTGTACTTTATAGCTAAAGAGAAAAAGACAGCATTTTACAGTTTCAGACATTGAATGAGACTACAATTGAACCTTTAATTATTAAAGTGAAAAATTTCATATCTGTCTTCTTACATGACTAAAAAGACGTGTTTTCTGATTAAGCAATACATTTCATGGTGTTTTTTGTTAGTCTTTCGTTAAGTTTTGTGTTACTTATTTTTTAACTCACTTATAAGATCAAAAACTTTGTCTGGAGACCATATTTCAAATCTCAACCTGAGAAACGGAAAACTGGAATCCAGATCTAGTAAAAGATAATAAATAGAAAAGAAGATATGATACAAAATTTGGTCACATTTTTACCACAGCGCTGTAAAATATGACATACCAATGTTAAAAAACGGTACACTACAGGTGAATCAAACACAAGTCGCTGTTCTAAATGTATGTGTGTTATGTGTCACTTCAAATCTGAGGAATCTCCCAGATAGAGTAAAATCATTTATACTGCTCAGCATGACATTTTATGGAAAAAAGGGACACATTATTTCATATAAGTCTGATTGGGAAAAAACAAACAGAAAATGAATTTGCGTACTTTAGTTTCAGAAATTCTGATGTATTTGTGTTAAATTTGTGAATCTGTCAATCCACACAATAACAAACAAGAAATATCTTTAAAAAAGATATACGGCGTAAATAGTTTAATGAATGAGATCAAGGATAGCAAATGTCTTTTTCTGTGCAGTTCTTAGCTGCATCACACGCAGTACGGGATGTTACGGGGAGTTTTCGCGGCTTATTTTACATTATAACATATTGCTGGTCATAAACCTATAGATACAAAACAGAAAACCAAAAGAAGAATGGAAGTGAAATTTAAACATATGAGTCAACCGGCCACACAAGAACAAACCTGTTATAGTGGTCTGTCGGGCATTGCTATTTGATTCGATTATTAACAGTATCGAGAATCATCGTGCTCATGCTTAAAGTGATATTATGGGCAAGAAAATTCCAGGTCACCTAGTTCACGGATAGCGTCTTTATTATATAACGATTATTTTACTGACCGCGAACTCCGGTGATGACCTGTATATAAACTCTGAATGTCCGCGACTTGACCCGAAACCTCGCGGGTTGAAAAAAAATTATGTCTCACAAATAAAATGATTATACAGCATCTTAAAATGTATGGTCAAAATATCTCTACTAGATTAAAGTCACTGTCTCTCAAATGCTCAAACATCTCCATTTCATCCATCAGGATATATTAAATGCATTAATTATGCACACTGCCAATAATCTAAAAGGGCATATTTTCTACTACATGCTAAGGCAGAAAGCAGCCATTGATGCTTGCAAGATGCCAGCCTGTGAAAATGCAGCAGAAGCCATCTATTGCTATGTACACACTCATTAGCACGAGTACATTCAATATATGACACATGTGTATATGTATATGTGAGTCATTTTATACACCATGCTGTATCAGCTGTAATATTTTTGGACTTTTTCTGTTTTACAAAATGTAGATACAGTGTATTCATTATTAATTTCTTTCACAAGGCACCTGATTAGCATGCACATTTTAGCAATGCATGTGTTAAAGAATAACCTTACAATTGGAGAAAAAGTGTTAAATGAGTCGCATTCTGAGAAAACTGGGCATAATGCATGTGCATTATATTTTTATGGTATTTTTAGTTTCAAGGAAGTCCCTCCTTAACGAAAATTAAGTTTAGGCGGAAAGTGTCGTCCCTGATTAGCCTGTGCGACTGCACAGGCTAATCTGGGACGACACTATCCACATGCATAATGCCCAGTTTTCTCAGAACAAGACACAAATATTAATACAACAGGCAAACAGACAATGCCACATGGAACAAACAGCAAAGCAGGAAACTAATTAAACAGGCAACAAGCTTAAGCAAGTACTTTTTTCCGTACTGGAAGGCCTTAAAAGTCCTACAAGCTCATGCAAAGGTGCAACATTGAGAGGTGCAGATGCTGTCCTATAAGTGGATATTTGTTAGGAAGTATTGAATATATTAGCAGCAACATCACTCTCAAGCATTTTACCTTGCTGCTCCTCTTCTAGTTCATCCATTTCAAGGTCATCATTTTCATGGTCATCATTTTCAAGGTTATTATTTTCAAGGTCATCACTTTCACGGTCATCTTCTGGTGTCTCATCATTGTACTGCCTAGAGGTTATAGCGCCAGCGGGTGGTACGTACTCATGTGTGGAGAGCTCAGTGGTGTGCTCAATTTCTTCTTTTGTCTTGTGCGTAACAGATTCATACTGACCAGACCGGACGGTTTTCGCTGCCATTTTCTCTGCAAGTTCCTCTAGGTTTATTGGAGCCCTTAAACCCGGCCGTGGGGAACCAGGCGGGGTATTGGAAGGTGTGTGCGCAGGGGTTATCCTTCGTTCTTCTATCTGAATCGTGTGTTCTCTATCAACCGAACCTGAACGTGACCTCGACCTTCGGTGCTGCTTTGCATCCAATAACGTGGTCTGAATGAATGTGCCATCATCAAGGGTTTCTTCCTCCTCACGAATTGATGCTTGAAGTTCATTAAGATCATCGATAAAGCTTGAACTTGTTGTGGAACTATCAGATCTCTCCACAAAGCACATTTGAGTTCCTGGAACAACCTCATCTATTTCTTCCTCATCTGACACTACCTGACCAGTGGCTTCGTCTATAGATTTTGATCGTATTCTCGTCTTACGGGTAATACTACTGGTGATTATCTTCCTTTTTACAATGGTTCCATCTTCAAGAACTTGTTCCTCTTCTTCTACATCAAAGATTTTCTTTGGTGGTTCATCAAATATCTCCTGGATTTGTTCTGTCCCTGACCCAGGCACCTCAACATCGGTATCCTGTACAACAGCAATCTCACCCCCATCAGATATGTACTCTTTCTTGATGTGTTTTAATGAGTGTCTTCTAACCTTATGGATCTTGTGTACCGTTCCATCTTCAAGTACCTCTTCGTTGTCCTCGACGACAGTTACCACCCTTTCTGGGCCCTCTTCTTCCAAATAGTCTACATTCTCCGTCTGGTCAAAAGTGACGTGACCTCGCGGCAGGTGCTTTATTCGATGTGTCCTTACGACCGTTCCGTCGTCACGTTTTTCTTCCATTACTGACTCGCCTTCTGCCAAGCTTGAGTCAAACACTGAAATCAGACGGGGTTAGTTTTACACGTAATCAGGCTGCTACAGTTGCTTGCTACGTCGAAATTAGCATTGAATAATGCTGAAAGGCAAACATACGATACAAATGCAAGAATGCAGAGTCAAAACTATACGACAGATAGATATACAAAACTAACAACAACGCATGTATTGCACCTGTTACCACATGACCAATTATTAAAAGCAATTAAAATGATGCAAATAAAAAGATATAAACTTGATTTCCAGACATTTTCATTGAAAAACAACCTAAAACATGAGTTTCATTACTGTTTCCATGCATTTTAATCATGAAAAATGTTGTTGTTTTTATGCCCCCCTTCGAAGAAAAGTGGGTATATTATTTTGCACATGTCAGTCGGTCCGTCCACCAGATGGTTTCCAGATGATAACTCAAGAACACTTAGGCCTAGGATCATGAAACTTCATAGGTACATTGATCATGACTGGCAGATAACCCCTATTGATTTTCAGGTCACTAGGTCAACAGTCAAGGTCACAGTGACTCGAAATAGTAAAATGGTTTCCGGATGATAACTCAAGAATGCTTAGGCCTAGGATCATGAAATTTCATAGGTACATCAATCATGACTGGCAGATGGCCCCTATTGATTTTCATTAGGTCAAAGGTCAACGTCACAGTGACCCAAATAGTAAAATGGTTTCCAGATGATAACTCAAGAATGCTTAGGCCTAGGATCATGAAACTTCATAGGTAGATTGATCATGACTGGCAAATGACCCCTATTGATTTTCAGGTCACTAGGTCAAAGGTCAAGGTCACAGTGACTTGAAACAGTAAAATGGTTTCCGGATGACAACTCAAGAATGCTTACACCTAGGATCATGAAACTTCATAGGTAGATTGATCATGATTGGCAAATGACCCCTATTGATTTTCAGGTCACTAGGTCAAAGGTCAAGGTCACAGTGACAAAAACATATTCACACAATGGCTGCCACTACAACTGACAGCCCATATGAGGGACATGCATGTTTTACAAACAGCCCTTGTCTATAATAAGTTTAGGCAAATTATTCTAACATAACACACACACATAAATAATGAAAAAAATGTTCATTTAATTGCAAAGAATTTTAAGAAAAATATGAACAAATGTATAGATATACATTTTTACAAGTTTTATTCTTCCAGATTATCATTAATCAATGTATTGTATTTGGATAAAGTCATAGAAATCAAGATTAGTGTGCATACAAAACATAAAGAGCAAATTAAAATTAAATAATAACAATAATGCACAAAATTCCAATAAATGAACTTATACTGGAGTGCAGCAAGAAAAATAATCAAAATAAAATATACATATTTTATCACGTGTTGAAAAACAAAAAAATATTCACCAATAACATAAGCTACAGAAGCATTATATTTAAACCAACTTTGTATATACCTTAAACTAGCAGATGTAATAAAGCAAGGCAATAACTATTTTATTTTATCCTGCTGATGAAAAATAAAACAAAATACAGTTTGTATGCACAAAAAAGAAAGATGTTATTGCAACAAATAAACATAAAAATGTAATAAACAGTCAATGAATGTCAAGCTTATAAATTTACTCTTAGTTTTAAAATAAAGCAAAATGAATTTAAATCTTATTTTCTATATTAAAAATGTACACAAACTACGGTTCATATTACAAACTCCAACCATTGTCAACTAAGCTCTCAGTGACATGAACTCAACCATTGCTTGAACTTCACAGGCAAACCACAACACGTCATATGTAGAATTTGTACAGGACTTGTATGATGTAGCAGATGGAGCTAATCACAGTTCTGGGGCCTCTGTATTATATCTGCATAAAATATCTAAATAATGAGTAAACAATCACAGTAAATCCATTTTAGCATTGAGAGCTATAGGCATACCATTATTGACGTCATTAAAAAAAATCTCTTTCATTGTCATGCCCAAGACATTAGTATTTCCAAACAAACAAACAATAACATCCATTAAAAAGCAATTATTGGTTATCAGACCTGTTCACTCTGTGAACAGTGAAAGGGTGGGGTCATCAATCCAGACCTTGAAATCTTCAAGCTGTTGGTTCTCTGTTCATCACATCAGTTACTGTACCAATTTTATGCGGCAATCAATCCATGAACCTATATCACATTCTTGCGCAGGCTTATCTAGGCTAGAGGGCAATGTTAACTTAACCCTTTACCACGTAGATACATATTTTGATACATTTGTAGTCCCTTAAAAAGTTATATTTAATTAAAGACTAATTTAAGTTTTAAAGGCTTCATTGCCAAACCTTAGATACTGATGAGCAGCAAACAGCATAAAACTTGAACAGACTGCAAGTTACTTGCAGGCTGTTCTGGTTTTTATGCTGTTTGCACATAGCCATTTTTACTTTGCTTCTGAGTGGGAAAGGGTTAAGGGTTTCAGATGTTCCATTGCCTTGTATTATTCAAAGATATAAGTGCTGAATACTAGATGCATTTAAATGCTTTTAGTAACATGGATTACTGGAGTACATGTATTACAACTATGTTATTTTCAGGAAAACAACCAATATTCAAATTAGTCTTTCATAAATTCTTCATTTAACATCAAAGATAGCGATAGGAAACTGATCCTTGGTCAACAACAAGAACATGTGTGGGTTACAAATACTTAATTATGTTACCTACTTTACACATATACTTTTACCTGACTTAAAAAATGTTAAGTATGTGGTTCTGTGTCAGTGAAATGAATACAACATGTCTCCTTTATTGCCAATTATCTATTCAGCATAAATCATGTCTGGTTGTTTGTTGCCTTAATAAAAACTCTTAAATAAAAAACAGGTACAATTTTATAACCGTTATCTATCAGTCAAGTAAATCAATGAGTGTGGTCAAACAATCTTCATTCGTAAAGAAACACAGCATTTATATTAATGATTAAACAAAATATACCATTAAAACACATTACTTTAAATTTTCTTGAATACTCAACTTGTGCCATCAATAGTTTTCATCAGTAGTATTATTATGAACATTCACACAGGAAGTGACATCGACGTAATACGATGACGTCTTTTGGCGGAAAATATGTTACACTGATTAAACAATAAAAAGATGGATCAGACTTGATACAACAGCCTACAAGTACTAATATATATTCAGTTTGTTTACATCAATCCCCATTCTTGAAACTTCAAGTTTTGTTTATTTGAGTCAGGTTAGGGCTACAGACTTTTGTTCTAATGCAATTTGTAACCCTTTCCCCCATAAGAAGCAAATTGAAAATGGCTTTTGCAACCAGCAAAAAACCAGAACAGTCTGTGAGTAACTCGCAGTCTGTTCAGGTTTTATGCTGTTTGCTGCTCATCAGTAACTAAGGGTTGAAAATGAAGCCTTTAAAACTTGAATCTAGTAAGAAAGGTATTTAATTGAATTTAACATTCTAAGGAACTACAAATACGTCAAAATACATGTCTATGTCTGAAAGGGGATAACAATACCCAAAAAGAGCCTTTTAGAATGGAATGGTTTATCAAGGAGCATTTTCTTCTACATGCAACAATCTGTAATGTTGCACATGTGTAGTCTATGACATTGTATGAGACACTTCCTCAAATGTTAATCAAATTTAAATTATTCTGGAATATTATCAAAAGTATCACACTGGGATATAACATGGTAAGCAAATCATTGCTCTTTGCCACATATTGAAACTGCTTAGGAAGATTTCATTTAAACTTGGTATGAGTGTATATATGTATATGGGGATGATGCACCTCAAAACATTTGTCAATAACAGAGTTATAGCCTTTTTTACTTGTTTACTTAAAAATACCCTTTTTATACAGGATTGTTCCTGTCTTGGGCTGTATCTCCACTAACTTTTGAGCCATAACCATTCAACTAACCACAGTAACTGTTGTTCTCAATCATCTGGGGATAAGGCAAATGCTAGACCCATAACCATACAGGCAAGGTCAAGGTCACACGTTGAGGACAAATTTGATGAATTATTTATTATTTTGCCATGACTTCACTTTGCGTTCAATGGTATTCTGTACTATAAACTTTCTAGAATTGTCTTACTTTATCTGGCTGTGCGTCACAGGTAGGACTTAGGTCTCTAGGGTCAAGGTCATGCACTGAGGTCAAATGTTCATATTTTGATCAAATATGTTTTATTAAGTTAGAATTCTACCAAACATCATTGGATCACACCCATCCATACACAACATTTATTTGGGAGGGGGTATCAATGCAAGGAATTTTCTTGTTATAGTTATATTCATCTGGGATGTGAAAGGTGGTGCTGGATGATGGCAAGTTTGTCAAGTCCTCTCATCATTTGTGTGTCCTTGTTCAAAATGTTAAAGTCTACTCAAACTGATCCAAAAATACTTAAAAGTAAATTTAAAAGTGATCAATATTTGGTTCAAGAATATTTAGAAAAAAAAAAACTTAAGGGACAGCAATCCCCTACTCAGCTAGTGTTGTCTAAGTAAGAACTAGATCTCCATAACATTCATAACCCAAGCTTAATTACCTTAGTTACCGAAGGATGCAGATTTTTTCCCCAATATTTTCTGTTTATATAGAATCTACATTTTCTGTCAAACAAATTTCTGAAATAGTGTTCACATTCTCTATATGAACCTCTAGCTATTTTAGTGATCTCAGGATCCAGTTTCATAAGTTCGCAATGGAAACATTGACAAATGACGGACCAAATTTAAAGCTTAAGTTAAGTCCCCACAGTTACACTGGATAGAAACTATTGATCCTAATTGAACATATTAGGCTTCAAAAAGCTTTAAAAAATGACTAGAAAAAAAATTGCTGTAATGTTCGGCAGATTAGATGATGATTATTATTATTATTATCATCGTTATTATTATGTGTATTATGGTAAATTGTTCAAATCTTTCACATATCAACACACACACATCCACACATACATATTGCCATTTAATAAGAAGACTCTGATTATTATAAAGGAAGAAACAAGAAAGAGAGTTGAAAGTGTTAAAAGCATATGGTACTTTACTTGCTTTTGTTTCTTTGTTTTAAATATATCTTAAGATAAGAAGTAAAGAAAGGTAGAGAGAGACTAACAGAAGCTGAGAAGACACTTGCATGTTATAGATTAAGTACAGTACCACAACAAATCATCAAGTTGTTTGTTAAACTCTTCACTTTTGTTTAAGCAAGGAATACAGTATTTTAAACATTATTTTTTTTAAACTTACCTGATCTTCTACCATGGAAATCAAATAAGCAATGAGAAAAACGCCAGCTCAGGTTTAGATTAGGTTTAGAACAGCCAAGACTGTTAAAGCTGTCTAAGTCAAACATAAAAATTCACTTACCTTTCTCAGGAGACTCTTCTGAACCAGGCTCTGAATCAACAATTTCCCATCCCGATGATGAGGAAGAGGACGAAGAGAAACTTGACTTGCGATCATCCGTATATGGAATTTCTCTGTAATATGTCTCCATGACATGTAGTGGTTTTTCACCAAGCATTATCGGGTCAACAAAAATAAACTCCCTTGCAGGAGGCGTTGCTTCCTTTTCTTTGAATTCATGTTCTTTTGACTCCATTTCCTGTCTCTTTGCATCATGGCTTTCATTGGATGATTCACTTAAAGATCTCATTTGTTTGACAGGAAACTCTCCACTCTCAGGGACTTCAGTTATTTGTGGCGGAATTTGACTTTTCTTATCTAGACTTAGTTCAATTGCTGTTGGTTGCCTTTCAGTTTTATCACTTCCATAATTTTGCTTGATTCTTACTCTACGAATTACAGTTAAGGACGTTTCACAATAAACTTCATCTTTTGGTGGTTGTTCTTCACCTTCCACATTCGGAGGTTTTTCAACAGGAATTGCAGCATGGTATACCTCTTTAACATAGTCTGGTCCAATTGCACCAGTTTCATACTTATTATTTGCTATCACTGGTTCCTTTACAATTTGGATTGGTTCTTTCATAGATTTCTCAAATTCAGCATCAAGATCTGTTTCAAGTCCCTGAATAATATCAGGTTGTTTAGGAACATCACTCTCATCATCAGATGTGTCTGAAGATGATGAGGACGATGATGATGACGATTTTTCTTCATTCAAAACTGGCATTGTTTCTTTTTCACTTGTTTCAAGCAAAGTTTCTGTTGCAGCAATCTTTTTATCTTCTGGAATAATATAATCACCATTGTCAGCCTTTGGTAACTGGGCGTCTTTAGTACTAACATTATTGGTGGAGGATACACTTAAATGGATAGGCTCTGCCTGTTGAACAACAAACACCTTTGGTTTATCATGTTCAATGAATGATTCAACTCTATTTGTTTCATTTTCACCAACAAAATCATCAGCATCAAAAGAAGAGCTAGAAGAACTAAACTTTCTCTTTGGTGCTTTTTGGTCTTGTATTTGATCAGCTGCATCATCCAATGGGTTTTCAACATAGGAATAAGCTTTGTTCTGAAGATGTTTTGAACTGACAGTTTCAATAAACAATGGTTCATTGTCATCTTCAAATTTTTCATCATCCAGTTTGCTGAAATCAACTTCAGGCTTAACAGCATATTCAGAATCACCTTCTCCATCACTTGAAGATGCTGATGTTGAAGCATAATGATCTTGTTCGTCTGCCTGAGAAATGTCTAAAGACTTTATTTTAACATTAGTTTCATCTTCATTCTCAGATTCACTTGAAGCTGGTGTTATTGTTATAACAGGTTTGTCTTCAGTTTCATCCTCATCAGGTTTATGTTTTGAACGCTCAAATTTGTCATCAATTTTAGTTTCTTGTAAAAATTTCAAGTCCACTGATTTCTGTTTTTCAAAACTTTCGGCAACCCTCTCATCACTGGCCTTAAATGTTGGTATGGTATTTTCAAAGTTTTCATCATTATCACTGATTGAAGATAAGGAACTAGTTTTGATTATTTGTTCTGGTAGACTTTGTCCTGCATCTTCACTTTCACTTTCGTTTGATGAATGGTCAGTGCCTTGTACTGGTTTATCTAAATAATCATCATTTTCAGAATCCTGTCTTTTTTCATGTCCTTCAAAAATGTCATCAATATTTGTTTCTCTGGGAACATTTTTTTTATGTTCTCCAGTTTCTTCATTGTTTCCATTACTACTTGATGATGATGATGATGTGGAACTTGACCTTGTTTTGACTCGTTTGCTGGGTAAACTTTCTACTTCATCTCCGCTTTCACTTTCACTTGATGGATGATCAATGTCTTGTAATGATTTTCCCAAATGATCATCTGCAAATTTGTCATCAGCAGTTAAATCTTTTTGTAAAGGTTTATCCTTTTCTAAAACATTAGATGTTTTCTCAATATTGTAAGCTGGTATTGTATATTCTGATTGTTTTTCAAATAAATCATCAATTTTTGTTTCTCTGTGTTTCCCATCAGTGTCTTCCATAAAAGTTGTTTCAGAAGGATCATGTTTTTCTTCAGAGTCACTTGAAGATGAAGAATCCTTTCCTTTTTCATGCCCTTCAAAAATGTCATCAATATTTGTTTCTCTTTGAACATTTGTTTTCTGTTCTCTATTTTCTTTATTGTTTTCATCATCATCATCATCATCACTTGATGATGAAGATGTGGAGCTTAACTTCCTCTGGTTAAGTTTTTCTGACAAAATAAGATCTGCATCTTCATTTTCACTTGCTGAATGATCACGGTCACAGACTTGTTTATCAAAGGTATCATCAGCCATTTCATTTTTAGAAGAAACATCTTCTTCAGGCAGTTTTTTCTCTTCTGAGACTGTTGTTGTCCGCCCAACATTATCAGAAGGTATGCTTACTTCTGAATGTTTCTCAAATAAATCATCAATATTAGTTTCTCTGTGTTTCCCATCAGTGTCTTCCATAAAAGTTGTTTCAGGAGGATCATGTTTTTTTTCAGAGTCACTTGAAGATGAAGTATCCTTTCCTTTTTCATGCCCTTCAAAAATGTCATCAATATTTGTTTCTCTTGGAACATTTGTTTTCTGTTCTCTATTTTCTTTATTGTTTTTATCATCATCATCATCATTGCTTGATGATGAAGATGTGGAGCTTAACTTCCTTTGGATAAGTTTTTCTGACAAAATAACATCTGCATCTTCATTTTCACTTGCTGAATGATCACTGTCACAGACTGGTTTATCAAAGGTATCATCAGCCATTTCATTATCAGGAGAAACATCTTCTTCAGACAGTTTTTTCTCTTCTGAGACTGTTGTTGTCCAATCAACATTATCAGAAGGTATGCTTACTTCGGAATGTTTCTCAAATAAATCATCAATATTAGTTTCTCTGTGTTTCACATCAGTGTCTTCTGTGATTGTTGTTTCAGAAGGATTATATTTTGCTTCAGTGTCACTTGAAGATGAAGAATCTTTTCTTTTTTTATGCCCTTCAAAAATGTCATCAATATGTGTTTTTCTTGGAACATTTGTTTCCTGTTCTCTATTATCTTTATTGTTTTCATCATCGTCATCATTGCTTGATGATGAAGATGTTGAGCTTAACCTCCTTTTGATTGTTTTTTCTAACAAAACTACATCTGCATCTTCATTTGCTAAATGATCACTCTCACAGACTGGTTTATCAAATGTATCATCAGCCATTTCACCTTCAGAAGAAACATCTTCTTCAGACAGTTTCTTTTCTTCTGGGACTGTTGTTGTCTTCCCAACATTATCAGAAGGTATGCTTACTTCTGAATGTTTCTCAAATAAATCATTGATATTAGTTTCTCTGTGTTTCCCATCAGTGTCTTCCATATAAGTCGTTTCAGAAGGATCATGTTTTTCTTCAGAGTCACTTGAAGATGAAGAATTCTTTCCTTGTTCATGCCCTTCAAAAATGTCATCAATATTTGTTTCTCTTGGAACATTTGTTTTCTGTTCTCTATTATCTTTATTGTTTTCATCATCATCATCATCATTGCTTGATGATGAAGATGTGGAGCTTAACCTCCTTTTTTTAGGTTTTTCTGACAAACTTACATCTGCATCTTCATTTTCACTTGCTGAATGATCACTGTCACAGACTGGTTTATCAAAGGTATCATCAGCCATTTCACCTTCAGAAGAAACATCTTCTTCAGACCGTTTCTTCTCTTCTGAGACTGTTGTTGTCCTTCCAACATTATCAGAGGGTATGCTTACTTCTGAATGTTTCACATCAGTGTCTACTGTGGTTGATCTTTCAATAAGATCATCATTTTCCTCATTTTCACTTGAAGATGAGGAATTCTTTCTTTTTACATCACCTTGATAAATATCATCAATTGTTGTTTCTCTTGGAATATTTATTTGCCATTCTTTTACTTGACCTTGACTTTGTTCAATTTTTTCAGCTTGTTCAATAGAATGTCCGGTTGTTTCAACATCGTCGCCTAACTGAACTGACTGAATCTCTATCTCTGGGTTTACATCATATGATGCCTTTCCTCCAGTACTTTCAGTAGATGAATCACTAGAATGTGTACTTGCTTCATCTGAATCATACTTCAGATCTTTATTACGCACATCTTGCTCATCAGAGCTAAAAGGCACAAAGTTTTCTCCTTCAACATTATGAGAAGGAATATCCATTTCTTTTGGCAGAGATTCTTGTCCTGGTTCATTGACATCTGATACAATTGGTCTGAATGTTGAAAAAGGATCTACATCTATCTCTTTGAAAGACCTTATTGGTTCAACAACATAACTGCCTTCATCTGATTCACTCTCGGATTCCGTAGTACTCGAAGTGTCTGATTCACTAGACTCTTCATCTTCTTTGTTACTATCTGATGTGTAACTTTCAATTTCTTCATTATCAACAACAGTTGCAGCAAAGGTCACTTTCTTTTTCAGACTTTCACGTCTTTCAGCTGACATTATTGGTGCAAGCTCAGGAAAAGTTTTAACATTGACATCTGCATGGGTTTGTGATTCTGTTTTAAAGTCTATTTCAGGTTCCAAAATTGGGCTCACTGCTCTCTTAAAGTCTATTGTAGGGTCACCAATAGGTGATAAAACCCTTTCTTCATTTTCATCAGCAACATTAACAACATTTCCAGCAATTGTCGGTTTTAATGGCATCTGTTTGTCAGTTACTAAACCTTTAGCATCTAAAGCTCGAGTTTCTAGTTCCGTTGATTCTATTTTGCCATCTTTGCTATCAGACCTATCCTCTAATTGTGCGGATGTCATGCTTGGGAAACCAATATCAACATCATAGCCTTCATCAGAACTAGAACTACTGCTGCTTGATTTTCGAATGTAATCTTTTTTTTTACCTTGTGTTTGCCTTACCTTTTCTTTGGATGGATCATCAATGTATGATTCTATTTCTCCTTTAGAACTTACAGCTTGAGTTTGATCAGGTTCATTCAAATTTAAAAATTCAGCTTTGATATCAAACACAGGTTCTGCAAGTGGACTTTTTATTTTCTTAAAATCTTTTTCTGGCTCACCTAAAGGAGAAATAACTCTTTCTTCATTCTCATTAGCAACGACTTCTTGATTCCCTAGTGGTTTAAGTTTAGTGTGTGTTTTATTGTAATCTTGTCCTTCAGTAACCTTCTGAAATTTTGTTTCACTTTTCTGGCTACTGCCACTGCTCGTGCTGTCACTTCGTTTGCGATGTTTTGTAGAACCATTATCTTTGCCCTGATCTTCAGCATCTGAGCTACTGCTGCTACTGCTACTTCTAAGATATGCTGTTCCTCTGTTAATATCTTCAATACTTTGTTTTTCCTCCACATGCTTAGTGTTATGTTTCATCAAGTCAGTCTTTGGTAGGTCCAGTGAATCTGCTTCGACAAAACCAGCTTGAGTCACAGTTTCTGGTATGACTAGTTTCTCCACAGTGTTTTCTTGTCTGGCGATAGTTTGGTGGATTGCCTCAGTTTGTGAGTCTGAAAGTTACTCAGGTTTGAACATTTGATATTAATTGATCAGCAAGTATAAGCTGCATACTAATCTTCTTTCCCTCCCAAATTTAGTGTTGAAATTCAAAAAGTTATTTCCTGCAACTTTTGTATGATTCAAGCAATTCCTGTTAGTATAAGTAAGCCCTGGTCCTCTAATTTAAAGAACAGCAAACGTGTCACCTCTTTTATGTGAGTGTAAGTTCAAAGAAAACATTAGATGTGCACAATTTATTTTTTTAATAAAGCTGGTTATGATTGAAGTCCAATACTATCAAAAAATTAGAACAAAACACTGTCAGCTTGCATGGAATCCTAGACTAGCATATATAAGATTATGTTGTATATGTGTGTGACCAACTTGCATTCCCTGGATTAACTGTTTTTGATTATACATTTTTATTCTTTAAATCTAAGCATTTTCCCTTGTGTACCCTTCCTAAATATTGTGCTTAAAATCACTAAATATATTTTGTACAAGCTGGTCTCAGAAAATTTATGAATAGGAAGGGATGAATGGGTGCTGGAAAGAGGTTTAACAGATATCCTTTACATCTCGTTCTGAGGTTTTCCCAATGGTGTGAGAAACCATGCAACTTACCTTTTGCGGATGTCCAAAAACCATTTGGAAAACCATTCTCAAGTTGGAAACAGCTTTAAGCTAGGTAAATGCAGCAAGAGTAAAATCATACAGGAGAAAATTAGAATGTGGTTACCTGGTTACACGGAATACTCCAGCTTGTGTAATATTGGTACATGTTGGTATATAATAAATGGCATTTTAAAAAGCTTCAAGCCTAGTAGATAATAAATGACAAGCATCATGCGAAAATGCCTTTATTACACATACGGCCAGGTTACCTATCCAATCCACTTTCAATAATGCAAGGTTTTGTGGTCTCTTTAGCTGATATGCACAGGCTTGTCTGAAACTGTGCTGGCCGCATATATCATAAGACAAATTTTGGTATGATGCAACTTATTTAATTGATGAAAAAATAGATAGATGAGAAGTATTAATAACATATAAAACTATAACTTCACTATTGCCTTTGCTTCAGCTAAATCTTGTGTTCTGAATATTGATATAAGAAGTTAATATTGTGTTCTGAATATTGATATAAGAAGTTAATATTGTGTTCTGAATATTGATATAAGAAGTTAATATTGTGTTCTGAATATTGATATAAGATGTTAATCTTGTGTTCTGAATATTGATAAGAAGTTAATATTGTGTTCTGAATATTGATAAAAGAAGTAAATATTGTGTTTTGAATATTGATATAAGAAGTTAATATTGTGTTCTTAATATTGATATAAGAAGTTAATATTGTGTTCTGAATATTGATATAAGAAGTTAATATTGTGTTCTGAATATTGATATAAGAAGTTAATATTGTGTTCTGAATATTGATATAAGAAGTTAATTCTGAATATTGATATAAGAAGTTAATATTGTGCTCCGAGTATTGAGATAAGAAGTAAATGTTGTATACTGAATATTGATAAAAGAAGCATTTTTTAGAGCAAAACATCATCTGTTCTGTCCCTGCATCTTTGTCTTGATTTTTGTATTCATATACTCTCACTGTCAATTTCAATCACTTACACTTCACACTCATTGTTTAGCAACTCACCAGTACTGTCCATGAAACTAGTTTAATGTTTGTTCAAAGCTTCTAGATAGAATGAATCACAGCTCAAGTGTTATTGGAAGCTACATTAATTTGCAGACATGCATGTGTCACTTCATTCCGTCCCCTCATCTTACTGAAGGGCAATAAACGCTGACTTCATGAAGTATATTACGTCTTGGCAAATTATGGAAGCATTGTATTATAGCTTACTGTGTTGTATGGCACAGTCACTGTATGTGTAGGTGTCCAAGAAATTATTTTTAGTACAGGCTTTAGAACACCCAAACATTCCCCATTCTAAGAAATCACACCATAACAATCATAGTTGAACTTTTCCAGAATCATGCACAGATTGTAACGATTTGATTAACACTTGATGAAAATTACACATTTTTTGAAGGGATTGACCATAGTTAAGAGCCGTATACTCCAAGCCAAATATAGTGAAACTGTACCGTATTAATTGGCTTCGTGAGTTGTTCAAGCTGCATTTTTATATCCAACACACTGATATTAATTTGAAGGGTATAATAATGCAACCTTCTCAGATGGTTCACAGCCATATTGATTATTGACAATGTTTTAAGCCAAACCAGTTTAGATAATTTATCACACCTTATTTCCAGAATTTAAATACAATTAATGCAGAATATCCCTTTGTAAGTGCAACATGAACAAGTAGAAAGAACAAGAACTCGAAGCTAAGAACTATGCAAGAATATAGCAACAATATTGATAATTTAAGAACATTATCCAATCATTATTGTGTCTATTATAAAAAGTTTTGTTTATTAGAAAAAGTTTGGTCTAGTTTTTCCATCATCTGACACCCTAACATGACATTCTGTTTATGGCTAGTGGAAGGTAGAGAAGGGAACATTCCAGACACATTTAACCATCCATAAACAATAGTAAAAGCAAAAATTTAAACTAAGCATTTCAGGAACAATCTGGCAAATCATGGCTTTATACATTTGCCTAAAATGTTTTGCTTGTAAGGACTGCAGAGGCTACTCGGGGCACGAAAAACTTTCCACCTAGATTAAAAGTTTGGAAAAGACTTCCTTTGAACAAAAATGTGTTGTGCCGAAAACGATGTCACTGATTAGCCTTTGCACACTTGCATTAAGCCATATTTTCCCAGAATGCAGCCATATTATGTTGACAAACAGCTCAACAAGCAAACCAGTATAGGCCTCCACAACAGAATTTAGATACAAGCTGTCACCAATCACAGGATCTGACTACATTTGTTCAGCATTTTCCGCCATAAGAAGCAACGTGAAAATGGCTTTTGCAACCAGCATAAAACCAGAACAGCCTGTTAGCAACTTGCAGTCTGTTCAGGTTTTATGCTGTTTGCTGCTCATCAGTATCTAAGGGTTGGAAATGAAGCCTTCAAAACTTGAATTTAGTAATAAGGTATTTAATTAAATTTGATTTTTTAAGAGACTACAAATGCATCAAAATATGTATCTTAGTGGTTAAGGGTTAACACTTTCCCACTCCTTTCACCGGATTGCAGTCACTCGAAAAAATCAAATATGTTTAATTTAAAGATATTTTTGTATTGAAAAATTTACATTTTTGAAGGCTTAGTTTCAAACCCCGATGAACAGCAAACAGCATAAAAACCTAAACAGCCTGTAGGTGACTGCTGATTTCATATAGCTATGGTCATTTTTCTTTTGAGTGGGAAAGGGTTTAGCCAAACTTCATTCAAAGTTTACAGTCCAGCAATTTGGAATATAACAGTAAATATAAGTTCATACTTATTTACAGTATGCCAATATGTTTACTTAACAAAAAGAATAATGAATTGTGGTTTGTATGTAATACTTTTTATCCAAAATGCTGACCACATAGGCAACACAATATTGAAAGCAGCTAATTTAAATAAGATAAACTCAATATATTATCAGTGGCAATAACTCAATAGAATGTTCTTTTTGCAAAACACAACATTTCAAGAAACAAGCAAATATTTTTTATACAAATAACAATGATTTCATAATTTTTAATTCTGTTGTAAATACCTAAACAATAATGTATAACACTTTACCACTTAGATATGTATCTTGACGCATTTTGAAGCCCTCAAAAAGTCAGATTGAATTTAAGACCTTTCTTACTACATTTCAGTTTTAAAGGCTTTATTTCCAACCCTTAGATACTGATGAGCAGCAAACAGCATAAAACCTGAACAGAATGCGAGTTACTCACAGGCTGTTCTGGTTTAATGCTGTTTGCACATAGCCATTTTCACTTTGCCTCTGAGAGGGAAAGGGTAAAGTAGTAAATGTCAAATACATAAAGGAGTCATTCTTCCTTGGTTAGTCATGCCATTACAATTAAGAATGTTATCTGTTTTGCAAAAAATTGAAAAAAGTTTACAAACTAATAGTATCTATGTAGCAGTAAGCAGTCACCACAAGCCATGCAAAGATATAAGAAAATGCAATCAAAACACTGCATAATCAATAAACAAGAAAAGAAATAAAGAAACGTTTTATATATACAAACTCAGAAACTTATATTCGCAAACCAAGGTACAAAAAGTTGCAGGAAAAGTACAACTAAAATTAAAAACTATGCCTGCTGCTCCATGTAATTCTTAATGCCAAAATTATTTGGACTCAATCAATGGTAAAATGAATGATGATGAGATGAAATGGCTGGTTTGCATGGCAACTAAGGAGCAGCAAGCTCCATGATACAAAATGAAAGTTTCTTCCGAAAATAAATTAAGCCAAAATGAACAAAATTATTACAATAATGACATTTCTAATAATACTTGAATAACTACCAATTAAATTGATAAACAACAATATATAGATTATTATGTTTCAAAGCATTATTTTAAAATAAAATTTATTGAAAAGGCATCAATATCAAATGTGGTTTGCAAATGTAGTAGAAATTGTGATAAAGATTAAAAAATATAAGTCAGTATAGAAAGTATTTTTGGCTAGTTTTCCAATGTTTGTCTAAAGTTGCTTTATATCCTGACATGCATGATTCCAAGCTATTTAGTAGCAAATGGTTTAGAATAATGACAACACCAACACATACAATGACTTGTGAACTCGCCAACATTAGAAAGTGCTTCTATCCATAAATAAATCCATAGCAACTCTCTCCAATTATGTATGTTTTGCATGTATGTGCATATACTAAAAGCACATTTTTAGTTTGAACTATGAGCAAAGAAATCTGATTGGCTGAAATGATGTGCATCATGGGAGCTACAATTTGAATGGACCAATGAGGGAGCAGCAGGCTAGGGCGGCCATTAAACATGGCCGCAAATAAAACAATAATAAGGTTGAAGGCAGTAGCAGCTTATTTATTGCAGAAAACACATCAAAAACATAAAATACAAGCACAGACAGTGGTTACAAGTCATTCAAAAATGTTAAACAAATTTCCACAAATATAATGTTCTTTGTTTAATCTAATAAGCACTTTTTCTTTAATGAACTCCCATGAATGTTCTTGCTAATTGTTTACATCTGTATTTTATTATTAGAATATTCTGTGGAAAATGTGAATATAATATTTGTTGCACACACAAAAATTATTCTATGTTCATTCCTCAAAGGTATTACCCCCAAACCAATCATTCAAGAGTAAAGAGTGATTATATAAAGCCTGAATATGATTCTTGTTCTCAAAGATAATTGTCCAGGACTTAAGCCGTTGCTTTTGTAAGGTATGATTTCACTCATACCTAATGGCCACTTTTGTAACAAACTAGACTCTTGCTTGGTTTCTGACATACTTTGTACATTTAGTTTAAAGAATTTAACAATTAGTGTCTAATATATTTTTTTATAACGTTTTTTATGTAAATGTAAAATAAATGGTTGAAACCCATGCTTGGGTTTATAGTTATCATTGACTAAAGTAAAATTATTCTTCAAACATTGCCCAGCAACCCATTCTTGAAGCATATTCAGGCTTACATTCGGTTTCCAATTTTGTGATTATACAAATCTGTAATATTCATAAATATTATATTTACTAACAATGAAGTAAACATATGTATATAATCTACTAACATATAACTAACTTCTAAACATTTAAAAATTTAAAAGTATTATAAAGTATATGATTTGTATGTAAAACAGACAATACAACTAGTAAAACTATGCCAGATATAGAATTATGTATAAATTTGGGAACACTTTTATAAACAGGCGCAACAAAAAAATATGTATCGCATTTCACAAAAATATGTAAACCTCAGATAAAATGATTTGCCAAAAAGTAAATATCAATCCAAACCAAAAATATTGCACTGCACTATGAAGAAATGTTGTTTTAATATGTTTAACTCTCTACCAGTCAGATACTCAATTTACTTTGACGCGTTTGTAGTCCCCATACAAATCTAATTAAATTTAAGACCTTTCTTAATAGATTCACATTTTATAGGCTATATTTCCAACCCTAAGATACTGATGAGCAGCAAACAGCATAAAACCTGAACAGCCTGCGAGTTACTTGTAGGATGTTCTAGTTTCATGCATGTTGCAGAGGTCAATATTTACTTTACTTCTGAGTGGGAAAGGATAAATTGATGTGCTTTAATATGCCTTATACACATAATGCCCACAATTACAAACTAATAAAGCATAAGATTATAAGATGGTAGTACCCTGAAATTACACCACCCAAAAACTGTTAGTTCAATGCACTTAATTTTGCATAGATGGTACAACATTTTATGTTAAAATGCTTCCTTCAGCAGACAATCTGCTATACAAAATTATCAACAAAATATAGAGTTTTACTTGTCTTCAATATTTTTTAACGATATATTTTTCTTTTTTTTTACATAAAATTCCCACTAAAAAGGAATTCAAGCATATTGTTACTTTTATTCCTGAGCATAAGACAAGGCTATGATTGCGGGTAAACCAGATTGTATATCTAACATTCACAGACAACACTTGGCCCAATTACAAAAAACAAAAACAAGAGTGCCATGATGGCCCTAGAGCGCTCACCTGAGTTCAAAGAAAACAAATTGTCCATAGTTAAGCTAGTGACCTAGATTTCGGACACATGTGACCCAGATTCAAGGAGTATCAAGATAAACATTTTAACAAAGTTTCATTAAAATTAGAGTTTCATGCTCAAGTGAGCTAAAATCAGACGCAATACACTCACATAAAAATTCAATTGAGCCTAAGATTATGATAAGTAACCTCAACTAAAAATTTCTTCGTTCTCTAGCCAATATTTGTAGCATACACACATGTAGTCAAACACATTTTTTGTGTTACTAGAAAAATTCAAAACAAGAACGTCAAAACTAGATACGATTATCAAGTTCAGTGTTAGAACATGCAAAAAAAGAGTGTTTAAACTGGTCTACAAGTTTATTAAAAATCCAAAGTAAAACTTAAACTGAAAAACTGAACATTTTCATAAAATATAATGGTCCTGTTAGGCATAAAATGCTTTGTGATCAACTAAATGCTTTCTAGCAGTGATATTAGACTGGTTCTATCATCATACAGTAAATGTTCAATAGTCTAAGCATACATACAAAATAGTGAAATAAACAATAACTAGAGCTTGTCACAGACATGACGAATACCACCACATGCCGCATAGACACATAATATTTTGCATGTCGTCTTCACAAAAAACAGCGGACACCATGCTCAATTTTTAAACGCACTTAGTGACCCCTTTACCTAGTTTTTGACCCAGAAAGGCCCATGTTCTAACTTGGCCTTAAGATCATCTCCATAAAACTTCTGACCAAGTTTGGTGAAGATCAGATGTAAACAACTTGAATACGAGAGTGGACACCATGCTGAATGTTAAAAAACGTACTAAGTGACCCCGTGACCTAGTTTTAGGCCAGGAATGGCCCATGTTCAAACTTGTCCTAGAGATCATTTAGATAAAATTTGTGACCAAGTTTGGTGAGGATTGGATGAAAACTACTTGAATTAGAGAGCAGACAACATGGTGAGGTTTAAAGCGCACTAAGATACCCCATAACCTAGTTTCTGACCCGGCATGACCCATATTCAAACTTGACCTAGACATCATCTAGATACAACTTCTGACCATGTTTGGTGAAGATTGGATGAAAACTACTTGAATTCGAGAGCGGACAACATTGTGATGTTTAAAACGCACTAAGTGACCCCGTGACCTTGTTTTTGACCCGGCATGACCCATATTTAAACTTGCCCTAGACATTATCATGATACAACTTCTGACCAATTTTGGTGAAGATAGGATAAAACTATTTGAATTAGAGAGCGGACAACATGGTGAGGTTTAAAACACACTTAGTGACCCCGTGAGCTAGTTTTTGACCCGGCATGGCCCATGTTCATACTTGACATCATCTAGTTACAACTTCTGACCAAGTGTGTTGAAGATCGGATTTAAACTACTTGAAATAGAGAGCGGACACCATGCTCAATGTGTAAAACGTACTAAGTGACCCTGTGACCTAGTTTTTGATCAGGCATGGCCCATGTTCGAACTTGGCCTTCAGATCATCTAGATAAAACTTCTGACCAAGTTTGGAGAAGATCGGATGAAAACTACTTGAATAAGAGAGAGGACACCATGCTGAATGTTAAAAAACGCATTAAGTGACCCCGTGACCTAGTTTTTGACCTGGCAAGGCCCATGTTCGAACTTGGCCTAGACATCATGTAGATACAACTTCTGACCAAGTTTGGTGAAGATGGGATGAAAACTACTTGAATTAGAGAGCGGACACTTAATACGGACCCACAGACAGACCGACCGACCGACAAGTTCACTCCTACATTGTATATACCCCCCTTAACTTCGTTTGTGGGGGTATAACTATGAACACATATCAATAAAAGTACTACAAAGACTGCATCGCCATGACCAGACTGGTACCTTATATTATTTTAATGAGCAAAAAAAATTGAAAAACTGTTAAGGGCATATGATTATATATAGCAGAAAACCCATACAATATTCTAAACAAGCAATCCACCATCTTGCCAACAGACAATGAGAGCTAGTCACATGACAAGGTCAGCTGACCAGACCACATGACTTGGGTCACATGACACATGGATTCTATTTATAGTTACACACCAGTTTCCCCTTCAGGCCTGTCTTCTGAGGGGTCACGACCTTCCCTGGGCTCCGACAGACGGGCAGCTAGCTGATCGATGGCGCTCTCTTTGGTGGCAGCAGTTTCTGGAAAGGAGAAGGCAAGGTTTGAACTAACTGGTATCACGAAATGTTAAGGTCCCACCATAACTATGGAAATTCTCAATACCAACAATAATCTCAAATAAAAGATATATAAACCTCACTCTGGGAAAATGGGGCTTAATGCATGTGCATTAGGTGTTGTCCCAGATTAGCTTGGCTTAATGCATGTGCATTAGGTGTTGTCCCAGATTAGCTTTTCTTAATGCGTGTGCATTAGGTGTTGTCCCAGATTAGCTTGGCTTAATGCATGTGCATTAGGTGTTGTCCCAGATTAGCTTGGCTTAATGCATGTGCATGAGGTGTTGTCCGGCTTAATGCATGTGCATTAGGTGTTGTCCCAGGCTTAATGCATGTGCATTAGGTGTTGTCCCATGCTTAATGCATGTGCATTAGGTGTTGTCCCAGGCTTAATGCATGTGCATTAGGTGTTGTCCCAGATTAGCTTGTGCTGTCCACGCAGTATGATCATGGATGACACTTTCAATGGGAGTCTCTTCTTACCAAGTCCAGTCTAGGCAGAAAGTGTCATCCCTGTTTAGCCTGTGCAAACTGCACATGTTAATCTGGGACAACACTTAAAGCAAGTGAATGAAGCCCCATTTTGACCAGAACGTGACCAAAATAATTACCATTGAAAATTCTTGTTAAATATATCATAAGCTGTTATTTCCATGGGCTGAATATTGAACAATAAGACTAAAATTGATATTTTCCTACTAGAAGCAAAGCATTTATAGCTTCTTAGAAAGTTACATTCAATTAAATACCTTTCTTACTAATTTCAAGTTGTAAAGGTTTCATTTCCAACCCTTAGTTACTGATGAGCAGCAAACAGCATTAAACCTGAACAGTTACTCGCATGCTGCTCTGCTTTTATGCTGTTTGCACATAGCCATTTTCACTTTACTTCTTATGGGGGAAAGAATTAATCTGAATACAGTATAGCTTGTCCAATAAATCAATATGACTTGTATACAAATATGTCTGTTATCAACCAATATTTGAAGCTGGAATTTAGACCTTGCAATAGCTAAAGAAATAACATGCACTCTTCCTAATTAAAACATCATTTTCTGATTAATTTATGATAAACATCTAGCTATCAAATTCTGAAAATAAAAGGTTCACATTTTTAGCATGAATTATATGGTAACATGAATGGTGACAGAATGAATTAACATTATTGGTGACAGAATTAACATCATTGATTTACAAATGACATGATAGCATTTTGATTTATTAATATTAAATATAAGTATGAAGATATTTAACAACATATTCAAAATATACACAAGAGGGCCATGATGGCCCTGAATCACTCACCTGACTAACAAAATACAATCCCAACCCAGATTTCATCAAGATAAATATTCTGACCAAATTTCATAAAGATTGGATGAAAACTGTGACCTCTATTGTCTACACAAGATTTTTCTAATATTTGACCTATTTACCAAGTTTTTGACCCCAGGTGACCCAAATACAATCCCAACCCAGATTTCATTAAGATAAACATTCTGATAAAATTTCATAAAGATTGGATGAAAACTGTGACCTCTATTGTCTAAACAAGTTTTTTCTATTATTTGATCTATTGATCTAGTTTTTGACCCCAGATCACCCAAATACAATCCCAACCCAATTTCATAAAGATAAACATTCTGACCAAATTTCATAAAGATTGGATAAAAACTGTGACCTCTACTGTCTACACAAACAAATTGTTGACGGTTTTTCTATTTTTTGCCCTAGTGACCCAATTTTTGACCCCAGATGACCCAAATACAATCCCAACCCAGATTTCATGAAGATAAACATTCTGACCAAATTTCATAAAGATTGGATGAAAACTGTGATCTCTAATGTCTACACATGGTTTTTCTATTATTTGACCTAGTTACCTAGTTTTTGACCCCAGATGACCCAAATACAATCCCAACCCAGATTTAATCAAGATGAACATTCTGACCAAATTTCATAAAGATTGGATGAAAACTGTGACCTCTATTGTCTACACAAGGTTTTTCTATTATTTGACCTAGTTTTTGACCTAGTGATCTAGTTTTTGACCCCAGATGACCCAAATACAATCCCAATCCAGATTTCATCAAGATAAACATTCTGACCAAATTTCATAAAGATTGGATGAAAACTGTGACCTCTACTGTCTACACAAACAAATTGTTGATGTTTCTATTATTTGACCTAGTGACCTAGTTTTTAACCACAGATGACCCAAATACAATCCCAACCCAGATTTCATCAAGATAAACATTCTGACCAAATTTCATACAGATTGGATGAAAACTGCGACCTCTATTGTCTACACAAGGTTTTTCAATAATTTGACCTAGTGACCTAGTTTTTGACCCCAGATGACCCAAATACAATCCCAACCCAGATTTTATCAAGATACACATTCTGACCAAATTTCATAAAGATTGGATGAAAACTGTGACCTCTACTGTCTACACAAACAAATTGTTGACAGACGCACGCACACACGCCGGACATAACACGGTAACATAAGCTCACCATGTCACTTCGTGACAGGTGAGCTAAAAACAAAGCTAATAAATTCCTGAAACAATACAAAATCAGATTTAAACAGCAACACAGTTTATGCACGGTTCCAGCAAACTAAGACAATAAATATAGTGTGAACAACAACTTTACAACAAAAATCATATATATATATATATATATATATATATTCATTAACTTAACAAACATATTTAATGAAATAATTCTTGAATGACATATTTCTTAATTGACACATTGCTCCAAGGACAAATTTGTTATGACATATATTTTTTAATGGCATTTTCCTCTCATGACATATGTTAAATAACACATATAAAATAACATTTACCTCTAATGACATATTTTAAATGACATTTTTCTTGAATGAAATATTTTATTACATAATTTTAACGACAAATTAAATTACATATTTCTTTAATAACATATTTCGCTTAAAACCTTTTTTAAGACTAAACCAAGGACATCGTTAAGAAATAAAACCTATAAAAAATAATTAAGCAACACTGTCAGCAAAAAAAAAACAGCAAAAAAAAAATTCTGTGTGAAAGCAAGTAAGTTGCATACAGAAATATGGTTAATTACATTATGATATATTATGATAACATAATATATCTTTGGGAATATTTTTGTAGTATCTTCATGATTTTGAGATTCAAAATTGACTAAAAACTGTAGCAATGTTAGGCAAAATTTTCTTAAAATTTAACACAGTAAAAGTACGGTAAATTGTCTCAATTTCTCCTTTTAATTGATTGTTTTCTATTAAATTGGGAAGTTCTAAGTGTTATCAAGTGTTTTTTTGTGAAAAACAAACACAGATACAATATTAAATGTAAGGTTAAGTGTATAGTACATCAATAATAATGATCTTGTTAAAATTGTATTGTTATTAATACAGCAATGTATAACAGTACAATACCACAGTAACTGTAATATAGGTGTGTTTTATCAATCAAAAACGATACATTGGACTGTTGTTTGCAAATCTGGATCACAAGGGCTTGAAATCAAACAAGGAAATTGGCAAAATGGAGACCCGGTACACAAAAACATAATAAAAATTTATATCAGTAATATAAAAATGATATTAAATGGTAAGGATCCAATATCAAACAAGTCCAAAGCATTAAATTCAAGAAAAAATGTGCGCAAGATAAAGATATGAGCAGGAAAAAGCTTGAGATTGAACACCTAGAAATGGAGTATGAAGCTATTAACGAGTCACAGACGATTATACCACCACTACACATGTTTTGTGACAGGCATATCCACTATATATTCTGAAGTAGACAACAAGACAAAGGGCCATAATTTAGACAACAAAGGGCCATAATTTAGACAAACCATGTCGCAGGCACTCTTCCTTATTTGATGATCATCTAAATATTTAGGTCATTCAACTCTGAAAGCTTGAGCGCCATTCAACCAGCAATTAAAGACATGTTTAGAAAAAATAACCTTTATGTTCAATAATCTAAATAACACACCAAGGGACACAATTCTGCAAAACAATTATCACAGCCAAAATACCTTACTTTACGATCATTTACATATTAAGGTTATGCAACTGAACATTTTTGACAGAGATCCACCTTTTAGTAAAAGAGGAGTAGAAACACAAGCTTAAGGTGACTAGTTAAAATATGACATAGTGGAAAACCACACAAACAGCCACAATTCTGCCCAAAATTGTTGTATCCTCAATTCCCTTTTTTACAATCATCACGCGTTAAGGTCAACTGTGAAATTTGTAGTTAAAGAGTGTTCAAAAAGGAGGCTTGGAGGCATACATATGGACGGACAAGTGCAATTCTCATTGCTTCCCGCTCAGTGGAGGCATACAACAAAAGAATCACGCCATTAAATGAGGACAACATTGAAAGCTGAAGAGAGAGGATGGGGTGAACGTGTAGTGTATACCTCCCAGAACAACCACCCTCTCTGTTGTGCCTCGAGGTGTGATAGTGGTAATCTTCTTAACCGTCTTCCAATGCACACCGTCCTCGGAAACCTGGAAAATCTCCTCAATTTCGGTCACAGATTCCGAGATGAATTCTTCCTCCTCAACTACTGCAACATCAGCTACTTTTCCTTCTGTCTTTGCATCAGTTTCATCTTTACCGAGCTCTTGTTCTCTTTTTTCGCTCGCCTCTTCTTCATAGTCAGCCTCCCCTGTTGGTGGTTCTGACTCGGTGAGTTCGATCCTAGGAGGCGTCCGGCGCCGCTCTGGTTTCTTTGGCGGCTGTTTCTTTTCTTCTTCCTTTGCCTCTCCCTTTTTTGCCTCCTCCGAAATAGCTTGCAGAATATCCTGCTCATTTCTCACGGCTGATTGGTTGGTTGGAAATTGCAAGCATAATGGGATAGAATGATAGCATGCATTAAGTTGTGACCAATGGTGAACAATTTAAAGAGCCATGATAATTGTGGTTTGTAACAATTAAATGAAAGCTGTCCCAGTGAAACACCTCTTAGTATGCTCTGGGATGAACATATTACATCCAAATATATACAAAGATTCAAAGATAAATTTAAATTACTCTAAAATGAAGTTTATAAGTCAGCCTGGCACTTTGAAAATGTGGCTTAATGCATGTGCTGAAAGTGTTGTCCCCAATCAGGCTTAATGCATGTGCTGAAAGTGTTGTCCCCAATCAGGCTTAATGCATGTGCTGAAAGCGTTGTCCCCAATCAGGCTTAATGCATGTGCTGAGTGTTGTCCCCAATCAGGCTTAATGCATGTGCTGAGAGTGTTGTCCCCAATCAGGCTTAATGCATGTGCTGAAAGTGTTGTCCCCAATCAGGCTTAATGCATGTGCTGAAAGTGTTGTCCCCCCAATCAGGCTTAATGCATGTGCTGAAAGTGTTGGCCCCCCCAATCAGGCTTAATGCATGTGCTGAAAGTGTTGTCCCCAATCAGTCTGTGCAGTCTGCACACTTAATCAGGAGCGATACTTTGCTTTAATGGCATTTTTTTAATTAATGGAAGTATCTTCTTACTGAAAATCCAGTTTAGTTCAAAAGTTTGTCCCTGATAAACCTGTGCAGACTGCACCGGGTAATCAGGTATGAAATGCATTAGGCCCTATTTTCCCAGTGTCTCATATACATTGTTATTTCAACAACAAAAATATGTCATTTTTTATCCAGAAGCTTTCATCAGTACATCAGCATGCAGAGAACATTTTCCTGCTTTTAACCCTTTGCATGCTGGGAAATTTGTCGTCTGCTAAAATGTCTTCTGCTGAATTTGTAAAATAAGCATTTTCTTCATTTTTTTTCAAAGAATACTATCAGAATAGCAAACAGTTTGGATCCAGATGAGACCCCACGTTTTGTGGCGTCTCATCTGGATCCAAACTGTTTGCATAGGCCTTTAAAATTCGGTTCCCGCACTGAAAGGGTTAAGATGTGTACTTACAAAATAACAACTATTAAACACAATGTTTAAGTCAATAAAATTTAAAAAGCTGAAAATATTATAACAAATGATATAAATGATATCATTCAAAGAAGGAATGGTTATAATATTAATTCATAGCCAAGTAACTATACTGATAAATAGATGTATGCAAAGAAAAATGTATGAAAAAAATGAATGTGCTGAAAATAACATTTTAATAAGGAAGGTCACAGCATATTTCTTTCCATTTTGTATGAGATTTCAAGAATAAAATATTTATACATATATCAATATATATATAGCATACATTGGGTGATGCACAACATAAAAATAATAAAACATGTTTGATTGGCAATAGGAAAGTTTAATTGATTCAATGAATTCTTATCTAAACAAGCAAATTCCTTGAATTGATATCCCCCGCCAATAAGCTTCTGGACACAAAAGTATAATATTTGACACTCAAAAAAGCATTTTTTTCAAGATACAAAGGGCCATAACTCCGTTATTAACAGATGATGTACAATGCCATTGGGCGTGCATCATCCTCTTATCCATATATATACTCATACCAAGTTTCAATGAAATCCGCTGAAGCACTTCCATGATATGGCTCCGGACACAAAAAAGCCGGACGGACGGAAAGACGGATGGACGGACAATGCCAAAACAATATCCCTCCGCCTATGGCGGGAGATAACAAAGTAGTTTGCCCATTGGCAAGTTATTTCATAGCCACATGTCTCTGGGATCTTTCTTTTTTGCAATCAATGAATCCATTTAGCTAATATGAATGTGGACCCCTTGGTGACACCAAACCAGTACGAGACTTACTCTCAGTACCAGCATCAGTGATGCATAAAGCAATGCCTCTATTTTGTAGTGTCAGACATTAACTATAGCTGACAGCAACGGCGTGAAAGCACTTTTTAATGTAAAGCTTTTAGACAGCAACTAATGCACCTTAGTCAACAGATGTGCTGGCAGTCAAACTTGTTTAACATTCTGACCTATTTTTTAAAGTGCACATTTAAATGTTTTGTGTAATGAATGCATTGTGCACAGAATAATATGATCTCATACTTTATAATATTTCATACTTATAATGATTATCTATTTTTGTCAGTAAAAACATGCACAATCAACTCATAAAATTATTACAGTGATGCTGCATTATCACAAGTAACTTTTTTATCTATAATCTTCAATAAATCGGCAATAATTCCATAACTGTTCCATAATAATTGTGGTATATCAACTGCATGTTTACAAACATTAAACATAAACAAAGAAAAACTAAATTTCTAATAAAAAGAAAAACATGCATAATAAGCAGACGAGAAAAGTGTTAATAAGCATAACACGAGCCAACAAACACAATTTTTTGGCTGAACAAATGCTTTCAAGTTGCAACACGCAAGAAGTAAAAAGGTAACACACAGATTTTGCAAAGATCTATACTCTGCTAGAAATAATTATCAGGGTATCACACTTCTACAAAACAACCAAATAAAGTCACAAAGGCACACATGAGCTTTAAAACTACAAGGATGGACATTTTGAGTGAAAGTTTTGTATTCTTTTAATTTCAAAGATTATTTTATCTTAAAAGTGAGGGAGATTTAGGTAAATGTAAAGAATAGTCCATCATTACAAAGCATCATTGCAAAGGTCAAGTTTTTACAGTTTTAATCAATGAAACAAGGGACAAAATTGTCACAAAACCAGGTTTTCAGTTGAAAAAAAGTCTGATTAAGGGAGACAATTCAAAATGTGTATTGTTAACCCCCTTGTGTAAAATTGACCTTGATTTCAATTAGAAAAAAAAAGAGATGTGTTCGTCAGAAACACAATGCCCCCAATTTGCGCCGCTTTGAAATAAAAAAAAAAATAAAAAAAATTATATCCTTTGAGCTTGAAGGATGACCTTGACCTTGAACTTCCACCACTCAAAATGTGCAGCTTCATGAGAACGCCGCTTTGAATTTTTTTTTGTTGTTGACCTTTGTTGTTGACCTTTGACCTTGAAGGATGACCTTGACCTTGAACTTCCACCACTCAAAATGTGCAGCTTCATGAGATACACATGCATGCAAAATATCAAGTTTCTATCTTCAATAATGCAAAAGATATGGCCAACGTTAGTGTTTTTTTCGGACGGACAGACGGACAGACTGACATACACACATACTAACATACTGACGGACAGTGCAACTGCTATATGCCACCCTACCGGGGGCATAAAAAGTCTGATAAAGAGAGACGACTCAAAATCAAAATGTGCATTGTTACTGATTGTTCATAGTTTTAGTTGTGGCGACCTTGACCTTGGAGATATTGACGTAATTCTTTAGCGCGACACACCGTCCAATAATGGTGAACAAATGTGCCAAATGCTTTTAAAATGTCATAATGAATGACATAGTAATGGCCCAGACAAGCTCATTTATGGCCATTTTTGACCTTCAAACTCAAATTATGACCTTGACCTTGGAGATATCGACGTGATTCTTTCGCGCGACACACCGTCTAATGATGGTGAACAAATGTGCCAAATGATTTTAAAATCACACATTGAATGACAAAGTTATGGCCCGGACAAGCTCATTTATGGCCTTTTTTTACCTTCAAACTCAAATTGTGACCTTGACCTTGGAGATATCGACCTAATTCTTTCGAGCGACACACCGTCTAATGATGGTGAACAAATGTGCCAAATGATTTTAAAATCTGACAATGAACGACAAAGTTATGGCCCGCACAAGCTCATTTATGGCCATTTTTGACCTTCAAACTCAAATTGTGACCTTGACCTTGGAGATATCGACATAATTCTTTTGAGCGACACACCGTCTAATGATGGACAAGCTTGTTCCGCCCGCCAGCCCGCCCGACCGCCCGCCAACATTCGCCAATCTAATAACCAGTTTTTTAATTCAGTAAACCTGGTTAATGATTGGTAACGTTTTTTACAGTTCCAACTAATGAAATGATTTGTCAAGTTTTCACAGTTCCAACTATTGAAATGATTGGTCAAGTTGTCACAGTTCCAACTAATGAAATGATTGATAAAGTTTTCACAGTTCAAACGAATGAAATGATTGGTCAAGTTTTCACAGTTCCAACTAATGAAATGATTATTCCTCCAAAATGTGAACACTGATACTGGATATTTGTAAAAACAGGTATGTCATCAGCATCAATATAATGTTAGTACTAAACATGTTGCTGTATCCCAAAGTATTGCAAAATAGTGTGGAAGGGAGAAGACTGGGCACTAATTGACATAAGGGGTTAGAATGTGAGTTAATATTTGCCCCAAGTAATTGAAGGAAGATGTTTACAGGTCATACAATACAGCTAGAAATAGATAATGGCTTAACAGGTGAAACAGAGTGCCTTTTTTAATAGAAACAAACCATTTACACACAAATTACAGGCCAAGACATGATTTCACATAATCACTGCGAAAAACAGGAGATATTCTCGGAACACAGCTATAAACATATGCATTACAGAGTGCTTTTTTAATGGCTATAGAGCGTTCACACACAAGTTACAGATTAAGACGTGATTTAATACTATCGCAGTACAGGTAACTCAGAACACAGTTAGAACAGATCATGAATTAAGAGTTGTGACAGAGTGCTTTTTTAATGGTAACAGAGCATCCACACACAGATTACAGGTTAAGACGTGACTGACACATAGTCACAGTACAGAGTGCTTTTTAATGGTTACAGAGCTTTCACAGACAGACAGATTACAGGTTAAGCCGTGACTGACACATGGTCACAGTACAGAGTGCTTTTTTATGGTTACAGAGCGTTCACAGACAGACAGATTACATGTTAAGATGTGACTGACACATGGTCACAGTACAGAGTGCTTTTTAATGGTTACAGAGTGTTCACAGACAGACAGATTACATGTTAAGACGTGACAGTACAGCTAGGTGCTCTCTATACCTGGGACAACACTCTCCATGGGGCTGGGGGGTGGAGACTGAGGCCCTTCCTCGTCATAGTAACCATTCGTGTCTGCAATCATGAAACATGTAACCATAGTAACCATTCTTTCTGCAATCAGGAAACAAGTAACCATAGTAACCATTTGTGTCTGCAATCACGAAAAAAGAAACCATAGTAACCATTTGTGTCTGCAATCATGAAACAAGTAACCATACTAACCATTTGCGTCTGCAATGTTGAAACAAGTGGTGCTTGTTTTAGCTGCATACATAGTCAGAAAAAAACTGATATGGTTATTGAAAATGTACCCATTCTGGCACAGATAAAATTGATATTTGAAGGAAAGGGATTCAGTTAATGTCAATATTCTATACTACATATATCACTTAAATATTGTCAGTTTAACTATTTTCAAGAAAAAATTCTTGTTCAGAAAACAATTAAATGTTGGATTTTAATTGATTTAAAAATGATTTATTAAAAGTACATGAATTTTAACATTAAAAGTACAAGAATCATAAACATATAGATAATATAATTGACGCTGATGGGTTATTCAAATTGCAATATATAACAAGCAAATTCGTTGCATTGATATCCCCCGCCAATATGCTTTTAGACACAAAAATTTGACACTCAAAAAAGCATTTTTTCAAGATACAAAGGGCCATAACTCCGTTATTAACAGATGGTGTACAATGCCATTTGGCGTGCATCACCCTCTTATCCATATATATACTCATAACAAGTTTCAATGAAATCCGCTAAAGAACTTCCAAGATATGGCTCCGGACGGACGGAAAGTTGCCAAAACAATATCCCTCCGCCGATGGCGGGGGATAATAAACCCAAATTGTCATTGTTGGTGAATATATGTTGATATATACAATACAAATACATATTACAACCACCAGCATAGCAAATGTCGAGTATTACATATTAGCAAGTTAAAATTCTCCAATATATATCTAAATATCTTTGGAATGGTGCAAATATCATGCTAAAACAATTTCTACAAATATGTTTTTTATCATGGTTTATTAGTTTAAAAGTGTGAATAAAAATTATTTGTTCTACCAAGGCCATTAACAGCTTAAGTTAATAATAAGCATGTTTGGTTGCAAAAGATATATTAATTTGAAACTATTTTAAATTCTGATCATATCATCAAATATTTTAAAGAAAACAAAATCCAAACATATAACGAATATTATATAGGCCTCCTTCTGTTGAAACATTCTGAAATGCAGCAGCCATGAGAAACAAGTTCAGAAGTTTCTAGAATCATATGTGTAATGAATACAGGGCCTTGTTTCAATCTCAAAACATCAATAAACTGTAAGCCTCTATTCTATCTGCAATATATCAAAGACAAAAAAATCAATACAAAACAAGCGAATTTGTTGAATTGATATCCCCTGCGAAAAATAAATTTTATGCCAGAAGGACTGACTGATGGATGGACTGGCAAATGGATGGACTGACGGACAACGCCAATTCTATATCCCTATGCCTTTTGCAGGGGATAATAATATGAGAAATGGGAAAAGAAACACATTCATTAACTACAGAAATGTAAGGTGCTACTACTCATAATACAATCATAATACTGTTTAAAGCTGTAATAAGCCACCATAATACACCAATGGCATTCATGTATAACAGTTTTAGTGGAATAAAAATAATAATCGCAAGAGCACAGTTAGTAGTTAGTAAATAATGTAAAAAATAGTATAACCTGATTTTGGAATATATCCAAAATAATAATATTTTTAAGAAGCAGGAAGATGAGTTGATAACATTTGTCATAACACATGCTTTCAGACTTAATTGCGCTTCTCTTTCAACATTTTACATCATCTTGATAATTTTCTTCCATACTTTTATGTGATTACCATGGTTCAAAGTACAAATGCTAGAGTAACTAATAAAGAACAGTCACACACAAAAGAAGATTGCTAGAAAAATACCATGGTAAATTACATTGTTCTGTGAAAGTCAATCTAAATAAGATCCAGTAAACATCATGCAAGGTTAAAAGATGGCCACAAATATAGTGAAACATCCATGCATGAGTTTACCTTGCACTGACTCAACTGGCGGTTCAGCTATAGGTTCAATTTCCTCTACTTTGGGTTCTATTTGTTCAACGTTGGGCTCTTCAGCCTCATTCTGAGACTGATGCTCCAGATCAAGGTCATTTTGAGGGACCTGAGGGGCTCTCCTCAATTCGGCTTCGTAACCTAGGACCTCAATACGTGCAAAAACAGTTTCGTCTTTCTGCTTTTTTTCCGGTACAAAGTCCTCCTCATTGACTGAAGCACTGTCCTCTAGTTCTACAAATTTCAGGTGAGTTCTATGTAAGACACCCAATACCACACACAATACCAAAGGAATCCCTTCATGCAAAAATGGGTCTAAGCTGAATGTGACCATGGCACAGTCTGGTCTGGAGCTACCCTGTCTGCTATAAATTAAGGCATGGTTGCATTTCACGCCGTTTCATTATCAGAACAGTGTCTTTCTTGACCAGAAAGTGAGAATGTGCAGGCTTGTTTGGAGCGTTACAGTGGCTCCATAGAGCATGAGACCCATTTTAGCATGTTGCAGATTAATTATCGCTGTATTATTGTTAAACAACACAATAAATTATTATCATGTCTACAGCTGCCACAACAACAAGTATTAGGATGTTAAATATCTACGTTTTCATATCTTCTTTAGTTAAACAATCAGAATATACATTTCAATAACAAAGAACAAATACAACTGCCTTCTGAAAATAAATAAGAACCATGATTTTCATTAAGAAAATCACCTTACATAATAGCAAGAAACAAAGTTAAAAAATGATTTCAAACTGCATGATACACTGTAACATGTATTGCAGTCATAAACTGTGAATGGTTACACGAGGACAACATTCAACATACAACGATACATGCAATTATCAACAAACTATTGATGTATACATGCTGTTATTGTACATTTTAAATTAATATGAAATACAAACACATGCTCTTCTTCATGCTCATTTCACAATCTGTCAAACCTAAATTGTACATCCAACATAAATTTTGGAGGACTTTTATACCAATGTTATTCATCCCAAACAAATTTTCGAGGATTTCCTTTGGTCCCACACACATTTTCGAAGATTTTCTTTTCGTCCCTTACACATTTTCGAGGATTTTCTTTGGTCCCTTACAATTTTTAGAGGATTTTCTTTGGTCCCTTACAATTTTTCGAGGATTTTCTTTGGTCCCTTACAATTTTTCGAGGATTTTCTTTGGTCCCTTACATTTTTCGAGGATTTTCTTTGGTCCCTTACAATTTTTCGAGGATTTTCTTTGGTCCCTTACAATTTTTCGAGGATTTTCTTTGGTCCCTTACAATTTTTTGAGGATTTTCATTAGTCCTCTCAACATTGCAATTAAAATTTCCAAGGAATTTTCATTCTGGAGTGTTATATCAGTCATTATAAAAACTATTTGGTGAATCCATGAAATTTAATGTTCAGAGAAAAAAATCTACAGAGTTCAATGCCACAACTTAGGCTAGCATTATTAACATAGTTTTCTTTCACAATATTGATTAGCTGTCCAGTTTGTAAAATTTGCATTAATTTTACATTTAAACATTCTTTTGAAGTAAATGCATGTGTATTTTTTTTCTATTTCAATGAAAAATGAATTTAACATGAAATTAACTCTTATAAATTCAACACATAAGTTGCTAAGTCTATTTTATATGTCATACATTATACACAAACTTGTCTTTTCTTATCTTATTCTAATAAACTAAAAAAACTTTCAACAGTTGTTGTACATACTAAGTTTAGAGAAGGGTGCCACCATAACAAAATAACTAAAAAGGGTCAACACTGTAAACTATGTTAACCAGGGATCATATTTTTTTCGGTTTTGTCGGTCCTAGACCGATTGGGGTCATGAAAGACCGATTGAAAATCCCTAACAGTCGGTCCTATTCTGTTTGCTAAAATGCGCATGTCATGAAATCGATTACACAGTGAACATGCTAACACCCCCTATTTACATTCTTATCTCGATTCGCTGCAGTCTCTAAACCGGTCAGGACCAGTTTATTGCATGTCAGCCGACTAGTATGACCCCAAGCAGCGAAGATTCGCGCTGTTGTTTATTAGTCATGCGTGAATAACCCGTGTCAATATCAATCGATAATTTCAATGGCTTATACCTAGCACACTAATTAATCGGTCCGTAATGTGTACTCGTCCACGATATAATCGTTGACAGTTACTTCGGAGATGAAAATCTTGATGTGATCCTCGTGGAAATTGTGCATTTCATGCATGAAACAGTAAACTTTCATATAAACAGAGAAGAAAATCGGATATTCTGCAATAATTGTGGGCGGATCTTGTTCACTGAAAGCACGCGCTGTAACTAAACAAAACATGCCGATACATTTTCCACCATCGTAATAATCCGGCAATAAATGAATGAAAGTCGCGGATCTGATCGACAGAACAGCCGAAAGTTATTTTATGGGCGGAACTTCACACTAGTACACAAGAAAAATAATATACATTGTATAAAGCTCTAGTAAAAATAGTGTTAGAATCGAAATAATTCGTGTACTTTATTGTTTGTTGTTGAATAACCACGACCGAAAGTTTAGATGCGTGGTATCAAATCACACAGATAATTAATATTTGACAACGATGAAAATAAGTTAGATAAAACAGCACACGAAACACGGAGCGTATATTGACTCATCTAGAGTCCGTGCAGAGTCCGTGCACGAAACAACAATGAAATAGCAAATGATAAAACCAATTGAGAAAACTCGTATTTACCGTTTAAAAAATGTCTAAGGGAATTTAACTTGTACTTTTATTATACCACCTTCATGAATGGCAAAATCAATTGTATATATTTTAACGTAATTTGTCATGATTTCGGGTATAAATTTTCGGACGTATTTTCCCCAGTTAAATCCAGACCGATTGATGTTGCCGGAAAATATGATCCCTGATGTTAACAGATACACAACATTTAGATTTTTAGTGGATGTGAATACATGCATAAATATTTTCTTCCAGTGATTCCCAAACAGTACACAGTTAAATTTAATCCCTCATGTATTTTGACACCAATACTTTTTCTAAACGTAAGAAAATTTCATTCTGAAATATTTACATTAATTAACTAAAACTTTAACACATGCATTAATTAAATGTATATAACATGCTTAAAATTGAAATTACATATACATGTGCATATGGATAATAATGTTGTGATTTTGATCACTCTAACATTCATATCAATTAGAAAAGTCAAGCAACAGCTTTCCATATACTCTTTTTTCAAAATGGAACATATTGCTGACCATATAAAACTAGACAATGTTGAAAAGGAATAAATTCTAAGTTCAGATAATACACATTCCACAAACAACACACCAGTGTTAGAGAACGTGCAACTACAAAGACTTCAAGTGTTAGTGAACATCCATCCCATCATGCAATTTTCAAAATGGCAGCCATACAAAACAAAATGGCCGCCATTTCTCATTTTGCTCTAATACCTTCACTCTGTTTATAAGCAGCAAAGCGTTTTTCACGCTCGTCCTCGAGCCTATCCATTTGCATGATCAAATCTATGTAAGCCTCCTTCTTTTGGTCCGAAAGTTCTGAAGGTTCGCTCTCAAGCTCAGCGACCTTTCGTCGCTCATCAACCTCTGCTATCATGTCCTCAGTTATTGACATATTGTCACCTGCGTGTCAGTAAGCGACATAACTCTCAAACTGCCATAAATATAGACAATGCTTTCTACAGTAAAAATAGGGCATTACATTACCATTTGTACTGACTTGCTAAGTATGAAACAAACCCATTTATTAATAACCATAGCAACATCTTTGTCTGATTGCTATAGTTTTCTGGCAATCACTAAGTATTTGCAAGAAGACATTTGCCACCACAAAAAAGCTTACGCTGTTGCAAAATCAGCATCTCGAGTAATGCGTGCACAGTTAAGGCAACTTGAGCATTATATAAGGCAATGCAGGTCAGTTCATGAATTCAAAGAAATTCAGCCAATCAGCCCAAAGAAACACAATCATGCAGTCCAGACAGAATCACATTTGAGCTGCACTCTGAGAGAATTAATTAAAATGCATGTGTTTTAAGTGTCGTCCCTGATTAGCCTGTGAAGTCTGCACAGGCTAATCAGGGACAACACTTTTGTCTTTATTGTGTTTTTCATTTCAAGGAAGTCTCTTTTTAGATTAAAACCAGTTTAGGCAAAACGTTTCTTCCCTAATTAGCCTGTGCAGACTACAGAGGCTAATCTGGGACAACACTGTACACACATGCATTCAGTTTTCCCAAAGCAAAACTCGTGATTTTTTTTTTAATGAAAATGGTTACTCTGTTCTGCATTCTATTTTTTCAATCAGGAAGGTTCTTAATAACTGGTGATAAAACTTTTTCAATTATTTAACACAATTTAAGAACATTTTTTTCGAAGGCTTTGGAGTAATCTGTTACCAAGAAGAATATGCATATGATTTGCTAAACAAGAAGGCATGGATACGATGATGATGGTAATGGAAATGTTTCTAACATACTACATACAAAAATGAAATTAACTTTCCTACCACAATTTTATGTTTTTTCATGTGTCATTCATGCTTGCACAAAATAACTCTATTAATTCGTTAAATTCGTTCATAGAAAAAAAGGATAAAATAATTTCCGACTGTTAAAGTAATTTTATGCACTATGTTAATTTAATTCCATATTTATTTTAAAGTCTCTATAACGCTCAAAGTCAACGAAAATTTCATAAAGTATTTCGTAAAATAAAGTTAACACCTAAACAATCAGTGATCCTTATAGAAATAGCCACAATTTCAACGCTAGATGTGGTATGATTACATACCTTTTTGTAGATACAAAATGCTCGTTTTTATTTATTTGTGACACAATTAACACAATTAATTCCATTTTAATTTCCCGCGAATACATCTATTCATACGACACACGAACACCATATTGTGTTCATGTGTCGTATGAATAGATTTCGTTGCAGGAAATTAAAATGAAATTAAATATGCAAAACAATAATAAAAACAAGAGCACCGCCTTGCGGGTGCAGACCGCTCATCTATTTTCTTTTCAAAGGTGAAGGGACTCTCATTTTCAATCACAAAGGAGGGAGGGGTGGAGTGAAGAGGGGTTTATAGTGTGGGGTTGTGGACATTTATTACATTATCTTCCAAAAAAGCGAAAAAAAAAAGAAAAAAAAATAGGGGGCGGGGGGAGGGGGGGGGGGGGTGGGGGGGGTGGCGGGGGCGATGGGGGGGGTATTTTTTGGGTGCGATGGTTGGACGGTATTTCAAACATAACCGTTTTAAAAAAAAATGGGTGGGGGGGGGTTATTTTGGTGGTAATTTGTGAGATGAGATTAAAAAAAAAAAAAAAAAAAAAAAAAAAAAATCAAAAAAAAAAATTGGGGGGGGGGGGGGTGGGGTGGGGGTATAGTGTGAGGGTGTGGTGGTCATTTGTGAGATGATCTTAAAAAAAAAAAAAAAAAAAAAAAAAATAGGGGGGGGCAGAGGGGGGGAGGGCACGGGGGATGGTTTGGGTGGAGTCTATTGTGGTATGTCAGGTAAGAGTAGTTTCGTCAAAGTATCAATCAAATCTAATCATAAATAAAGAAGTTATGGCAATTTTAGCAAAATTTAATAATTTGACCTTGAGAGTCAAGGTCATTCAAAGGTCAAGGTAAAATTCAACTTGCCAGGTACAGTAACCTCATGATAGCATGAAAGTATTTGAAGTTTGAAAGCAATAGCCTTGATACTTAAGAAGTAAAGTGGATCGAAACACAAAATTTAACCATATATTAAAAGTTACTAAGTCAAAAAAGGGCCATAATTCCGTAACAATGACAACCAGAGTTATGCAACTTGTCCTTTTACTGTACCCTTAGTTTGTGAGTGTTCCAAGTATGAAAGCAATATCTATGATACTTTAGGGGTAGAGTGGACCAAAACATAAATCTTAACCAAATTTTCAATTTTCTAAGTATAAAGGGCCCATAATTCCGTCCAAATGCCAGTCAGAGTTACATAACTTTGCCTGCACGGTCCCCTTATGATAGTTCATAAGTGTTGCAAGTATGAAAGCAATAGCTTTGATACTGTAGGAATAAAGTGGACCTAAACACAAAACTTAATCAAATTTTCAATTTTCTAAGTATAAAAAGGGCACATAATTCTGTCAAAATGCCAGTCAGAGTTACATTACTTTGCCTGCACAGTCCCCTTATGATAGTTAGTAAGTGTTGCAAGTATGAAAGCAATAGCTTTGATGCTTAAGGAATAAAATGGACCTAAACACAAAACTTAACCAAAATTTTCAATTTTCTAAGTATAAAAAGGGCACATAATTCTGTCAAAATGCACGCCAGAGTTATCTAACTTTGCCTGCCCAGTCCCCTCATGATAGTAAGTAAGTGTACCAAGTTTGAATGCAATAGCATTGATACTTACTGAGAAAAGTGGACCTTAACGCAAAACTTAACCAAAATTTTCAATTTTCTAAGTATAAAAAGGGCACATAATTCTGTCAAAATGCACGCCAGAGTTATCTAACTTTGCCTGCCCAGTCCCCTCATGATAGTAAGTAAGTGTACCAAGTTTGAATGCAATAGCATTGATACTTTCTGAGAAAAGTGGACCTAAACGCAAAACTTAACCGGACGCTGACGCCGACGCCAAGGTGATGACAATAGCTCATAATTTTTTTTCAAAAAATAGATGAGCTAACAAGCATTTTGATCTACAAATATATATTTTACCAGACCACATATGGCGTTGAAATTTCGGCAATGGCCTTAAGGAACACTGATTTTTAATTGGTTAAGTTTATTTTACAAAACATTGTACGAAATTTTCGTTGATATTGAGTAGTAATGTTACTTTAAGAACAAAAGTGTTGTGTTTGTTTTACAGATAGAATGACACACATTTGCTTCTAACAATTATACAACAAAAATGAAAAAATAAAGTAAAACATTGGCTAATATATGACTGATAGGATCACAAAAATACACAAACAAAATGATTTTCACATTAAACACTGAGAACACAACATGACAAAGAATGAGCTACCGGTATGAGCACACAATGAGCACTAACTCATGAAACAATAACAGAATCAGCATAAATATTGTTTATAATGCTCCTATAGGTATTCACACATACTAGCATTTTAGCAAGTAAGTATCATGGAATGTTCTTCTATTCAAACATAAAAGAAGAATTCTCCTCATTGGCTACATCTCTAAGAAATGGTCAAGAGAATTATTTATATTTTTATTATAACATACAGCATATTGTTTTCCATCGAACCATCAGGTTTTTGTTTCTTTAATTATGGGAAAGGGTCGGGCCTTCCATTTTCGGGAAAACAAATCATCACAACTGAAAAAGGGGAAGAAATTCCCAACGAAAGCTTGACATTTGCGAAACATTGCATCATTTTAATTAAATTCTCTAGGGGGAAGGGGCATATATAAGGCTCTTGCTAAACAAGTAAAAACAGCCCTGAACCACCAACCAAGTGTGGTATCTTAAATATTTAATCACCACGCTAAATAAGAGCCTTGCTGGGGGGAAAGCAAGCTTCATGCATTAGTGTAAAGTGTTGTCCCAGATTATAGCCTTAATGATCTGCAGAGGCTTATCAGGGACAGCATATCCACCTTAGCTGGATTTTTGTTAAAAAAAAAAACTTCCTTTAAACAAATAGTATGATAAGAGCGGGAAGTGTCTTCCTTCATAAGCCTATGCAAACTGCAAGACTTATCTGGGATCACACTTAACACACATGCATTAAGCCCCATTTTCCCACAGCACAGCACAAAATAACATTTTATGAGAGTATATGTCTTTGTGTACCTTCAGAGGGTGCATGTGGGGCAATTCTCTTTTTCAGCCTTTGCTCACCGTCATCTGAATCCTCATTGGCTGATTCTGACTCCTGAAAAACACCGAACATTCTAGTGTCATATATGTAGCAGTGTCACTTATGTAGCAGTGTGATATATGTTGAAGTGTCATATATGTAACAGTGTCATATATGTATCAATGTCATATATGTAGCAGTGTCTTATATGTAGCAGTGTCATATATGTAGCAGTGTCATTTACGTAGAAGTTTCATTGTGTTAGCTGCATTTTGTATCCATGTTCATTACATGCGACAATTATGAGTCATTTTCTCAAAATTCTTGCCTAATAAAACTATGAGAAACATCATAGACAGCTGAGAGAATGGGAATTTTTTATCTTGAGAAAAACAAATAATTCACAAAGGATATAAAAGGGCTCTTAGAATATTTTTTAAATCATATTTTGACATGTTATATGTAAAATATACTGGTTTCTCAGCAGCGGGATAATTGTTCTTCTGCAGTTTGTTGGTGCATGCATAAAATGAACTGGAGAGGCCTTCATTAGATTAATGGAAACATTTTGCATTGCCACCAATTTTTTTTTACTCTTCTCCTTATTTTCTTTTATTTTCTCAAGGCCTTATTATCCGTCAACGGCATGTTTAGTACTCACCAAGTATAGCCCTGACCTTAGTTCAAAACTAAATAAGAAATATTCTGTAAAATCACTCGTCTAAGAAAAAATCTCTAACACAAAGACCAAACAAGACAGATCTAGAACAGACACCAAACATGTGAAGCTAAAACTTAAAGTTGCAAGTCAATTAAATGCGCACTGACATAATATGTATAACATTATGAGCGATTCATTACGAGTGCCACCTTATCTATCCAACAATATTTCTTAACAAGCAAATTTGTTGAATTGATATTTCCCTCCAAAAAATAAATTTTGTGAGAGACAGACTGAAGGACAGAGGGACAGATGGACGGACAACACCAATTCTATTTCACCCTACATTTGGCGGTGCATAAAAAGCTTAATGAAATATATAAACTAATTTTTGTTATGTTGTTTCATGAAAACAAAATGTATGTTTCAACATACTGAGTATTTACTTAACGACATACTGGTTTTGAAAACGGTACTGTTAGTTAAAATTTCTGTCATTCAACTGTATAAAATCCCTCAAAGATGCAAATGACGTGTGAAATTACTAGCAACGATCGAGAGATGAACAAAGTAACAAATACAAAGTTCAAAAACAAACAAGAGCTGTCTCCATAGGATGACATATGCCCCCGATAAACGCTTTGATAGAAGTTATGAGTATTTTTCGAAAGCTTAACGCAGATTTCAAAACCTAAACGCAGACCCCAAGTTCAAGGTCAAGGTCAAAGGAGTCCAAATTTGTGCGCGTATGGAAAAGCCTTGTCCATATACACATGCATACCAAATATGAAGGTAACATCTGAAGTGACATAGAAGTTATGAGCATTTTTCGAAACCTAAACCCAAAGTGTGACGGACAGTGCGATCACTATATGCCCTCCTTCAGGGGGCATAAAAACAAAACAAGCTTGAATGAATGTTCCGAAAATGATATTTCAATATTTCCCAAAACACATCAGCTAAGTGTGACCACCATGAAAACAACTTAAAATTTCTAACACACAACATATCAGAAAGTAAAACTTGTGTCTGCACGACTGAAAATAGAAAACGACCAATAACAACATCACTAACACAAATATGCACAGACGCAGCACAAAAGTCGGATTTTGAAAAAGAAAACGATGTCCATGACTCTCACCTGTAGATCTTGCTGTATCTATGGGAACAAAAAACCAACCATGCATGAAACATATTCAACCACTTTAGTTTAGTTAATTTTAAATGTATTTATTTAACCTTGATTGCATCAAAATATGAAGGCTTATTGAAATACTCTCAAGTCCAATGTCTTGGTAGAACCAGTACTCGGATGTCATTAAGATCTAAGAACAACCCTACAGTGGGGATTGAAGCAGTGAGATCCCGGTTGCTAGGTGGACACCATAACTCTGAACACAGATTATGACAACTTATATTGACTTTTAACTTATAAGCTTCCCTATTTTAACTTTGTAAAACCTATTTTCTCCAAAATAAAGCAACTTGTATATTTTGAATGATTAACAGAAATAATAGGCTAATGTAAAAAAACATAAGGAAATATATATTAATAAAAGGAAAAAGAGTAGAAGCCTTTAATGTATTTGAAATAACAAAAATGAGGGAGAAAATGTTTGCAGTACTGACGCTATTTTACGGTACACTAAACATCTACCGTAATTACTCTATGTTTTCGGACACTCTAAGTTTTCGGACACCCTTTTTTTTAGCAAAAATAATTATTTTTCGTGACTCTTAATTTTCGGACACACGAGTTTTCGTCCATAATTAATGTCTCTAAGTTTTCGGACAGTATATTTCACAGCGTTATTTTATCAAATTTCGGTCCTGTTTCCATATCTAATGACACTTCGATCAAGGGGTTTTACAACCAGATTAACATCTTAAAGCATGGCAGGTGCATGCCTGAGGGCAACGGACCAATACATTTGCGTTATTGGGTAAATAACCTTGTAAGCTGGTATTAAACAATGGTTTCGCCCGATAGTATAATAAGTGTTGTGACAATTACCATGGGTAGTGCCAATTAACAGTTCAATTATCTATCGAAATTGTTCCAACCCTTCTCAGTAAAATAACTGTGACAAATACTAAACGCTTCAAAGTGTGATGCACCCTATTGCAAATTTTACGAACAATGGAAGGAGTTAGACAACAATTATCTGAAATGACCAAACAAAGAATTCATAGTTTGCTTTTTTAATGCGTTAATTACAGGTTCATACTAGCGAGTATCGGTACATCACATGCGCATCTTTGAACTCGTCGGTCAAAGTACAAACTTGCAGTAACTTTCTGTCAAATAAATATAGCATTTAAAATTATTTAAAATGCAGTGCAAAAATATATAACTGTTATTTATACTATACGGCATGGTATTTTACAAGCGCGTGCTATTACCGGTAGTCGTTGATACAATTGACGCTTTTTTCGGACACTTAAATTTTCGACTCTAAGTTTTCGGACACCTGTATTTTGTGAATATTTTTTGTATCTAAGTTTTCGAACATGAAAAATTTTAATTATTTTTAAGTGTCCGAAAGCATAGAGCAATTACGGTATATATTTCTGTACCAAAGGAATTTCTACAGGCAGTAAAGCAGAATTTAAAGTTGTTGCTTAAATGTCTTTTCTATATGTTTATTTAAGGCAGAAAGAAATAATTTAAAAAAAAACACCTCATTATATCCAACAATTGACACTCTTTCTTTTGCATTGAATACAACCAATAACGCTCTACCAGTTGGTAGGCTTTTAGCTTTAACAATTTGCTTCATACACTTGATTTCCTATTTCATAATGCAGTATGTCTGACAATAATTGTATAATTTAAGTACCCAATTGAAATAAATCTTAACAGACAAAGCATCAGAACAAAACTTCTAGATCACTTCTAAGATTTTCTAATGTACCAAATTTACAAAACATATCTGAACAAGTCAATCTTTAACAGTTATTTTACACTGGGATTTAAAATCACTGACAAAGAACACCAACTTTTAAGGACATGGCTCTGGCGCCCCACAAACAAACAAAACACATGTCAAGCCTCACTCTTGGAATGGGGGACTTAATGCATGTGCAGCCTTCACAAGCTGGTCAGGAACAACGCTTATATTTAAATCTTCCTATAAAGGAAGTCTCTCCATAGCAAAAAGCCAGTCTAGGCAGACGTGGGGTTACTGAATAGTTTGTACAGATTGCACAGGCTAATGTGGGGTTACTGAATAGTCTGTACAGATTGCACAGGCTAATCTTTGACAACTCTGTACACACATGTACTTAACCCATTTTCCTTAAGCAAGGCTCCAATGTACAACCACCCATACAATACAACTGGGAAGGACTTTTATTTCACCATCAAGTGTCTTAAATCACTGTAAACTCTATTACCTTGACGATGTCTTTCTCATCAAACTCCACATCCAGCGACATTCCTTTTCTTAAGGAGGACTCCCGCGAAATTCCAACCTCTTCTGCGAAATTGTCGAAGCCTGGGAATAGATGGAAACAATTTGTTTTTATTTGAGACATGAATATTTTGATTATTTAGCTAGAACATTTCATTGTCAATCAAAATGTACATGCCTTCCAGTTATAAAATTACAACTGTTTTAAGAATTTGAATGACAGGGCCAGTCATTAGTTAACATTATATGGTACAGGTTAGCTGGTAGGTCAATTAAAGTTTTCAGAAATAGGGGCAATACAAGACTGGTCGATTAAACACTTTTCAAATGCAAAATAATACTTTATTGGAACCTTCAAGAATTTGCAAATGCAAGATGATACTTGACTGGTCAATTCACATACTGTGAAACCATTTATTTTCGTCGGCACAAAATTTCGCCCTTTTCATAAAAATGACTATTTCGTCCGCTCTTAAATTCGTCCATTTCTGGTTTTGAAAAAACAAAACAAAATACGTCCGATTTGTTTGTAATACATGTAATACGCGGTTGCGAAAACATTGTGCTGGGGAAAGAGAGGTGCAGCACTTGGTAGTCACTTGCAGGAGGTGGGCCTTGATTGGCATATGCCAATTAGCAAGTCTGTTATTTTAGGTGATAGTAACTGTCCCTTATCATTTTATGTCATTGACACGTTCTTTGTTATGATTAGCGGATAAGTTGGACTGAATAATCGTTAACAAGTGTTTTAAACAACGAAGCCAATTGCCAATTAGTCTTTTTCCATTACTATCACGGTCAAACTGATTACAATCTTACCTTTATCGGCGCCAATTAGAGAAGGTGCGAACATTATGGGTTATAATTATCGTAAGCAAATTATTTTGGTCATATTTCATTAAAGTTTCAAGCGTTTTGCATCGTAAATATTTGAAACCAAACAACCAAACACAAATCAAAATGTTCTTTATTAATTTGTAACAAAGCGCATAGTATATTTCACACATCGTCATATTTTAATTGCGTTTAATAGTATTGTCTTTAATCCGGATTCGCCGCGTGTAGGCTGTATAATCTGCAACACCCCTGAAAAACACAATACACACAATGGGTAATAAAGTTGTTAACAATTAGCGCTAATCAACACTATTATACCTAAACGAAGTCGACGCATTCGATACAGCCTTATTGCATTCGCGTTTTACAGGAAATGTCAGTTGTCAGTACACTGTATAATGAACACCCCTTTGTGTCAAAACCGGATTTAACTTGAGTGTGAATAGTCGACTGTTTCATGTTCTTTGTATCAATACCATCTGTGTATCTGTATTATAAGTATACCAGTCAACAAACAAGTTGCGCGCTTCCGCATATGGGTATTCGGACGTTCAAAAAATTGACCTACGGTTTAGCGTTCATGCCGTCGATCGCATTAAAGCAATATAGGCTAACTCGTTTTTTTTTTCACTCTTTATATGCAAAAAATACTAGTGGCTTATAACTTACCTTGCAATCTTTTTTTCTCGCATTTTGCGAGTGTGCGAGTGTTAATTTCGAGCCGTGTGTATATGCGTGGATTACACTGGATTTAAATGCCTCATGCCTACGGTAATTCAGTCTTATTTGTTTCAAATATGGGACATGATTGTTCGTTAGGATCTTGAATTCGTCCATCGGTCGAAGGACGAAAAACGCGAAAAATAATGTCGGACGAATAATAATGGTTTCACAGTATTTTGAAATGCAATATGATACCCGATTGATAAAAAAAAATAATTGAACCACAAGACAATACCTGATTGGTCAATTAATTCATTTTAAAATGTAAACTGATACCTGATTGGTCCATGGCTGCTCTAGCTGCTGCAGCTTCAAGCTCATCCTGGACAGCTTCTACATTGTACATTGTCTTTCTAATAACATCCTCTCGTCCAACTTGCCGTAAACCATTTTCGAGAGCATTTCCTGAAATTTACGATAGATCTCTTTTGCATACCTTCCAAGATTATGACCTCATCTGCATTGATATTTTGCTAGATGTTGAGAGTTAAATCTCCAATTTAGTCCAAGCCAGTATAATTTCTCACAAACAAAATAGACTACTTTGCAAGAAGTGTTAATGTAATATTTGTTGCACTCATCAAAATTTAAAGCATCATGCGATCAAAAACATTGACTTACAGTTTTTAAATAATTGGTTTCTCACAAATATCATTGCAGGTTTCTCACTAATATCATTGCTGGTTTCTCACAAATATCATGCACATTGTGTGAACATGAACGATTTCACTACATGAAGTACTAGTTTATTGTTCATAATAACTTTGAACAAAACAATATTAAATCCTAGTTTAATGTTTAAATAAACACATGGTCAATAATATATGAGCCGTCATCTGGAGAACAGGGCTTCATGCTTGTGCATCAAGTGTCGTCCCAGATAAGCCTGTGAAGCCTGCACAGGCTAATCTGGGATCACACTTTGCGCCTTAACTGGATTTTTAAGTAGGCACTTCCTTTAAACAAAATATACCATAACAGAGAAACTTGTCATCCTGTTTAGCCTGTGTCGTCTGCACAGGCTAATATGGAACAACACTTTATATACACTCATTAAGCCTTGTTTTTTCCCTAGAGCAAGGCCAATTTAATATAAAGAACACTAGTTATTAAGTCAACACATTGTAAACAACATATATTCCCAAGATCCACTGTATCACATTCTACACAAGCTTGCACACATACCGGTGGCCTCAGGCCCCTTCTTATTGACCCAGAGTTTCAGCATGGCGAGGGCCTGGTCATCCACGGTCCTGTAGTCAGCCTTGATGGTATCTATCTCCGGCCCCGTGATGTCCAGCTGATGGGCCAGTATCACCCAGTCACCGCGCACGCAGTCAGCCACGTCAGCCAGCTTGATCTGGGCACGACTGTAGCTGTCTTCTAGAACTGTTAACAAAAAAATCTTTTCTTAATAATAAAAAAAATATTGCAGTATATTTATGTTTTCCTTAAACATTAACACATTTTACTGTTAAAAATTGTGAGTTTTTTCTTTAAAAATAATGATTTTTTTCCCCTTAAAAATGGTGTTTTTTTCAATAAAATTGCCTTATTCCCATTAACATGTCAAACAGGCGAAAGTTTTAAAAGTGCGATTTCTTGAAATGTGTGGTTGTTTGCCTTTCTGAATGATAAAGAAAAACTTAATTTAAAACTCTTCAGAGTGAACTTCTAACAAGAAAATCTCACCGATTCCGTGTTCTCTCAAGAGTGAGTGTCGTTTCCTGACTTCCAGGGAGGACTCACCTTCCAGCTCCATGGTTGAAGAAGACTGGAAGAAAGAACAGAAATTAGCTCCACTCTGGGAAAACAGGGCTTTATGCATGTGCGTAGTGTTGTCCAAGATTAGCCTGTGCAGTCTGCACAGGCTTATCCGGGACAACACTTGCTGCCTACACTGGATTTTTGCTACAAGAAACTTTTGTTTAACGAAAAATACCATAAAAGCGGAAAGTGGTATTCCTGGTAAGCCTTGAAAAAGAAACACAAGGTCTGATGAAAGATGAGGATAATCTTATCTGCTGATAATCTTATGTACCGGATTAGTCAATTCAAGAGTTTTCAATTGCAAGATGATAACTGATTGGTTAATTGAAGAGTTTTCTTATGCAAGATGATACTCGATTGGTCAATTGAAGAGTTTTCAAATGCAAGTTGATAACTTATAGGTCTATTCATGAGTTGTCAAATGCAATATGATACTTGATTGGTTAATTAATGAGTTTTCAAATGCAATATGATACCTGATTGGTTAATTCATGAGTGTTTGAATGCAAAATGATTGGTCAATATAAACGTTTTTAAATGCAAGTTGATAACTGATTGGTCAATTCAAGAGTTTTTAAATGCAAGATGGTACCTGATTGGTCAATTTATGAGATTTTACATGCAAGATGACACCTGATTGGTTAATTCAAGAGTTTTTAAATATAAGATGATACCTTATTGGTATATTTAAGAGTTTTTAAATGCAAGATTATATCTGATTGTTTTGTTTTTTTTAAGAATTTTCAAATGCAACATGATTGGGCTTTTCAAGAGTTTTCAAATGCAAGATAGATACCTGGTCAATAAATTCAAGAGTTTTTAAAATCAAGATAGATACCTGATTGATCAATATCATAGGTACCTGATATGATATGAAAATAATTACATGCTAGTCCGATGCCTGGGTCACAGACTTGTACATTATACCATCCTGGCAGGGTGATACTATGGTAACAGATGACAGTATTACAGACTCTTTTCATCCTATTTTGCCAAAAGGAGACTAAAATCTTTCAATTCTGGTTCTTACTTTAGACCATCCTGGCAGTGTGATGTTCAGGTTACAGATGGGGGGCTGCGGCGCCTCCCCGCGCGCCACCTTCGGCTCTTTCATGAACGCCACTCTGGCGGCTGACTCTTGGTCCTGGTCACGAACCCGCAGTGTGCACGACAGTCGGTTCTCTCGAAAAGCTTTGAAATCGACGAAGAGCTGGTCGCCAGACTTGGTGACAGGGATCAGATTCCCAGCCATCTCGATGAACTGTTGCCTCCCCTCACAGACCTGCATTGGGCACAGAATGTACGGTATTAAATCATACTTAATTATATAATGGATAATTTTTGGACTTTGTCAAATATCAATTTAAATTCACTTGTGATCATAGAAAATAATATTTTCATGAGTGAAGCAGCTTGTTCATGAACAGTGAAAATAAAGAATTATTTTAACTGTTAATTTTTCTCGTTTTAATTCAATGATATTTTTCTTTAAACCACCGGAAAGCATACAATGAATGTTTCAATTTATGAATCTTATATAATATATACCGAAATAAACGAAATGTCATAGTTAAGGCCTAACGCCTTTTAAATTTAAAAAGAGATTGCCAACCAATATGGTCCCCTACCGGTGAAACTCCACCATTGTATTTATTTTGTTTGTTTCCATAGCAACCAGAATTCTTGACGTAGGAAAAAAATGAAATGGCGTGCATAATCTCCATATTGCCAGCTATCCATGTTTCAAGTTTCATGAAAAAATATGAAGAACTTTAAAGTTATCACAGGATCCAGAAAAGTGTGACGGACTGACAGACAGACTGACAGACAGAGTGCAAACCATAAGTCCCCTTCGGTTTCAACGGTAGGGGACTAAAAACAGCACAGGCTAATATTGGACCATACTTAACGCATATGCAATTAGCCCAATTTTCTGCGAACAGGTCTCATAATCATGATCTCAATTGGGGGCATAATGGGAACCAAACCAAGGCACATACCTCGACATCGCGGCTTCTTGCCACCTCCACAAAGTGCTGCTGTTTCTCGAGGGTCTTGTCCGTGCGGTCGTCAGTCATGCAGAACATACGCAGCTGACCCTCCTCAGTGCCGGTGCGCTTGGCAAACACAACGAAGCGCGCCATGTATGGCACTGTGACCGCCTCGTGGTAGATGTCCGTCGCCATGGCAGCAGATTCTGTGGTCGCCTGGCAGTCCATCAGCCAGAACCTGGGAACGGGTGAAAACATTGTTTAAACCTTTAACAATCAGAAGCAAATTTTAATTGATTTATGCAATTAGCAATAAAACCACAATAGTCTGGGAGCAACTTGCAGTGTGTTAGGGTTTTAAGCTATTTGCTGCTCATGTGTACCTTACGTTTGGAAATGAAGCCTTTAAAACTTAAATCTAGTAAGAAAGGTAATTTATTTAATTTAATTCCTAAGGGACTACAAATGTTTCAAAATGTGTATCTTAGCGAGAAAGGTTAAGAAAACATTAATTATGAACCTTTAGGGTCAAAGAAGGCTAAAACAAGCCGACTTCTTTGTATCATGGAAGATTAAGCGTCAAGGTCAAGATTATATTCTGTGAAAACAAAATGGTCTACTGACCAACCAACGGACATTAGCAAAGCAGTATATTCCTAATTCTTAAAAGATTTGATACGGCAATACACTAAGCAATTTACTTTAAATTTGTTGCTTCTGATTCCTTTCACAAACACATTTTTATTTAATTTAAATTCAAAATTAATTAACTATTTTAAAATTGCATGTTGCTGAATTAAGGGTCGAAAAAGCTCAGACATTAGCTCTCAGCAGCGCCACAAATAACATACAGCATAAGACCCATTTTTGCACAACATAGCTCAAATCAATTTCACAGAAGAATACCTGGCTGATAAAGTTGCAGAGGCGAAATGGATATGGTGTCTGCCTAGGGAACGGGAGGTCACTGGTTCGATCCCCATTATGAGGGCATTCTTAATATCTCCCACAAAAGGCACCAAGAACTGGTTCTACCCAGGAAACAGACTTAGAAGCGTTACAATATGCATTTTTTTTTTGATGAAACCTAGCTTAACCCTTTACCACTTAGATACGAATTTTTACGCATTTGTAGTCCCTTAGAAAGTTAAATTGACTTTAAGACCTTTCTTACAAAATTCAAGTCTTCAGACTTCATTTCCAACCCTTTTACTGGTGAGCAGCAAACAGCATAAAACCTGAACAGACTGCGACTTACTCGCAGGCTGTTCTGGTTTTATGCTGTTTGCACATTGCCATTTTTACTTTGCTTCTGAGTGGAAAAGGGTTAAATAAATAGGTTTACAATTAAACTAAATCATTTTTGCATGAGCATACCTGGCAGACACGGTGGTGGTGAAGGACACGCAGTCATTGGTGAACTGAAGGTTCTTGTTCTCTGTTATGTCCTCCCAGACCGACGCGTTGGCTCCACCTGATGAATATAGAAACAATTGAACATAGGTCAGACATAGAGGCATGGAACACAAATATGTGGGAACTTTATTTGAGTTCTGCTACGGGAAAACAGAGCTTAATGCATATGCGTAAAGTGTCTGCCCAGACTAACCTGTATAGGGATATCAGGGAGGACACCTTCCAGCAAATATCCAATTTAAGGAAGAAAGTGTTGTCCCTGATGAGCCTTTGCAGACTGAACAGGCTAATCTGGGATGACATTTAACGTCCTTGCATTAAGCACCATTTTACCAAAGTGAAGCTAAAAATAGAATATTGTACTAAGTGGCCCCATTTACTCTTAGGTCTTTTTTTTGGCTTAGTATAACAACTTCTGTTCAAATTCTCTGAAGGAAAATTTCAAAACCGCCAATTTTTCCTTGGTGGCCACTGTGTACATACCATGTTGTGACTTGTAAGCTACAACTACCATTTGGTGAAGACTTGACTCACCAAAACTCTTGATTAGTATCAGGTAAACATCAGGTTAGAGTATCCGGTAATATTTTTTTATAACATGCTACATATATTTAATTCATCATAAGTGCATGGTTAGTTGACTCGTTATTAGTAGTTGGGTATTTTCAGGATGGTTAAAACTGATTCTTTATTGTTTATGGTTAACTCTCTACATTCTAGTTAAGTAACTTACAAGTGTGCAACTCAAGAAAACTGTGTACTTTTACATAAAAGCATGCAGAATGTAGTTTAAAATCCAGACTGCATAATACAAACAATGACACAGATAGCTAACAAACTAATCAATCTGAGGCCCAATATGGGAAAAAGTGGTTTAAAGCATGTGTCTAAAGAGTAAGCACAGGCTTATCAGTTTCCGTTGTTATTTAATTATTTTTTTTAAAGGAAGTATCATCTAAACAAAAATCTAGTCTAGACAGAAAGTGTCCTCTCTGATAAGCCTGTGCAGACACTTTATTCACATGCATTAAGCCCTGTTTTTCAAGACTGCAGCTTATTGCAAGGATTTTACTCCTGAGTATTGATCTATCAAAGTTTGAACTTGATAAGGAATCTCAATCATTTTCTAAAAGATACTGAATAGGAAATCACTACTGAGTTATAAATGTACTTAAAATGACAGGGAATTTCTACCATTTTCTAATAGGTACTGAATTGTAGTTAACTACAAAATCTACTTAGAATGACAAGGAATTTCTACCATATCTAATAGATACCAATTTGAAATTTTCTTCAGAGTAATACAAAAGGTATTCTTTAACACTTAAAATGACAAGGAATTTATACCATTTCCTTATAGATACTGAATTGGAAAGTACTTCTGAGGAATATAAAATGTAGTCTTACACAATTACACAATTAAAAGGTAAAGGAATTTCTACCATTTTCTATTGCTAGACACTAATTGGTGAAATCCAACTGGGGTTCAATCTTTACAAACCTTGAACATTTATAGACCTTATTTGATGTGTATCTAAAACAATTATAGTTACACATGCAAATACTGGGACTACTATCAGTAATCTGTATGACACTAATTTAAGATTAACAAAAACACATCATACACAAGCAAAAAATAATCAACATTGCAATCAAAATACACAAATGTTAGCAAAACCTAATCAAGAGACGGTTTTAACTGTTTTATCAAAAGTTTTATCTTTAATAAAGAACAACCAGTTTTTTATTCACAATCTGATAACTTCAAAGGCAGTATTAAACTTAATGTACAAGCTTCTTGGAAAGTAACATTTTCAACTTTCTTTTAATTTATTGCTGTTTGTTTTTCATACATTATTAATGTTCATTCAAAGAATTAAGTATATAGTGCTAAATAAAAAGAGGTAAAGCTTGAAAACATTCCTTAAATTTAAAACTTGCATCCAAGAAAACTTGCTGAAAACATTCCAAAAATTTAAAACTCAATGCATCCTTGCTATATTTTCTTCAATAAGAGGAAGTAGTATTACCGCCATGCACAGTTTATTAACTTTAAAATGAGCTGCATTCTGCAAAAAATTGGGCCAGATGCATGTGCTTAAAGTGTCATCCCAAATTAGCCTGTGGAGTCTGCACAGGCTTACAGGGACGACACTTTCTGCCTTCCGTAGATTTTTATTAATCAAATATGCCATAAAAGCGGTTTTATAAATACTTTTTTGCTCACCTTATAGTGTTCAACCATTGAACATTTGAAACAGAACTTGTTTACACACTGGTGTTATTTGTTAGTCAACATACAAAATATTAATGCAAACATGCCTTCTTAGTATAGCTGGAATACAATAGAAATACAATAGAAATGGAATATCAAATATAAGAAAAAAATGTGAAAACATACTAATGTGTTCATACTATAAAAGCAGTTAAATTTGTTTACAGATTTACCTCTTGCTAGACTGTGGTTTCCTACAGCGCAAAGCGGCGGAGGGTAAACACAATTGTAAACATTAGCAATAAACATGATTACCGTTTTCAGCTGTCCACCTTCATTTAAAGCAAATTATTTTTGCAAGAAATTTGCTTTAGATAAAAGCGGACAGCTGCATTTTTCAGTATTGAATTATAAATTCCTGACATTAACCAACAACTAAAAAAAATAATTTGCCAACACATATTTTAAAGAGATGTTTGTACAACATGTACGCGCCTGACTTCCACCATAGTAATCCTGTGACCTTGACTTTTGATCTCTTGATTTGAAATCAATGTTTATTTTCCTGTTTCAAGAGTACCCAGCATACTAATATACAACTAAGAAGTCTATCTAGATATTGTTTGGATACAATATTCATTAAACAAGCCCCCATGTGACCTTGATCTTTGACCTGTTGACCTCAAAATCAATAGGCTTCTTTCTTTCACCACATGAAATCAGCCAAACACATGAGATGGAAATAGGTCATGGTGTTTCATAGAACAGAAACTAATTTCATGATGAAAACCTGTTACCTTAATTAAAACTTAAACCAACAGAGTAACCACCAAGTTGCATAATCATATGTAAAATCTTTCCTAAGATATTGTGTGGAAACCAATTTATTATAACAAGCCCATGTGTCCTTGACCCCCTAACTTATCTCAAAATCAATTGGAATCATTTTTAACTCCAAAGTAACCAGCATATCAATAAGGATGATCGTAGGTCAGCAGTCTCTAAATATCATGAAGAAAACAATTTCTTTTTGTTTTCAAGCTCATTTGACCTTGACCTTGGACCTGGTGACCTCAAAATCAAATCTAGTTTTTCTCACATATAACCACTGTAAAAATGTGCATGATTGTAGGTCAAAGCTTTATGAAAATAGTGCGGAAATGACTTACAAGCCCCCGTGACTCTGAACTTATACCTGTTAAGGTCAAAAGATAGGCGTCAACCTTTTATCCAAGTAAAGTTACATACTAACATGCATGGTTTTAGGTAAAAGTGTTCTCTAGATGTAGTGCCAATGGTAAATGGTATATGGACTGACTGACCTGCCCCCTGTCCAACAGATACATGTAGGTTCAAAGCTATATACCCGCACCTCTAAGGAATGATAATGCTGACAACAACGGCACCCAAAATACTTCACAAAAGGGGACATAAATTTAAAAAATATTCATCCACTTCCAAAAAAGTTCCCATTACCTGTAATGCTACACAGGAGCCTCAGTGTGGGGTTTTCATTCTGGTACTGATTGATCATCCCCTTCTGGGAGGCCTTCGGTACAGGGATTGTCAGAGTAATGGGCTTGTGGAACTTGCGCCGTCTTGGCTCCACGGTTACGATGGGGCTGCAAGCAACGCGGTTACCAAACAGCTTGGAGATGATGTCAGGATTGATGGGTAGGGCCTGAAAACAATGCATGGGGATGTTACTTCCTTATATTGTTCATGTAATTATTAGCACACAATTCAACCAAAACTTAGCTGTAGCCCAACATGTCACACACTTGTTTAGAGAACGTTTCATAATTAGCCTTTACTTCACAAGTAATGTGGGATTTACAAGTAGAAAGCACTGGGAAAACACTTAACCCACATCAATTAAACCCAGTTTGCCCTCAGCAAGAATAAAATCTTCACGTTTAGTTACATATTCAAAAGTTTTTTTTTTAATCTATCTTTTTCAACAGCTACTGACCTGTAAGCCGACGGGTATCTTCTTGTTGAGGGCCCCCTTGGGGAACACCGCCTGCACCTGTGGGACGACCTTGGAGCTGATCATGCCGCCCTCCTCCCCGATCAGCTGACTCTCGATGCGTACGCGGGACACGATGGCGAAGTACTGGGGCAGGTCAGAGGTCAGTATGCGTGTGATACGCTTAGCCGCTAGCTCGTCTTCACCTTCAAATTCTGAGTTAAATAAGACATACATTGAATAGTTTATAATAATAAATTAATTGTATGATGTTAGAAAGATACAAATATTTTGCTGTTTTGTTTAAAAAGCAATACACCATTTATAATGGTGTTTTTTTTTATTTATGACACAGTGAAATTATTATATTGCTATTAAATTAATACAAACCTAATCGAAACGGGTTTGTAAAATGTTTAAAAACTGAATTATTTGACTTCTTTAACAGTCTTAGAATGAAAATGATTGGTGTTTTCTATAAAGTTGAGTTCAACTAATAACCGTTTATTGCATCTTACAATATACACTGGTGTATTTATATCGGGAAAAGTGATACAACATGGAGGTGTACAACAAATAAGGTGTATTCAGCTAAAACTTTACAGCAAGAATTGCATGAACAGGTTATGCAGCTTATTGCAAAAATAATATGACAGAACTCTAGCAATCTATTCATTATCAAATTATGAATATAAATTATTCCAAAAAGTATCTTTCCGAATCTTTATGTTGTTATTTTTTAACGAAAGTCAAACACAATACCAGGAAATGTGTAAAAAAAATAAAACTAAACTGGCACATAAACATGTATATAATTAACTAAAATTTTGAAGAAAACAAAAACAACCACCAAATGTCTACAGGAAAAAGCAAATGCAACAATTTTTACATGTGTGAATTACACTACACAAGTGAAACAACATTGAAGCTGTACATAGACACGTTACACAGAAGCAATACTAGCTTTGTTGTTCAATCAAGAAATGCAGTTAACATTTTTGATATAATAATTTGAATGAAAAAGTATGTTCTATTGAAAGCAGCATCATTGTTTTTTTCTTAACTATTTTCTTGGATCAATTTTAGGGTATTTGGATAACCACTAAAGTCTTTCATTTTTTGTGGTTTAATATCTACCATACAAGAAAATGTCAGGTCACAGAAAATGGCAAAATCCTCACCTATTTAACAGAAATAATAGAACTTTTTTGTTAAGTTACAACTCACAAACATTTAAGATAGTCAGGTACCAAACCACTTTTGCAGAAGTAAACAAAATTATTACTAATGCTAATAAGTTTCCTTTATTTATTCATTAGTTACTTGAGACAGACATAAGCCAGGCTTGTATCATAAACGATTGTACGACAGTTTTAACTTATGAGAGAATTTTGTAATCTTAATAAGTAGACGAACTAGCTCGCCATGCTTGTCAAATATACTACGGCCCTTAAGATGCCAATGTATTTAATTAAGTACTGAAAATTTATAATCATATGGACTTTAGCAATTATGTATCTTCGAAAAATATATCGTATCATAAATGTGTGCTACGATGTTTATTGAAACGGTCCCCAGCTCCCATACAACAACAACACAAAAACAAGAGATGTATTTGTCAGAAACACAATGCCCCCTAATGCGCCGCTTTTTTGTTTGTTTTGACATTTGACCTTGAAGGATTACCATGTTGATCTTGACCTTTCACCACTCAAAATGTGCAGCTCCATGAGATACACATGCATGCCAAATAAGTTATTCAATATTGCAAAACTTTAACCAAGGTTAAAGTTTTAGGTTAAAGTTTTGGGACAGAATGACAGACAGACAGACAGAATGACAGACAGACAGACAGGCCAAAAACAATATACCCCCGATCATTCGATCTGGGGGCATAATAAGCCTTGCTCTGGGAAAATAGGCAATAATGCACATGCATTAAGCCCCATTTTCCCATTGTGTGGCTCAAATACTAAAACATAAGCAAACACAAAGGGGTTCTCACTGAGCATGCTAGCTACAGGCTTCCCACCCTCGAATATTCCAGCCATGGCCTTGGCAACTGCGTCGTCCGAGGCGACCATCGGGTGCTCGAACCAGGTCTCTCCGTCGTCGCTACGCATCACCTGGATCTCTCGCTCTTTCTCGCGCAGTGACGCAAAGTGCGGGATCTCGATGAGAACTGGCCTGTAAGTGAAATAGTTTGGATGTTAAACAAACTTGGAGATCTCAATCAGACTGGCCTGAAAAGATAGAAAGTGTTTATAAATTAAAGGATTGACGTAATTTGCTGTGTAAATTTTATTTTCTTGACGTATAATTTTATGGCCTGTTTGAAAAAGACATTAAGATCAATAAATATGTTCATCAGTCGATCTACATATCCTACTTTTTTGGCAATGTTTGTGGAAACGAATAACTTGTGTATGCCTATTCTAACAACATTTCCAGCATATCTGCAAATCTATGCAATAAATATTATTGGTTATTTCCAGAGCTGTTGTGAACAGATACATCATTCTGCAATGTTGACAATCTGTCAACATCTAGCTAGGCTTGCTATTTTTATGTTTTAATAGAAATCCATTGATTTTCTGGCATTCCTCATCTACTCTCCCGAGAATGTTTATCCAATATGCAGACCATAGCAATAGAGTCTTACATAATGTAAACATAACATACAATGTCTGTGAGCAAGACAAAACAATTCATAATACAGACCTAGTGCTGATCAAAATTGTTGTGTGAACATTCACATTACTACCAGCATCATAGTTCTCAATACCATGAGTAGATCAAACATTTTTATTTGAGTCGTGTTCTGACAAAACTGGGCATAATGCACGTGCGTAAAGTGTCATCCCTGATTAGCCTGTGCAGCCAACACAGGCTAATAAGGGATGACACTTTCTGCTTTTATGACATTTTTCATTTATATGAAGTCTCTTCTAAGCAAAAATCCAATTTAGGCAGAAAGTGTCGTCCCTGATTAGCCTGTGCGGACTGCACAGGCTAATCTGGGACGACACTTTACGCACATGCATTATGCCCAGTTTTCTCAGAACGAGACACTTTTAATGAGCCTCGCTCTGGGAAAACGGGGCTTAATGCTTCTGCGTAGTATCGTCCCAAAATTATCAGGCTAAACACGTTCTGCTTTATTGTACATTGAATATTTTGTTTACAGCTAGTCTCTCCTACGTGAAAATCCAGTTTAGGCCGAAACTGTTGTTCCTGATTAAACTGTGCAATTGCTTATCTGCACAGACTAATCTGGGACGACACTTTAAGCGCATCCATTTGATCATGTTTTCCCAGGGCGCTATGAGTGAAAACTTAAGTTCCAACCCATGTTTGAAGATTGTATACTGACATGGACTTAAATATTGAGACAATTCTATTAGTCTTACTCAAAAGGGCAGACTGAGAGAGTGTGGGAAATACCATTTGAATCCCATGCTCTTATGACAGCCAGACAGACCTTTAAAGTTTGAAAAAAAGTCAAACAAGCCTTTTATCAGCTAAACAAAACAATGGAAAAACAGACATTGCTTAATGTGAAATACAGAAATACTCAGATAACATGAAATTGCAAACAACTGCACATACAAATGTTAGGAATGTTTGCAAAATCTTGATCATCTGCTTGGGCAGAATGAACATTAAACTTTGTCCTGGGAATTTAACTAAATTGAGCATGTCATACAATCTAATTACAGAGAATGCATACACAAAACATGTGCCCATATCATGGTTATGGATGATTTAAATAAGATTTTAAGAGAAAGACAAGAATGGAAACATCAATTCCATAAATAAAGACAATGGTTAAATTATTTGCAATATATCCTGCCATGTTTGAGTCAAGAGCTTAGTGACATGTTGAAGTTGTAGAGGGAGGTGTGTCTTCATAGATTTCTGGGACAGAATGGTTCATATTAAAAAACATATCACTAAGAAAATAAAATAAAATTATCATTAATTAAAGAAGAGAGTTTAATGGTGTTCATAAACATACGACCGTAAATGTGTCTAATAATAGCAAGGATTTTGTGTGCAGAGCTCTATTACATAAATAATCCAAGGATTTTGTGTGCAGAGCTCTATTACATAAATAATCAAGTAAAGTCATAGATTACAAAATGCATGCACAACGCATTGTAAGCCATTAAAGAAGCAGTTAAGTATGTAACAACTGAATTCCTGTTTCTTTTTATTAGGCAATTTGTTGGCAGGCTGACATAAGTTTCACTTAATAAGCAGTAAATCATGTTTTTTCTGTTCTTAAATGTTTCCGGTTTAAACAAATATATATAATTATTTGGGACAACTAAACTACTGTACTAGATTGTATTTGCAATTTATAATTAGCAAATTTGTAGATCATTATGATTATGCCTACCACAAAAAGATTGTGGCTTTTTTATGACTTATTTCAAGCATGATCAGTAATTTAGGTCCCAACAACATCTTTATGTATGCTGTGTGTTCCCTGTGTATTAAAAACACCATGACACATTACTATGAATTAAGTGAACATACATTGCATTTAATTGTTATTGATATAATTTACCAGTATGGGAGAACAGCTTTTATGAGTTTTTGGAGCAATAAAACAAGAACTGAAAGCTACACTAGTTGGGCTTATCAGTGGACTCCAGTGATCTATGTTTGAGGAATGCTTTCATTCTCCCTATCTCTTGATGCTGGTACCTGAATGTACCTGCGGGTTGATGGCATACCTGGTTACAGACATGATGGTGCATGTAGATAGGAGTCATTGTGCATTTCAACCTCATTATTGAAAAACAGGGCTTAATGCATGTGCTAAAACTGTTGTCCCACCTATGCAGTCGGGAAATGCTTATCAGGAACGACACCTGCTGCTCTTAAGAAAAAAATTAAGAAATCTCTTCAGAATGAAATTTCAGTTTAAGTGGAAAGTATCATTCCTGCTCTAAGACTGTTCAGACTTTTTGACCAATGGTTGCAGACAAATGTTTTAATTTATAACATGGAAATAAGGTAATTCTCAGGGCGATTAAAGCTTCATTTATTTGTAATAAAATCTCTCATTTTACATATAACTGCTTCTAATTTAATGGATCTTTGCATTGTAAATTGTGTACATTAACATAAATAGTGAATGCAAACAATAAATGCCAAACATTATAACGCTCTCATGTGTATGGATTTTAATATACAAGTACATGGTAGTTTAACCAAATAAGGCAGATTTAAATATTTTGGTACTGTACATGTGTTTTTTTAAACATAGACAGATTTTAATGTACATGGCTGTTTACCTATATACAGATTTTAATATACTGGTGCATGGCTGTTTACCCATAGACAGATTTTAATATACAGCCACATGGCCGTTTACCCAAAGACAGACAGCTACATGGCTGTTTACACATAGACATATTTTAATCTACTAGTGCATGGCTGTTTACCCATAGACATATTTAAATATACAGCTACATGGCTGTTTACCCATGGACAGATTTTAATATACAGCTACATGGCTGTTTACCCATAGACACATTTTAATCTACTGATGCATGGCTGTTTACCCATAGACATATTTAAAATAAAATATACAGCTACATGGCTGTTTACCCATAGACATATTTTAATATACAGCTACATGGCTGTTTACCCATAGACAGATTTAAATATACAGCTACATGGCTGTTTACTCATAGACAGATATTAATACACAGCTACATGGCTGTTTACCCAAGGACTTTGAACAAGGTTCCCAATGAGTTCATTGCCTAATTGGTTGGAAATACTGAGATTTACAAACTTGATAAGAATCCTGTGACTTAATACAACCAAAAATCTTAAGCTTTTTCTCCACTAACATAACATGGCAGTTGGTCCAATGAACTAGATTTTACACAGAAATAAAAGATCAAAGAAAAGGCTCTGCGTGGATTTGATAAGCCACACCAATAATCAATAAGTGCACCTTGTCACAAATTAGGGTGCAAAAAAGGTAAATCTTACTAAGTTCAATTTGACATGAAGGCTAAGGCATAGGCTCATACCGTTTTCTTTACTTGATAGATAATATGCACAAGAAGACAAATGACATATACAGCCCATCTGAGTAATGCCTATTTTATGAATTCTCTTGGCTGCACACTGGTAACAGCTGTCCATACCTTGCATACCAAACAGCTCAGGAGTTAAAGCTGGCTTCCTCCATCATAATGAATACATACACTCCAGTAGAAGACTAACATTGTGGGCTAGGACCAGTGATACAACTTCACAGGTTAAATGAAAATTACATGAATTTTAACATTAACATGACTTAATTTAAATTAGAACTCCTTGCACTTATTTTACTGTAAGCAGAAAATGTCGGAGTTTTAGTCTGACAAAAGCATTGATACCATTGCCTCTTTCATAATTTCATCTTTTAAAAAGAAAGAACTTGACTTGGATGTTGTCCATGTTGTTTTGAAACACTTAACAATATTTTACTGGTACAGATAACAGGGAAATTAAATAGACACAAATGTTGGTCGCCTGTATTGCTGTTCAGTGAAGTTGATTTAGCTAGTGGACCGACAGCGCAACTTCTAAATTAATCCTGTACCACTGAGATACTCAACTGTTTGAAGTCCCTTAAAAAATCCAATTAAATTTAAGACCTAACTAGATTTAAGTCTTAAAGGCTTCATTTCCAATCCTTAGACACTGATGAGCAGCAAACAGCATACAACCTGAACAAACTGAAAGTTTCAGGATACTTACAGGCTTTTCTGGTTTTATGCTGGTTGCATAAAGAGATTTTCACTTTGCTTCTGAGCAGGAAAGGGTTTTAATTTTATTACTGAAGACTGCATTGTAAAAGTAATGTGTTGACTTAATGAACATCAATCATTCCAGATACATGTACATAAATTAGAATACAATTATCAGGTGTCAGTAAGACCTTAATAGTCATTGAACGATGAATATTTCTCATACAGACTATCCATTTACTTGTCACATGTCTACATCATTATCTGCAGCAAATCTTAATAACTGGCTGGTCAATACTAACCGCTCAATTGTGACCTTAGCCCTGTCCTTAGAGGCTATCACAATGACAGCTGATAAAAATGCAACTTATTGTCTACATTTATCAATCAAAAGTATAAGTACTTATCTGTACAGAATGTGTCTACATTATTTTGTTGTTCATGCTCAATTCTGAGTCATGACTGGGATTGTCATATTCCTAAACTGAAAATATCCAAAAAACGTCAGCAAACAATCTCATGTTTCGATTTAAGACGAGTTACAGTTAAAAAGCGCTGATTGTCCAAAAATATTAGCTTACACACAGACTCAATATAAATCAATATAAGTAGCTTGCATATAAGTGTTTGGAAAGATAAGTGTAAGGCAGGTCGGGCTAAAAAGACCTCCTGAAGAGGCAAGTAGGACCTGAAAATAAACTCTGATATATGCACAGTGTATGGCAAAGATCTTGTCAATATTGGCAGTTAGATGATAAGAAAACATCCATAAGATGGCCAAGATTGATAAGTTTGTTACAATGTATTGGTATAAAAAAAAGTTGTATACATGATATCTGCACATTAATGAAATGCAGACTTAGGGAATCTCAGATTTGAAAAATACAGAATTGGAGCTTTGCATGAAATTGGTAATTGGTGATTAAGGGAATAGGGAAATAGTTGAAGTAAATTAGGGAATTACCACTTGGAAAGGTCTCATGGGAAAGTCAGACAAATTATAACAATTGATTGAGATGCCCTAGAAATGTGAACCAGCAAACCAGCTATCAGTTACAGCTGGTTCAGTGTTATCATTATGTAACTGATGATACGGTGTGCAGATCAAATACCAGCATAGTCATATTTACATTAAATCATGAAATAACATGCTTTTATCATCTTCCCTAGCTATATTAACAACAATAGTATCAAAATTTCATATAAATGAATTACATTGTGCCGAATAAGCATTATTTCGTTATCACCTGAGCAGTGCAGTTAAGCACACCTTCAAAAACAAACAAGTCAATTATGTAGTTATCTATATCTCCTCTACTCCTCATGTACACCAATATCATGGTTCTTGGCAAGTTTGCAAGTTTCAAGAATACCAAAATGTGGTAGGGGAATAAATGCAAACAGAATATGGTTATTATGCATCAGAAAATGTATAACAAACTTGAGTAAATATAATGTATAATCTTCAAGACAATCTAGGAAATTCAATGAGGAAAACTATTTAACTGAGTACACAAATACTCAAAGAAAATACTGACTTGTTTCACTAATGGCACAGTGAGAAACATAAGTTTTGAAGAATGAAGGATGATCAGGCAAATCATTAATCTTGAAACATATTAAGTGATTTTAAAGGTAAAAAGATATGTGTTCTGCAAAACTGACACAATTTCAGCTTTTGCTCACATGAATATGATGAAATACAACACAATTATAATCTTACTTAAACCAGCAGACAATAATTCATTTATGAACATTTGAGAAATGGTCTGGAAAAACTGGGCTAAATGCATGGGACCACACTTCAAGAATTTGAATGAATTTGGTTTCCTGCAAGTACTAAATGCAAGCGCAAATGCTAAATGCTCATTGCCAGGTATTACTCACATGTAACCCCGGTACTCTTAGTCATACAACAATTTACCCCGGTTACAGAAAATATACTTAAAGATACCCAAGCATATTCCCAGGTATATTTTCTGTATCCTGAATACTTTGTAGCATGCATAAGAGTACCTTGGGTACTTTAAAGTAGTATCTGAGCTGACAACGTGCAACTGCAGTAAACAAATAATACAAAATGTCTACAACTCACCCTAGGAATTTGGTTCCCTGCGGCCCCATCTCTATGATCCTGTTTGCGAAAGCCTCTCCCTCGTTCAGAACCGGCAGGTGCAACAGCTTCTCCTTTTTGATCAGACGGCACAGGACACGTGTGGGCGCAGCCGCCTTGCCTGGCGGGATCACTATCCGCACCCCGCTGTGGCGCGTTCCCCTCATCGCCCCGCCTCGCGCGTCCACCATGAAGCTCACCAGGAAGCTGCGTTCAACAACAGTCATTTTTGTTAGGATGTGACTATTTCCCTTGGTACACTGGTTACTGAACAATTTTTCCAAATATCCGGTTTTATATATTTATTTGTGTTTGCTAGTTTATATCTTTTCCCTTTGTAGGTAACTGATACACTTGAAAAAAAAAAAATCCGTTTTTTTTTACAATTTCTTCAAATGAGATTATACGCTCAGTTTGCAAAACTTTTACACTGAAAAAAATTCTCATAACACTTGTATTGTTGTGTTTGACCTTTTTGACCCCCACTGAATGCAAAAGAAATTATCCGAAACTTAATGTATTTATTTAATTTACTCCACATATGCCTTTGGGCATGCTTGTATTTGTTTGCTATTTTAAGTCCACAGTGTATAATTCTACAATGGGTTGTAATATTACATGTATACTTTCACCAGTTATTTTCGAAAAACTTTGCAAAAATCAGTCAATCTTGTTTCTCTTGAACCGTGCCATAAACACTCAATATTCCAGTGATTAATCCTGAAGTATGTACACAAATAATTGGTGAATGAGATATGCCCCAGTAGTAAATAGCCAAACTAATTCCTTTGCTAATTATTTGTATTGCTAACTCTAGCAGCCAGCATTATTATTTCCAACCCAGATGTTTACATGTAGGCTGACTGGTACACTGTAGTTATCTGACTGGTTCACTAGACAAGAATCAGCACACACCTTTCAAGCAATATGATCTATGTACTGTACACTTAGACTGGTCTCTCCATTATACTCTTCACAATCAGTTAGGCCAACATAACAAAATTGTTTGCTTCATTCACTTCCATGGAGAACTGAATATGAAGCCCTTTTAAAATTCACAAAAAAATAAGACTGACCCATCAAATGTACAACACAGCTAATTGAGCTAAATCTCTTTTTTGTAAACTGCTTGAGAGCTTTTATGACCTGACATATTCAGCAAAGTTTGCAAATTAATGGGAAAATGAACATTGAAACCTTCGCGTTCAGCCTGTTAAAAATATGGTGACAATAAAAGGTTTACGGTCACATAGTTTTATTCAACGATGTGAAACGAGCCATTTATAGCAGTAGTTTTGCCATGACCCATAATTACATTTGCTTTTAAGTATCTATAATGCATGGGGATAGATACAAAATTAATGGTCTTATTGTTTTGACCAGCAGACCAAAATGTTACATAATTATTAAGAACTGTAAAGGTCTGTCCAAAGTTTTATCTCACACTTCTTTAATTATTAAGTGCTTTGTGCCCAAACTTAAACTGTTATTGTCTCAACCCCATACACATTCCTTAGGTCATTATCCATACGAAATTAAAGTACACCCTAAAATTGAACTAAACTGGTAGAATTATTAACATAACAAATACAGTGGTACCCCTCTAAACCTGACACACGAATGTGTGAAAATTCCGGTCAACCCTTTACCCCTTAGATATGTATTTTGACACATTTGTAGTTCTTTAGAAAAGTACATTATAAATAAACCTTTCTTACTAAATTCAAGTTTTAAAGGCTTCATTTCCAAACCTTAGTTACTGATGAGCAGCAAACAGCATAAAACCTTAACAGGTTTTAACCTTAATTATTTGCTAACAATAATTATTATTTTAGTCTCCAATATTTTAATATTTTCTTAACTGTTTGTGGTCTTTTAATGCTTAAGCCGGAGGCCAGTCTAATAACAACTAATTAATAATAACAAAATGACAGTGGCCAATAATGTCAGTTGTAAGTTGTAACACAAGGTCATGTTAATCCAAGCATGTTTGTTCGCGCACTTAAATCTATAGCACTTGATGTGAACTTGTTTAATTTGTGATTTAAATGTTCCAATAATTACACGTTCAACTCAAAAATAGTAACTGCCAAATTATTCACTGTTTATTAAACAAACCTATACAATTTAAGTCATGCAATTACTAAATTATGAAAATTTAAGTACCTGATTAATATCCAAAACTAATGACATTTAAAGAGCATCAGTCATCCATACGTAATAACTATGTAATAAAGTTATTTTTACAATTATATTCAATAATGTTTATCCAAAGTTTATATTTATATGTTATTTTGTTTGTTGTTGTTGCTGTTGAACAAAACTTGAAAGAGGACCATTTGAGATTCTATTAGACCCTGAACTCATTTTTCAGGGCCACCAAATTAATTAGCATTATTGATACTATTGTTCTACACAATGCTCCCTCACCCCTCTCCCCTAACCCCTGTCCCACCCCCCTCTAGCCAATCACAACCACCCTATCAGGATCCCAAAACTGATTCATCAACAACCCGCAACTGATAACCATATTTCAACATTTGGTCCATTAACCAACATCCTAAGATAACATCACCCTATCTCAATGGACATTAGAGTCCCAGAGAATTGTGTTTTCCACTGGCATTCTGATCAATGCTAAGATAATCATTACATGTAGAAGCCAGGCTATCAAACCCTTTGGGTCTTTGAACATCTATCACCTGGTAACTGCTGACCCATATGGCAGTCATTATACAGAATCTTCAATGATTAACCCTTTACCACTTAGATACCTATTGTGATGCATGTGTAGTCCCTCAGAAAGTTAAATTTATTTAAAGACCTTTCTTACTAGATTCAAGTTTTAAAGGCATCATTTCAAACCCTTAGATACTGATGAGTAGCAAACAGCATAAAACTTGAACAGACTGGAGTTACTGTCATTTACTCACAGGCTGTTTTGGTTTTATGCTGTTTGCACATAGCCATTTTCACTTTGCTTCTGAGTGGAAAAGGGTTAGGGAGAAATTGTCTACCCTGGAAAATTCATGGACAGTCTTGTTGAGCAATACTATCAAGGCCTATCTGTATTTACTATGTAACCATATGAGCCCCTCTGGGAAAACCAGGCTTAATTGATGTGCATTGAGAGTGGTCAAAGATTAATGCGGGATGACACTTCATTAGAGACTTCTTTTAAACCAAAATTTCATAAAAACGGAGTGTGTCCTCCCAGATAACCTGTTGTGACTGCACAGGCTAAACGGAGTGTGTCCTCCCAGATAACCTGTTGTGACTGCACAGGCTAAACGGAGTGTGTCCTCCCAGATAACCTGTTGTGACTGCACAGGAGTGTGTCCTCCCAGATAACCTGTTGTGACTGCACAGGAGTGTGTCCTCCCATATAACCTGTTGTGACTGCACAGGCTGGAGTGTGTCCTCCCAGATAACCTGTTGTGACTGCACAGGCTGGAGTGTGTCCTCCCAGATAACCTGTTGTGACTGCACAGGCAAATCTAGACAATACTTTATGCTCATGCATTAAGCCCACTTTTCTCAGAGTGCGACTTCTACGGACCTCTGAACCCGAATAAAACATTGCTTGTAATTCACACTCGAGCTTAAATCAGCATTGGAATTTGGAACAGGAAATTTATCATTCTATAACTAAAGCATTAATCTGCGTACAGCAAACACCAATGCCTGCGCTATAAAATATACAATTATTTGCCTAGATCAGTAATATTTCAATTTCTTAAATAGGAAACCAAAATAGAACAACACCGGAAAATAACAATTTTCAAAAGAATATGAAATTCCACATACAATTTAGGACTTAATTATTTTCTGATCTCAAAAGACCATAAAAAGTAACCATGATTCCGTGCTTCTACTATATTTTTCTCCTCTCAATAAACATCAAACATCAATTTTCTCCGGGGTAATAACAGAATCTGTAAATATTTCCTGACTTCCAACCAACTGTGATAAAAAAGATTCTTACAGGAGGAAATGTATTTGAATGGATGCCAATGTTTGGGAAACAGTTCAATATTTGAAGCATATTTCCCCCAGAATTTCAAGAATTTAAATCTCTAAGGAAACACCTTTTATACCACTTAAGAATTTTAATGTAGAATGTAGAAGCTATAGACAAAATTTAAAAGGATGACACTCAAAAGGTGCCAATGATTTAACACAGATATAATAATCATCTGACATTGGAGAGCAACAGGGAAATTCCTTTAATTCTTTATCCGTCATCAAATTTTGGTGTTTACAAATGCCACTGCCATTGTCTTTGTAAAATAATTTCAATAAATCTGCATCCTATTGATGAATTTTTTTTCGAAGGAAGCTTAGAATCTTTAATAATGTTGCTGTTGCATAACACAATAATTAGTGTCCACCTAGCAATCACTATGTTGCAGGTTTGTCCCCTTAGTCTGATCCAATGATCTCTTACTACACCAAGGATTCCCCGGCGAAATGTTGTTCATGATTTCATGAACACTTCAAGCCAATCAAGAACTGTTCATGAACGGTTCTGAAAAAGTTCCTTAGCTTGGTTCATGAACTTTTGGACATGAACTGTTCTTAAGACATGTTCATGAACTGTTTATGAATTATTGTTGAACATTTCAAAGTTCATGAACAGTTCTTCATCTAACCATAAATACTTAGTGATGAACATTTCATGCACAAGTATTTCTAATGACTTTTCTGAGACAGACTTTAAGGATCCATCATGAATAATTCATGAATTCCTTTGTGCTAGATGTTTCATACATATTTTTGAAAGTAATATTGAAATGTCTAGCATACAAATCTTGTAGATTTGTGAAACCTGTGAAGTTAGTATGAATATGCATAGTACTTTCACCACTGTAAGTTAGTGTTCTTGACCTGTTCTAGAGAATTTTAAGAACATTTGTAAAAGAACTGTTCAAGAACTGCCTTCAGGAACACTTCAATAACTTTTTAAGGACCTTTCCTGTTCTTGAATTATTCTTAAACTATTCTTGAACACGTTAAGAGCTTTTTTGAACAACATGTTTCCTTCTGATGTTCTTAAACAGGTCTACACAATGTTTTTGAACGTATGATGGACTTTTTAAGAATCCAATATGTTCTTAAAAGGATCTGTCATTGTTCTTGGAAGACTTAAAAGACAAGTTTAAGAACCTTTTAAGGACATCTTATTTCAAGAACAGTTAAAGATAATATCAAGAACTCAATGTACATTGCATTGCTGTTTTTACAAAGAAAGAATATTGTGTGCACAGGAAGTTGAAACGGAAGGCACATGGTTTATGTTATATTTGAAAATGTAAGTCTTTAATAAATTACCGACTGAACTGATCAGCCATTGGTTCCATTTCAAGTTCTTTGGCACTGTAAGTGTAACCATTTCAGGGAAACCATTGATTAGTAAATGATTCTTGAACTGAAAATGAGACTATTCATAGTCTTTTTCAATACATGAATTATTCATGAACATATAGTGCAAAGTTGTATTATGAAATTTAAAGAGTATTATCAAACCACTTGTATCTCAGTTATTAGTGTTATATTTAAACTATTGTTATATGTTGCTATCAGTATGTTAAGTGCTAATACAAGACTTGTTTCTTCTTACCCTGACCTGTTTGTTGAGCTTTAGTAACACTTATGATAACCTTTGCATAAATTAACAAATTCTTGTTCATGAATAGTTCATGAACACTTCATGCCACCTCAGTTCATGAACTCTTAAAGAACTATGGTTCATGAACTATTCACTTACAGTTCGTGAACAGAAAATGAGCCATTGAAAAATAGAAGGAAAATGTTCATGAACTGTTCGTGAACAGCAAAAACCTGAAGAATTTTTCAAGAATTGTGTTGTTCATGAACTGTTCAAGAACATTTCATGCCATTGATGTTCATGAATAGTTCATGAACATTTCATGCCATAATGGTTCAAGAATAGTTCATGAACACTTCATGCCACACGGGTTCAAGAATAGTTCATGAACACTTCATGCCATTAGGTTTCAAGAATATTTCATGAACACTTCATGCCATTAGTGTTCATGAACAGTTCATGAACTAAAATTTCAAGAACTTTTCACAGACGTGGCTCATTTTCTGTTCACGAACTATTCGTGAACAATTCATGAATTCAGTTCACGAACAGTTCATGAACTGTTCACGAATTATTCGTGAACTGCAGAACAACATTTCGCAGGGGTTGGTTCTACCCAGAAAACAGACTCGAATGTTTCTATAAGCCTTAGACTTTCAGTGAATTGAGCTAAAATAAACAGGAATGAACTTATTAGCAACACTGTCTAGACTTGCTTATTATTTGCAATGTTATTTATTTTTGCCAGTCATTCAACTAAGCCCCAGAGCCTTCAGTTTCAAGTTACGCTGTCTGGAAATGCAACCTAATCAATCCATTAGTGAGTAGAAATGGAGAAATATTAATACTTGGAAATGATGTAGCCTATATTTCGAGAGTTCAGTGTATAACTGTTGTATCTTATATACAAATACAAAGTGGACACAACAGTTGTACAGTGAACGCCAGATTGCTATATCCTCCAGGACGGTTCAGTCTCTTTTACAACCCACCAGTAAAAACAGATATTGATTATTAGCCATAAAATAACACATACATATCTCAGAGTTTGGCCATTTTGTATTTAGTGTAAACATTATTGAGTGCTTATTGCCAATCATACTGATGGAAGTAACACTACAATAAACTTATTTTTGTTTCTAGATCCTCTACATTATTTTACTGGTATGCAACTGACATAAGGCTGTGATAGCTTCCAATTAAGCCTTGATCTGGGAAAATGGGGCTTAAAACATGCGGGCAAAGTGAAGTCCCAGATTGTATTTGCGTAAAGTGTCAACCAAGATGAGCTTGTGCAGTCCACACAGGCCAATCAGGGACAATACTTTCCGCTTATACTGTATTTTCGTTTAGAAGAGTTTCTTAAAACCAAAAAAAAACAATCATAAAAAGAGAAAGTGTGATTTGTGAGGACTGCATAGATTAATCTGGGAGATACTTAATGCAAATGCATTATACTCTGTTACCTCAGAGTAAGGCTCAATTATAAAATGCAAATGTATGCCTAAACACCAACAGGCAACACCAGTTCTGTCGGCCTCCCTAATTTAATTAAGCAAGTTAATTGAACTAATGACTGTGCATTTGTTACATGTACCAGTGCACAGACTAACACAGACTCACTCTGAAGGGAGTACTTATGGCCATATTACCATTAGTTGCCATACACAATGAATTTTATGGGAAAACTTTTCAGAACAAAAATCCAGTGTTGTCAGAAACTGTTGTCCTTGATAACACTGTGCAGACTGCACAGGCTAATCTGGTATGACACTTAAAGCCTAATTAATTAAAATGAATTAAGCCTATTTTTTCAAGATCTGGGGTCACGGGTTGACTATTTGCCAAAATCAAACTTTTTTTTTTCTAATAGACAAATTTGCATCCTGTATGTAACTTTGTAATAAATGAACCAAATATAAAACATAATACATTTTACATGTAAATGTTGCGCTCATTATCTATTATTGTTGCGTTCATTATCTATCATTTAACCAATTAACTTAAAATTGACCTTTGATCATTTTTAAATAAACTTTGTTTATCCTATATTTATCATCAATAAATGCAGAAGTCCTGTGAAAGACAAAACACCTTGGCAAAATAAATGTATTTTCTTTTAAACAATACATAATGTTGAATACTTCAAATAATTTATTCAAGATTTGGCCTAATTGTTAATGCAATTCTATACATTGGGCATAATTTTCATTAAAAAATGGTATAGATTTGGCGTAAGTTTTCATTCAGTTTTTATCTTACATCCATCACTACAATGATCAGTCAGATACTGTCCTTTTCACAATAATTTCATAGCCCCAAGGCTCCAGTCACCAACCAAGGGTTGAATGTCGGTCAAAACTGGAAGATTTTCAACAAATCACTCATTAATTTTATAACTTAGTAAAGGTAGCTCGCTTAAACCTGAACACTTAAAAAAAAATCACTCCATCTTTATATCAATCAGCTCTTTATACTGTTTAGTAATACAACTATCAGTATTATTATTATAGGAATGGAAACAATTTATGCAAACATTTAATGTGAAAACTAATGTTCATAAGGGAACCAAAACTGTATCAAATGGTTTCCCGACAGAAAATAGACCTTTTATAATAAGCTTTATCATACATGCCATACGTCCCGGATTGTCCGGGACAGTCCCGGAAATGAAGAACTTGTCCCGCTGTCCCGGAAATCTGTCAAATGTCCCGGAATTTACAAAATCCATGTATACATGTACCTTATCTTAGGCTTAACTGCACCTCGAATCTGTGTATATCTGCAGCGTCTCCATGACAATGCCTACCCGAATAGGCAGACTACGCTACGTGTCAAAATCGATCAATTAACAGGGGTCCTGTTATCAAATCGATTGTCTCACGTTCGCGGTCAAACCGAAAAGGCGGCATTGTTTAATGTGGTTGTTAATTGACTTTAATCTACTACGTCATTATTTCCCGCTGCGTAAGGGCAAAGGATAGTTGTTCACACATCTGAGTTCCAACATCGCTGAGTAAAAAATTAAAAGCAGTTTATGTTCGCACGTTTAACCGACAAAGAAGTTGAGTAAAACAGTAAGAATATAAAAATGTCATCCTCACTTACGGTACTGAATTGTTGTTTTTTTTTATTATATAAATGTTATAAATGAATAAAGGCGTATCAACAACTACGCGTTACACACCGGTCTTAATAACAATAACGCAGTGACGTCACCATCTATGTTTAGAACGCTTACACTGAAAACACGTGGCTTGTATCTAGTAACGGAAGTAGTAATGTTTAATTTGACGTTAATAGATCAAGTGTATTTCGGATAGGCTTCGAACTTTTGCAATTAACGATGCGAAACATAAAAAAGCGTACCAAAAATGCATATGTCTATAAATATCGCTACATTTTATACATGTCCCCGAAAATCGGCAAAAGTCCCGGACAATTTAACTCAATGTCCCGGAATTGGTCTGAAAAATTATGGCATGTATGGCTTTATTCCTATTATTTATGTTAACTTCCAAACTTTTTAAATACATGTGGTTGGCATTTCTTTACAACCCACATACTTTTAGTCAGTACGAGGAAAAATGATTGCGTAAAATATTTCTTGTAAGTTTTTCCTTTTTCCTGAGATACATGTGAACAGCTAGTGGCAATAGTTACTTCCCTTACTGCAACTAACAATTAAAGTGATGGAGTTCAGCCCCTTTGCTAAATGTCAAATGAAAGGTGTGTGCTGTTGTTAAAACATACAAATCATCCTCTTTTTACTTACGGCAGTGTTCTGATTCCATAAATGTTTTGTGAAAACATGAAAAAGCTTTAAACTGCATGAAAAGCTAAAACTAAATCAACTAGAGCTTTGTCACAGACGTTACAAATACCTCCACATGCCACATTGACACAGAATATTTTGCATGTTGTCTTCACAAAAAACAGAGGACACCATGCTAAATTTTTAAAATGCACTAAGTGACCCTGTGACCTAGTTTTTGACCCCGCATGGCCCATGTTCGAACTTGACCTTCACATCATCTAGATACAACTTCTGACCAAGTGTGGTGAAGATCAGATGTAAACTACTTGAATTAGAGAAAGGACACCATGCGCAATGTTTAAAACGCACTAAGTGACCCTGTGACCTAGTTTTTGACCTGCCATGACCAATGTTCGAACTTGGCTTAGACATCATCTAGATACAACTTCTGACCAAGTTTAGTGAAGATTGGATGAAACCTACTTGAATTAGAGAGCGGACAACATGCTCAATGTTTAAAACGCTCTAAGTGACCCCGTGACCTAGTTTTTAACCTGGCATGACCCATTTCGAACTTGGCCTAGACATCATCGAGATACAACTTCTGACCAAGTTTGGTGAAGATTGGATGAAAACTACTTGAATTAGAGAGCGGACAACATGCTCAATGTTCAAAACGCACTAAGTGACCCCATGACCTAGTTTTTAACCCGGCATGACCCATATTCGAACTTGACCTAGACATCATCTAGATACAACATCTGACCGAGTTTGGTGAAGATCGGATGAAAACTACTTGAATTAAAGAGCGGACACTTAGTACGGACGGACCGACCGACAGACAGACAGACCGACAAGCTCACTCCTATATACCCCCCTAAACTTCGTTTGTGGGGGTATAATGAAAACAAGGTCCTGGAGGAAATGTGTGTACATTTATTTTGGAATTTATGAGGTCCTTTCCAAGCCAGAGGCTACATTAGTTTGTGGACCCAGAGTGTGCCCCAGTACTTCTACCAAATTAACTTACTAAAGTCACAAAAGTTGGGACAAAGTTGGATTAAAGCTGCAATTTCCAGCTATTTCGTTGTTACTGCAAGATTTTTCAATTTCAGTGTGGTCTTGTGTTGTGGGGGGAAGATGTAGTACCCAGAGGAAACCCCACCTGTAAGGTTTGGTGACCTCCAACCAAACTCACATACTGCTGGAATCAGGAATTGAACCTGGATCACCTAGGTGAGAAGCGAGTGTAACCACCACTTCGCTAGCCAGGCTGCGAGCCATAAGGACAAAAGTATAAACATGTGATAACAAATGGACCCCATGGATTTGTTTTGACAGGTTATTAAACTTGACTGTCATTCTATATCTAAAATGTTTTAAGATGAATCAGACACTGAAGAGCTGAAACAGCACATTTTGCATTTTTTTAATAAACAAGGAAAATAACATACTGTAATTACTCTATGTTTTCGGACACTCTAAGTTTTCGGACACCCCTTTTTTTAGCACAAATAATTATTTTTCGTGACTCTTAATTTTCGGACAGACGAGTTTTTGTCCATAATAAATGTCTCTAAGTTTTCGGACAGTATATTTTACAGCTCTATTTTACCAAATTTCGGTCCTGTTTTCGATAACTAATGACACTTCGATCATGGCGTTTTACAATGGATTAACATCATAAAACATGGGAGGTGCATGCCTGAGGGCAACGGACCATTACATTTGCGTTATTGGGTAAATAACCTTGTAAACCGGTATAAAACAATGGTTTCGCCCGATAGCATCAGCGTTATGAAAATTACCAGGGGTAGTGCCAATTAACAGTTCAATTTTCTACCGCAATGGTACTACCCCTTCTCAGTAAAATAACTGTGACAAATACTAAACGCTTCAAAGTGTGATGCACCTTATTGTATGTTTTACGAACAATGAAAGGTGATAGACAACACATATCGGGAATGATACTAGCGAGTATCGGTACATCACATGCTCATCTTTGAACTCGATGGTCAAAGTACAACCTTGTAGTAACTTTCTGTCAAATAAATTAAGCATTTAAAATTATTTAAAATGCAGTGCAAACATATATAACTGTAATGTATACTATACGGCATGGTATTTTACAAGTGCGTGCTATTACCGGTAGTCGTTGATACAATTGACGCTATTTTCGGACACTTCAATTTTCGACTCTTAAGTTTTCGGACAACTGTATTTTGTGAATATTTTTCGTATCTAAGTTTTCGGACACGAAAATAAATAATTATATGTCCGAAAACATAGAGTAATTACGGTATAAGTGCCCGGTTAGTTTTCGCAGATTATCCAACATGGCCTTCATTTTTTTTCCACAAACATTTGCAGAAAATCTGGTACAGATTCCATGAACAGTGTATGACTTTGAGAGTGGAAATAAGCTCGCAAATCTATCTGCCTGCCCATCCACCAAGGGTGTTCCCATAATACGTCCCCTCAAAAGAGGGCATACAACGTCAAAATTTATGTAAACATCAAAATAATATTTATGAAATTCTGGGTTCCGTTTATATAAATTGACATCCACAACATCAACAAACACATGCAAACAAAACAAAACCAACACAACTAGCAAACAACTATGCAGAATTAATGATTACAACAGCTTCTGCAACAGGATCAAAGGACATATACAAACGAAATGATATTGTGTTTCATTTAAAATAATGTTTAAATATTGCTATGTCAATACATAAAGAAATCATACTACCTGACTTTTAACATGGGAAAGTAACTCAGTTATGTATTCTATCTTTAGTTAAAATTACTGCTATATTTTTTACTTTAAATCTGTTGGCAGAGTCATTGTGGAATAGTATAACAGAAAAAAAAATTCTGATAAACAAGATAATAATTTTTTGAGGGAAGGGGAGGGGGTCTTTATAGAGGGAAGGACAAGGGACATGCAGGAATTAGAAATACAAATGCATATTTGAGTTTTCTCTGCTCTAAAAAGGTTTTGAAGAATGAAAAGAATAAGTAAGAATGGCCTTAGAGGCAAGCTGTAATAAACTAGACAATGAAACATGTATTAAGAGAGTATGCGATGTTGCCTAGCAATGATACAAGCACTTCCACCTGAATGACATGTGATTGTTATTTGACATTCAAGGGCTCCACTTCAAAACCTGCCTGATAGATAATGCATGGCTCAAAATAGACAAGCCTTTCATAACCATTGATACCAAGGCTGGATATGAGAGAATATTCCTTGCCATGCATATTTGAATGAGCAGCGCTATGTGAAAAAATGGGGTTTAATGCAAGTGGGTTAAGTTTCGTCCCCGCTAAGCTTGTTCAGACTGCATCAGGGAAGACAATTTTCACTTTTATTGAATGAAGTATTCAAAGTTTATGCCAAACTAAATTATTCTGTTTTCAAAATGTTTTTTTACAGTTTCATAAAACATTACATATGTAGATCATTATGTTTTTAATAAGAAGGCCCTCCATCTGTACCATTATTTGTTGCAGTTAAAATATCCTTTACTTTTATATGTAAATTTATCTTTAAGTAATAACTAGAAGTTAACCATTGACCACTCAGATACACTTTGACACATGTATAGTTCCTTTCAAAATCAAATTGAATTATTAAACCTTTCCTACTATATTTAAGTTTCAAAGCAATCCATTCCACTCCTAAGATACTGATGAGCAGCAAACAGCATAAAATCTGAACACAGTGCAAATTCCTCCTAACAGAGGGGGTAATCACGTGATAGTCAAGATGTGGAAACAATTATTTTTCGCCATTTTATACCCTTTATTACTTTTGTTTACTTTTTAAATGACCCTCACTTTCCAGCCATATCAGTAAACATGTGATATCATAAGCGATTCTTTCGTATTAAAATATATCTCGAATTTACTCCCCGCAAATTTTCTTGGTGGAGCTCTTGATCAGGTCATCCCGCTAAGAAATTTCGCAACAAGTAAAGTCGAGATAAAGAGCGAATATCAACACGAAATAAACGCTAGTAACTATCTTGCTGATATGGCTGGAAAGTGAGCAGTATTTAAACAATAAATACAAGTAATAAAGGGTATAAAATGGCGAAAATACCAGCCTCGGCATGAACGTCGCCATCTTGATTATCACGTTATTACCCCCTCTGCCTAAGCTGTTCTGTTTATGTGCTGGTTGCCATTTTCACTTTCCATCAGAGCAGGAAATGGTTAAACAAGGACTTCCCATCGCCCATCTATTTCTAACAATCACATCTCATGCAGATAAAACAGAAACAAACTCCAATTGCAAAACTTCTCACCTTCTTTCTGAGCTAATAAAATGAAAAATGATAACAAAATAAGTATAAAGATTAAACAAAACACATGAAACTAATTTAACGAAAATGTGAAGCAAAACATGAATACAAATTTGTAGCAAAGTTAAACAGGAATGAAAATGTAAAACCAAACATTAATGAAAATGTGAAGCAAAGCACAAATGAAAATGTAAATAGTTACATAATTGAACTTGTGAAGCCAAACATTAATTGAAATGTGAAGCAAAGCATAACTGAAAATGTAAAGCACAAAATGAAATGAATGAAAGCAAATCAACAGGATAAATAAAGTTTTAAGATCAAATTATAATAAGGTACAAAACAAACCACACAAAATATTACATACACACAAAATATTGTAGACTTAATTTTCTTGGAAAGGTAAAGTTTAAAGATACAAATGCCTACCAGATAATCTTTTTAGTTATCTGCTTATTTTTTATTTATCAGTTCATAGATATTAGAAAATGGCAGTTTTAATCTGAAATAAGTTTACTTTGTTTAACAAAGCATAAATGACATACAAATGATATTCTGTTTTGAGATACAATTTTTCAAAATTGTGCAAACGAATTGAAGATAAAGTTAAGTAGAGCTGAAGATAATTTCATAACCAAAACACAACTTTATAATTCCATGACAATTATTAAGTGCAAAACATTGACCTGATCTTAGCATTTATGCACAAATATTTATGAATTGAGTTCTAAGTTTATGAACTTTACACTTATCCACATGAATTTTATCATGAATAGTTTGCATGTAGCAGATCCATTGTTAAAACATATTTTTCATAATTCAACAAAAATACTACAGCAGAATCAGGTCTATATTTTCCCACTATTCTTGTTGTTACAATAACTGGAACCAAAGTGTGTTGATATTGGTATATCATGCTATAAACAATGGGTTACACTGCACCAACAACACATTATGCATTCCTTATAAATAATCAATGGAAATTGATTTACCTCTTCCATTTAAGTTTTCTGCATGTCAAGATAACATAAAAGGATATTATTATAGGAACTATCTATTTTCAATATATATTACTGCTTTGCTAAAGATAATTTCATCAATTTTGCGCATGCAAAACAAAATCAAAATATGAAAATTGAAAAAGAAATCCAGCAAGTGGAAATGCATCTGTTCACAATGATTATGAGCCTCGCTCTGGGAAAACAGGGCTTAATGCATGTGGGTAATGTATTGTCCCAGATAAGCCACAGCAGTCTGCATACACTAATCAGGGAAGACACTTTGCAATTGTATGGGTTTGTTCTTGTTTAAAGGAAGTCTTTCCTTAGTGAAAATCCAGTTAAAGGGGCCTTTTCATGTTTGGGTAAATTGACAAAATTGAAAAAAGTTGTTTCAGATCCGCAATTTTCGTTTCAGTTATGATATTTGTGAGAAAACAGTAAAACTGAACATTTAACATGCTCTAAAATAGCCATTATATGCATCTTTTGACGATTAAAAAACCCCAAATTTATAAAGCATTGCAATGCGAAACGAATTAATAATTTGGAGAGTTCTGTTGTTGTTGGTATATTTTGGGAAACTGTGAGGATTGCATATATAAAGTATATAATACGTCTGATATTGTATCTGGACGGATGGTCAAGAGGTCTAAGTCGTAGACTTTTTACTCTAGGATTCAGTTGTTCGAGTTTTGCTGAGGGTTACCTTTTTTTCTTTTTTAAAATTTTATTCTTGATTTTTTACTGGAGCTTTTTATGTCCAATGTTAACATTTATCAATATAAAGTATTTAAAGACAAACTTCAATACATGCCAAAATCTGTGAAAAGGCCCCTTTAAGGTGGAAAGAATTGTCGCTGAATAGCCTGTGAAGACTGCACAGGTTAATTGTGGACAACACTTTATCAACATTAACTCTTCCAGTGCTGGAACCAAATTTTGAAGGCCTTTGCAAACAGTTTGGATCCAGATGAGACGCCACAGAACGTGGCGTTCATCAGGATCCAAACGGTTTGCTATTCTGATAGTGTTCTTTGAAAAAAATCGAAGAAAATGCTAATTTTAGAAATTCAGCAGAAGACATTTTAGCAGACGACAAATTTCCCAGCATGCCAAGGGTTAACAACACAACCCAGAGCAAGGCTCATATTTTGATTTCACACAGTTTTACCCTTTACAACTTAGATACTTATTTAACCCTTTACCAGTTAGATAAGTTTTTTGACGCATTTGTAGTCCCTTAGAAAGTTATCTTTAATTGAAAACCTTTCTAACTAAATTCAAGTTTTAAAGGCTTCATTTCCAACCCTTATAGTTACTGATAAGTATCAAACAGCATAAAACTGAACAGACTGCAAGTTACTGCCAAAAAATACGTATCTAAGTGGTAAAGGGTTCAATACGTATCTGTAAAGGGTTAAAACATATCAGCTGGTCCATATAATGCTAAAGCAACAAGAATATCTACTTTGAAATCAAAACAAAATTAATAACAATAGAAAGATGGCGAACATGTACCTGGAGTTAACTGGTTAGTTTGCTCTTGTAATTCTACAGTGGCGATAAGTATGTCAAAAGTGTATTAGAAGCAAAAATGAGTCGTGTTCTGAGAAAACTGGGCATAATGCTTGTGCGTAAATTGTCGTCCCAGATTAGCCTGTGCATTAGGCACAGGCTAATCAGGGACAACACTGTCCGCTTTTATGACATTTTTCGTTTAAATGAAGTCTCTTCTTAGCAAAAATCCAATTTAGGCGGAAAGTGTCGTCCCTGATTAGCCTGTGCGGACTGCACAAGCTAATCTGGGAAGACACTTTACGCACATGCATTAAGGCCAGTTTTCTCAGAACGCGGCTCAAATCATAAATACATACCCAGAGTACACAGGAGTCTTGTCTATTGCGACGTTATCCGGGTCCATGGGTGTGTTGAATGAGGAGCCGCTGTAAGAGCTGAAGCGCGCAGGCTCGGACTTTCCCGGCGCAGCCGCATAGCGATGGTCCCCGTGGGAGGCCAAGATTGGAGCCTCATAACTCACAGTCATTGTTGCCTCCATGTAGTCCTGAAAAGAAGAGTATTCAACGTAAGTAAGTTTTAAACAAATGCAGGCCAACCCTGGCATGAAGCTTTCTTCAGAAGAAAATTTTCACTATTTCACGGCCATGAATCACTGGCATCACCTCTTTCTGGAGATTCGTTAAAACACTTCGGGTCCTTCCCGCTATCTTGAAAATACTATTGACTCGTATATTGTTTCATCTCCAAAACGAGGTGCAACCAGTGATAAGCAACGTGTATTTTCGCAAATGAGTTCTTAATTTTGCTATTGTATGGGTATTTACAAAGAAATCGATTTTTCGTAAGGCAAACTGGTCAATACATAACAATTGACTATTTTGCAAAAGGCATATTAAACCCTGCTTCTTATATTTTATCTCTAAAACCCTAAAGCTTATGTGGGAAAAATTGAATGTGTTTCCTCATAAGAAACAGTACTTTGGTATCTTACCAAAGATCCAGTCGCAAGGCATGCACCCTTGCACTTTCAGTGATATTTATTCAATATAAATGAAGAGCCTGAACATTGAAATTGCTGTGGTATAGATTTGGTTGTAGTATAAAAACGTCACTAATGTCAAACAAAATTACCAATCTCTGATACCAACTTACCACCCACCAATCTAATAGCATGCTGGTCATCAAATTACCTGCTGTTGAGGCTGGATGGAGTCATCAGGGAGGTACTCAAACTTGTGTGTCAGGTCGTACCCTTCCACGAGATCGGAAGAGTACGCCCTTGACTTAGATGGGATACCTATACCACGCGTGTCGGCTACATCGCGTCCTGCATGAGCCTCAGTTTCCATCAGACGCACTGACTTACGAGCGAAGAAATCCTCACCGTAGAGCAACGAGTGCTAGTAAAACAAACAACAAACAATAGCATGCAACAACACTAAGCAGGACAGTATTAAATGTTATAGAAATAAAACAGTGAGAATACTAATTTCTGTTACTGATTTTAATTTTATTTTATGTCCACAACATTCATGGCATCACAGTCAGGATTAATTAAATTCTTTAGAAAATGTAGAAGAAAATTGTCTTCAAACATCTTTTTTAATCTTCTTACCATAGAATTACACCTACAGGGATAGTCTAGAACAGCACATATCTTTTTTGGAAATCAAATAAACCTGCAGCCAATTGTATAAATATGGATAACTTAAGCTAATCCAAAAGATAACCTTTGGTTAAATTTATCCGTTGTTGGATATGCTATCCAATGTGATTATCCTATTGTTTAAAATTGCGAGTCGAATTGGATATCTTTATCCGAATTGGTTAAAGTTGGCCAAACAAAAATGACCCACAATGCACATTTTATCTGGTTCCAGTATAGACGGTTTCGCGAAAAGTGTCATTTTAAACATAAATTAAATATACTTTCTTTCATATATAATTATCAATATGCCTATTAACAGAATTCAGTATTCTCTTTCAACAAAAACTAGATATAAACCACTGAGATGCTGACGATATTAAATAACAAAAATCAGCCTTGCTCTATGAAAACGGGGCTTAATGCATGCATGTCAAGTGTCGACCATGATAAACCGGTGCAGTCCACCCAGGCTAATCAGGGTTTCCACTTTACCCTTTTATGGTATTTTGTTTAAAGGAAGGCTCTTCTAAGTGAAAATCCAATTAAGGCGGAAAGTTTTGTCCCTGTTTAGCCACTGATTGCACTGGTTAATCTGGTATGACACTTGACGCACATGGATTAAGTCCCATTTCCCCATCGCAAGGCTCCGCAAACAATACTGATAAGAATAACTATGTTTTCTATAAAACATCTTCACTAAAGTGTTATATTTACAACATTTAACACTACTTAATTTTCACAGCAAAGTCATATATCAAGGTACACACAGATTATTCATACAAAACAAAAGCAATCCAAAATATGCCTGAAGTCAATCAATTATTAAACTATGACACCTAATTTTCTGTTCGCTTCATTAAAAGTACATAATTGGCTTACATTTCTGGTTATAAAATTACAAAACATTATGTGCAAGTGCAAAAATATATGTTCTCAATAAACAATTAACAATTGAGCTCTCCTGAGATCAACTTGCAGGTATAATTATTACAACTTTAAATGTGCTACCAGTAACCAAGGACCCATCACCAAAGTTAAATATCGACTTGTTAAACTGTCAAACTTTAATGCATGAAATTTCAGTTTTGTTCCACAGGCTAATCATGGACCACACGTTCCACTTTTATAGTAATTTTTCGTTTAAAAGAGTAACTTTTTAGCAAAAATCCAGTTTAGACAGAGAGAGTTTTCCCTTATTAGCCTGTGATGACTGCACAGGCTAATCTAAGAAGACACTTTTCACACATGCATTGAGTCCTGTATTTGCAGAGTACAGCTCATATCTAGGGAATTAGCTTGCCCTCTTCTTTTACATCCTGATAACTGTCATTTTCAGAAGCAACGTAACAGCTAATACAACACAAGTTATAGAAAAGCCATATTTAAAATAATTTTGCTCTTTCCTTAAATGATCATTCATTTTCAAATATGCCACTTCAACCACATTTTGCTTTCATGCAGTATAGAGAAATTAACCGTCAAACACCTGGCAACTGTATGCTAACTTTCATTAAGTATATAAAGCATTAACACTATAAACATTTCATGTAATTTCGACAAACATTCTACGTAATTTTCGCTATATATCCTATTTATAACAAGCCAAGCATGGATAATGAAGCCATTGCATCTAAGAGAAAAACATCCATGGTTTCTGCAGTAACAAGGGAGCAAACTCTGTTCCAACCGCAGAAGCAGTTTGGGGAGCAGTTGTTTACCTTTTTTAAAGAATCTTCATTAATATAGTCATCAGCATCAAGTGAATTTTGGCTCGCATCTACTGAGCGAATTATTTTCGAGCCTTCTACGCCACTATCCCTTCCAAGGGTGGAGAAGTCTGAGGATCCCAGAGTGGAGTAATCCCCTGACCTATGATCCTGACAGTGCCGAAAAACAACAGTGTGAACAACAGAAAAAAGCACACACAAAAGAACAAAATAAAAAAAAATAAGCACATGTACAACAGGGTGGCTACAGAAATTGTTAAATTTTTCACTGGTAATTTCCAGTCAGAATGTTTCCAGAAAGATTTTTGCCTATTAACCAGAGAAAGTAGCCACCGTGTACAAGGACATAATTCAAACAAAACAGTGTGAAAAAATAGTATTTGTACTGAAGATTACATGAAATACATTTTCTGTGCCTTTAATTTAACTGTCTGACACAATTAACATATTCATCATGAAACCTAGTTGTTCCAATTGCACAATAAATCTGTTACACAAAGTAACGCTTATGAAACCAAATATATGTATAAAAAAAATACATTTTAACTTGCCTCAGAGTCACACAGTGATAGAAAGTCTCCTATCCCTTGGAAACACAAACGCACCCATTTACACAACACTGCAAAACCAAGTGTGTACTATTTCCTTCCACCACATAGGACGCACCTTATGTGTGCATTAACCTGTTTGCATGTACCTTATCTTTCGGTGAAAATGGGTCCCCACTGTAGTATCGCATTTCTGCCTCGTAGTCCGGCCCTCGTTCCAGGTACGAGGGGTAGTGGAGAGCGGTGCCTATCTCGCTCTTCATGCGCCGTCGGCTGTCTTCGGTTGCGCTTGGTACGCGCATGACAACATCCTGTACGGAGGAAAGCACACGTAGGCCAAGCTGAACAACATAGCATGCTGACAAAGAGGCTCCAGGGCTGGCGAAAACCAACTTCCCAGCTTAACCCTTTACCACTTAGATACGTTACTTTGATGCATTTGTAGACCCTTAGACAATTAAATTTAATTAAAGATCTTTCTAACTGTATTTTAGTTTTAAAGGCTTTATTTCCAACCCTTAGACACTCATGAGCAGCAAACAGCATAAAACCTGAACAGACTGCAAGTTACTTTTCTGGATTTGTTAGATGTAATTGCAATAAATTTGAGATATAATAATCATTAGACACTTCTGTTTAAAAAAAACATTTTTTTTTGGGATATTGGCAATTTTCGTACCATTTCGCTTTAAGAATGGGTCTGTTTAAGGCATATAATCAACAATAATGTTACTCATGTAGAGACAAATTTCAATGAAGCATTTTTCCCCTAAAGATTTTATGTACAAAAAGGTTAATTTTTTACCAAAATTGACTATACAATGTACACAATTTTACAAACAAGAGGCAATTCTTCAGAATTTCAATAAACAATGCCTTAACTAACATGCCAAAATGAATAATACATTATGCTAACAACAATTGTTTAAATCGAAAAAGTTGGGCAAACTGGATATTTCGCCTCCCCTCTAGAGTGAAAAGACAAGTCTAGTGCTAGCTAATCAGTCTCATTGAAATCAAATCCCAACATTCGCTCCCATATGTGTCTCAGTCCATGGATAGTTCAGTAGCGTCCGGTCAGGAGATGATTTTAATGAGATGGAGTGAAAACAAAATACGAATAACAAACATGACAATTGTCGAAGCACTTTGAAAGAACGATTTTCTCCTATGGCCAAGAATTGTTTCGTGTATTTCTAACAATAATGGTTTTATTTCTAAAAATTAAAGGAAAAATCTCGTTTAGTATTGTCTTATGATGGAGGTATAAAAACATAATACTCAGTGAAAGTACTTGAAAAAAAAATTCCAAATAATATTCTTCAATTGATTAATTTCTTTCAAGAACTGACCGCAAATCTAAATGAAAGGCCAACTTTGACCAAGGCTTTAAGCATGAAACATAAGGAGTTTATTAGATTTGTATCACATGCATCCTTACACACCTCAACCTTTGATGCAAAGGTGAGAAAATATGGTTTTTGTAATTTTCTTAGAGACAAAACAACATGTAACCTTTTTACAGAGGGTCTCAATGATTCTTTATTTCTTGACCTGGAGTTAAAGTGTGTTCATCGAGATGACATAACGTCTGAGAAAAGTGTGTACTTTTTTTAAGTTTTGATGACATAAAACAATCTAGACACACATACAATGCACTCATGAAATATATAAGAACTGCTGGAAACTTTTATATTGATTTATCACTTGTGACAATACATTGGTGAGTTATCATTCATGTATCTACTAGTAATGGAAGCAAGCTATTGATTTACGTGTTGTGTTCTATAAAAATATACATAAATACAACTGGGAAAATAACATTTCATCACGTCATAATGATCATTATTATAGAATGCAACTCAACCTTAACCAAACAAGGCTTTCACTGATGACTTTTTTACAAAATGGAGGACCGTTGCAGTCTGCGGGATTTACTTTTTGAACTTCACATGAAACATGTAGTTGATTGCATTCCTTCTCATCAATAATTTAAATGCAATAAATAATGTTAAGCCATTCAGCTGGTATAGGACACAAAGAGTCACTATTGTACTTTGATTATTTCACCTGAGAACGGCCATAGAAGAAAAGCTTGCCATAAATAAATACTAAAACAATAAATATATAATAAAACCTAACAAAATATATACTGAAATACTTTACAATATATACAATGATATGAGGGTAAAAAGTGTACAATATCAAATGTTTAACTAATTCCACATGGCTACCACTGACCTGTACTCACCTTTCACTTTTCTGGCTATTTCAAAATTACTGACAAACTTGCTGCGATCATACCCCTTACCTTTTCAACAATGTAAAACTGGGTCAAGGTTAAACATCTGTTAACATTCATCTTGCACAGATTCATCAGATGTATTCAATACACATATCAGATAATTATATTCAATTCGATCTTAAACCAACAACAATTAAACCAAAATCATTCCTACATGATGTAGCTAACTAAAATGAAGACGTCAAGGTCAAGAAAATGGGTCAAGGTGTATGCACAAGATGTCAAAAAAGGTCAATGATGGTCATGTTCATCAATGTACAAATCGAACATAGTGTCTCATTGAACCAATAATTACCAAAAAAAATAAACATTAAAAAAGTCAAAATCTCAAATGGCAATTATAATTAAAATGTCAAGGTAAAAAATTAAAGGTCAAGGTCAATGCGAAGGGTCACTAAACAAAACAGACCATGAACCCATCTTGTAAAAGAGAGTGTTAAGCGGAAAAACACTGCTTGCCCGCTCCCAGCAAAATAATGAAGGTCAACAAATTTAAAGGTCAATGTCATTGCAAAAGGTCACTGAACAGAGCACATGAACCCACCTTGTCATAGGAAGTGTTTAGCGGTGAAACACTGCCCGCCCTCTCAGACAGATTGTCATCTCCTGGAAAACAAAACAACACACTTCTGGTTGCCATGGATCTAATTGATTGACTTACATGACAGCAACATGGGTATGATTTCAACCTCCAGAACTGGAGAACAAATGTGGCATTTGTATTTCAAGGTTTAAACGCTTAACTGTCATGCCTAATAAGAAATTCTGTTTAAACTACAATATTTTCATCTTGAACTCATGTTGTAGCACTTATGAAAGATGGGTATTTTAACCCATTTATGCCTAGCGTCTAGGGCTGCAACGCATCCAAAAAATGTGTTTGGATCCGAATCCAAATAAGGTTTCTACGGATGTTTTTCGGATCCGGATCCCTTAGATAAACTAAGAGAAAATAAGAAATTCTGTCCAAATTAAAGAAATCAATGTTTTAGACGTATAATTTGACTAAAAACATTAAACATTTATTAACAAAAAACAAAATTCTCGTTTAACATTGTAGCAATGTCAGAATAAAACGAAACCTCAACACCTATTCACATAATAGTTTGCTCGTTAACATACACTTTTCACTGTTCATGCAGTTTGATGTTTGTTTTCACAAAAATTAACATATCAACATTGTCCGGGTCCAGGCAAGCCCTATGAGCACTGATGAGGTCTCCTGCTGTGGAGTAGATTCTCTCACAGGGTATTGAGGTTCCTTGCATCACAAGATAGCATTTTAACTTAGTATATGAAGAAAGATGCTTTCAAGACAATACATCATGCAGCAACACAATTTGACAGGTCGCGAAATTATGCAAAATTTACCTGAATAACTTTCCAGCCACACTGGATCCATTACTGTTGTTTTTAATACAACTCAGAAAGACAATAAGGATTGAAAACTTACTTATATCCATTAGGAATTGCATTTGTCATGTGTAAATCCTCCATGATTTTAAATTAGTTTTGCTTTACGGAATGTCCAATGACACTCTTAGGCAATAAAAGGCGAAGGATCTCGAATGATCTGCTATTTGACTGTCACACATCAATAAACATCGACTATTATATGTATCTTTTATCTTTTAAACAGAACCAGTCTGCATACAAACAATACTCAAGAAAACAGCGCTAGGTTACATACAACTATGAAAATAAATATTCGGAACCAAAATTTCCAGGGGTGGATCCGTACCCGCGAATCTGAAGTTGGATCCGATATCATAGGATATTTCGGGTACCCGTTGCAGCCCTACTAGCGTCTAGAAAAAAGGCCTTGGCAAACAGCGTAGACCCAGATGAGACGCCACATGATGCAGCGTCTCATCAGGGTCTGCGCTGTTTGCTTATAGGAATTTCTGTAAGAAATATTCTAAATAAAGAAATACATATACTAGACAACCCTAAATTTGAAAATAAATTGATTCAATTTAGAAGGATGGGAGAGTCCACTAGGCATAAATGGGTTAACTGAAACTTCACTGAGGCACACATTGCTTTTCCAGTTCTAATTTTAGAGTCACAATAAAATCAGAGTAGATTAAAAAAAGTGTGTACAAAGAAGTGGAGTATGACATGACAAGTGTTATTGTTTTTTTTAGTAACATATATTTGAAAACAAAATATGAAGGCACAATTAATCTTTTTTAAATCATATAAATTAACAGTAACAAGCAGGTACAAGAAAAAAATCACTAATGCAGAAAATTATGTAGTACATTTTATGTTTACGTTATTAGCATGTGTTAGTTTATGGGAAAACTTCAACTGCATGCGCTGCATTAATTTATATATGCATATTTTCCATGCAAAGCTTTACAACCAATAATATGCCTATAATTGAAATAAACCATGATAACAATTCCTTTTTGGTATATTCTTTTGGTGAAGATCACACTTCACTAATATATGGGTGGTGCTCTGAGAAAACGGCACTAAATTCATGTGTGTAAAGTGTCATCACAAATCACAAAATAGACTGTGCAGTCCCCACAGGCTAATCAGGCACAACACTTTCCGCTTTTATGAAATTCTTTGTTTGAAGAAAGCCCCTACTAAACTAAAATTCACTTTAGGTAGAAAGTATAATCCCTTATTAGACTGCACAGGCTAATCTGGTACGACACTATACACACATGTGTTAAGCCATGTTTTCCTAGAGCTAGTCTGATATATAATTTTGCAACCCAGTGAACTTAAAAATAATATGAATGTCAAAGCTTTGAGTCTTCTATGATATATGATAATATACAGCCTTCACCTTGTATCAAACCAAGACCAAAGAATCCACTACAAAATTAGTTCTAAATTGACAGAACATATGCCTCTATTTAACTGCAGGTCCCAGTGCTTTTAGTTGATACCAATTATGTATAACTGTGTGTAGGAAGAGATAATCGAATGACAACATATGAAGATTCACCATTTCTGCTACAAAAAAATTCTACTCAAGGTCATTATAAAAAAAATAAGTTTATATATTAAGCTCTATGCCACACAAGACAAAACTAAAATAATATAAAATAAACTTGCACAAAAGGCAAACATGGGGGCCAAGACAACATTTTATCTAAAACTTACATACAGCGAAAGCGGAAATATCCAAAACAACAATAATGTTCAGAGAGCGTTTTATATTTGAAATAATTGTATACTGGCTTGGTGACAATATAACATAATCAGGGAAATGTCTCTGCTGCCAGTATTGATTCCATTTCTCCTGTAGATCTATTTTTAACACAGCCAGAAGACTTTGCAGCCATGCACCTTGATGAAACAGAATTCGTTGAGCCGCAGTCTGCAAAAACTGGGCTTAATGCATGTGCATTAAGTATGTCTAAGAATAGCCTGTGAAGTCCGCACAGGCTAATTAGGGACGATCCTTTCAGCCTTAACTGGATTTTCAGTTGGAAGGGACTTCCTGTAAACGAAAAATCCCATAAAAGCTGAAAGTGTAATCCCTGATTAAACTTGTGCAGACTTCAAAAGCTAAGCTGGGATGGCACTTTACGCTGATGCATTCAGTCCAGTTTTCCCTGAAAGGCCTCATGCCTTATCTAGGTAGATTCCAAATGCAAATCGATCTAAATTGCTTTACAATAGTTTTTGTCACAAATTTTATGATAATCATTTTAACCATGTTGTTTCAGTTAAAAGTTACATAAAAGGCAACATTATCTCATTTAGACAAGGTGCATTATGCTGTTAGGTTTCTCCAAAAATTATAACACAGTTAAAATGGCCAAGCTCACGTTATATTATACAGCCGTTATTCATTTACAAATAAATAAAATAGATAAAGATACTGTATTTTTCCAGAATATAAGACAACTTTTTTGCAGACAAAATTTACCTGCATATAATATTCAAATGGATCTTAATTAGACAATAAAAAAAATCACAGTCAGTATTTTACAAAAGTCATAATTGCATAGCCGCACAAATGATAACCATTAAAGGTAATTTGTTTTGCTGTATTCATGAACAAATTTGATTTTACAACAACATTGGTTATAAACTACTTATGGAATTGTATTCAAGTACTAAGCACAAGTAAATCAACTTTCCTTAACATGGCTGTTTTATGACTGGAAAACAATATAGACAGCTAAAGAAAAATGCACATAAAACAACACATTCCAATGAAAAATAAATAATGTGAAAAAAAAATTAAACCGTTATCATGATATGTATGGGCAATGCAGCATTCGCAACTGAAAACTGTATAATGGTCTACCTTGAGGCAAGCCACGATATCTAACACCGAGACTTACGATTCTTGAGCCCACCCTCGTAATACGGTAAATAAACGTGTTGTTCAGAGAGTGGTTTCCCAAACAACGGGGACTGTGGCATGTAATCGTCTGATGAGCAGCGAAAAACAGGAAAAAACCATATGATACACAGAAGCTCACAGACAAGAAGTCATGCATTCTTGCATGGTTATCTCTTGAATATCTGATCTGATTATTGCTGTCACCCTTTAATGCATAAATACACATATTTACGCATTTGTAGTCCTTTAGAAAATTAAAATAAATTGAAGATCTTTCTTACTAGATTAACATTCGAAAGGCTTCATTTCCAACCCTTAGATAGTCAGAAGGGGTGATCACATAATAGTTAAGAGGGCGATGTCCATCCAAGACAGGTATTTTTCGCCTTCTGTACCCTTTATTAATTGTGTTTATTTTTAAATGCCGATCATTTTCCAGCCATATCAGCATAGCGTTACTAGCGTGTTTATTTTATAAAAATAATCTCGAATTTACTCCCTAAGAAAATTCTTAGCGGGATGACCTAATAACCGCTCCATGCTCCACATTCACAGCGAGTAAAGATGAAATAAAAGCGAATTTTAATAAGACATAAGCACTTTCTTACTGATATGACTGGAAATTGAGCGTCATTTAAAAATTATACAAAAGTAATCAAGGATGTAAAACAGCGAAAAATACCTGTCTCTGCATTTTCCATCTTGACTACCAAGTGACTACCCCCTCTGAAGTGATGAGCAGCAAACAGCATAAAACCTGAACAGATGGACAGTTATTCGAAGGCTGTTTGGATGTATGCTGGTTGCTTACTGCCATTTGCATTTTGCTTCTGAGCAGGAAAGGCTAATTGTCAAGAAATGATGATTGCTGGGAATGAAGCTGCAAATTTGTTGAAATCATTTTACATCATCATTGTTACACTGTAACTCCAATATAACGTGCTCCGTTATAATGCTGTGTCCAATATAACGCGAGAGGTGCTTGGATCCCGTTTTTTCTCCAACCTTCCATTTCTGATTCAAATCCATGTTATGCAACTTCGCGTATTTTCAGAAAATTCAAAGATGGCGGCGATTACATCTTGATTGCTTTATACAACCGTTTTCAATCGCTTCGAGGTTAAACAACACTGACAGCTAATTGGTGTTAATCTTTTGTGTAATGTCAATAAAGGTGTGAAAAACTCGCGTGTCAGTGATTATTACCTGTACTCCTTATCAGAGTGGTTCGGTTCGCAAATATCAATAAGTTAAGTGCAAGCGGGATAATTATCAAATTAAAGTTATTCAAAACAATTAAAACAATCTTACTTTGATATAATTGCAGTTTGACTAGGCATTTAATCTTTCAGTTCGTGTACGAGAAATTAATTAAATAATCCAGACGATTTATTTACATGCTAATGCAGTGCAATTATTAACAGAGATTCACTTTCATTTTTGCCCGGTATCAGAAAGTCACCGGGAAGCACATTTTGCATGACTGCGTATGTTGCAATAAAAGATTTCTTTGTACATACATCGTATTGCATTCAATCTAAATTGAAATTCGCTCGTCCAATGAAGGCTCTGCCCCATAATGCACTGTTCTCTTTACACTTCTGACAAATGGTGTATGCATATGGTTGTGTTTATGAAATTCTTAAACATAGTTATCTTCATAAATGTTCAAGATTATTATTTTTTAAGAGATATTGTAACTTTATTGGATTATCGGAAAAATGTGCACATTAGAAAAGTGGTATGTATACTGTTATCGATACGATTCGGTTTATATGCATGTATTTGCGGATGACAACACAGCATGGCAATAAACAGGACCTATATTAAAGGCTATACTATACCTGGTTTTATAGCCCCTTGCAGTAAATGAGCTCAAAACTTATAACGCTGTCCGTTTATAACGCTGTTGCATGGCTTGGACCCCGTCATCTACTTTATACTGGAGTTACAGTGTATTTTATAACCCATCAATTTACGCTATATTAATGATACTTTGAGTTTTTACACAAAAACTTTTTCTGGAATGTCTGACACAACTGGTGTTTATCTATTGCTAATAGACACTATATTTTCAATTTTCAGAAAGTTTCAAGATAATCTAGAACTAGGTTATATCCAACATTTTTTTACAAATCATTTAGCAGACAAGAAGAGTTTGCTGAAAAGTAAAACGCCACACAGATAGGACCTATAGGAGAGGGTTAATGCACCGGCCACCTGGGAGCTAATAATGGTATCAGGATAGGACAACTCTGGCAAGGTTAGTCACTGAAAAAAGGTAGTAGATTCCTTCCCTTGACTATAATATAAAGATTAATATTTGTGTAATGATAATGTAACTGTGTTAATTTCCTTAACTGGACCTGCTATAGGAAAAGAAATTTTATATTAAATGCTAATGTAGCTGACTTCTGATTGAAACAAGTTTATATTTGCATTACCCTGCACTTGGTGATCTGAGTTGTTTACGTGCAGATAAAATATTCCAAACAATTCTGTTTTGACTTTAACTCTTTCAGTGCTGGAACCGAATTTTGAAGGCCTTTGCAAACAGTTTGGATCCAGATGAGACGCCACAGAACGTGGCGTCTCATCAGGATCCAAACTGTTTGCTATTCTGATAGTATTCTTTGAAAAAAATTGAAGAAAATTTTAGACATTCAGCAGACGACATTTTAGCAGACGACAAATTTCCCAGCATGCAAAGGGTTAAGTCTCCAATAATCAATAATACTGAATTATATATAATTAAAGGATTTCTTTTTTAATTAACAGACACTTTTAATATCTTTGTACACAATTTACACTAGTCGCCAATAAAACTTTTTTTAAAACATTGTTTTGTTCCCCCATAGCAGATCCAGTGAAATGTATTCATACACCCCCATAACTAGCGGTATAAATAAAGACCCATTACTGAAAGAACTATGTCGATGATAGGACATCCCTGATCTCAAGGAACCTAAAAAGATAGACACAAGCATGGGGTTAAGGCAGCTATCATAATCATATGCAAGATACAGGGTATTTTTACAAACAAAGCAACGGAAATCATGTTTGTTCTTGACAAGATTTTGTTTTATATTTCATAACCATAACCTCATAAAGGTGCCATTTAACCATTTCATGAAAAAAACTATTTATATTTATGTCTGTAGTAAATAATTTCAAATCACGTCCACTTTATTTTGGGTAGAGAACTCATTCTTGAAGTTATAAAATTACTTGATAACTTTGTACAAAATTGAATTAAAATTGAAGCAAACAGTTTGTCTACCATTATGTATAACATTGTCCTTGTAACAAAAATGTTTAATTGTTTGTATCCTCCACATAAGGCCACAATTAAAATATTGTTGGTTTGCCCTTTACCGACCCTAAATTTTACAGGTGGGTAGGTAGGTAGGAAAATTATTTTATTTTATTTGAGAATTTATATTTTTAATACACTAATAGTCTATGAATATTTAAAACACTTTTATTAAAGAACTGTTGCAGTGTACGAAGCCCTATGTAGCTTAACATTATCTTGTTTGCTGTTTCTTGCATATATTAATATCAAATGCATGCTTGTGTGTTATTACATCAAATATTTGTTCATTATATGATTTTAATTGCTCAAATGCATTTGTAATTATTAACAGCCAGACAGCTTTTATTTTTAACTTAAACCTTTCCCTTAAATTGGGCTTAATTAGCATGCAACAAGCATTGAAGGAGTGTAGAAAGACAGCCCAAAGCCTTTAATGGAAAAATTCAGACGTGGCGAAAGACCATCACATTTTACAGGCCAGACTTGCCTACCAGGAGAAACAATTCACAGGCCTGTTGAAGTTTTTACAGGCCTCAATTTTAAGTGTTTGACCGGTTAGTGCATAGTCTCAGCATGGAAAAGTAAATTCATAAAAGGGCAAACTGAACATTATTATAAAGCATTATTTCTTCTTGAATGCTCTGAGCTTTTATGAGTACATACGTACAGCTCAGAGGGTCAATAGCTGGGAGTTGTATTATTGCAACTAACATAAGCATGAAAACTTGATTTGGGGAAATAAATTAAGGGTGTTAGTTTCAGTTTGTGGATATACTAACGCTTTAAACATATATACTTGAGTGTTGTCGATGTATTTAGCTAAGAGACATTAATAAATTAAATAAGTTTACCTTTACATATCCATTTCACTAACATGCCATTACAGTAAACTGTTCAGTGTGGCAAACATAATAAAGCAGAATATGCACATGAATCGGATTAAACACAGATCCACTTGCATATAAATCAAATCATGTTTGTCGTTTATTTTGCATTTTCGACAAAAAAATCCTGTAACTGTTAGATGTATTTTTCTTTGCGAGTAGACTGCATTCCAATTTTCAAACACTTCATCACTTGTTCTGTGACATTCAGTTCATACATTTGCAAAAAAAGAGAGTTTTATTTGTATCTAAAACCTATGCTCCATGGTAGAATGACACGCTCTTTTCATTAATCGATACTAATTATATGATGTCCGTCGTAAATTCGATAGTTATTTGTTCTCGCTGAGCATCGTTATTTCTTTTAATTGTCCGCCATCTTGGATCACGTTAACAACACGTGTACAACGAACGTAAAGTCGTATATGTCCGACTACTTTCGCGAACCAATGGTTAAGTATGATGTCGTTCGGCCATTTTCACGGAACACCGCCGATCGCGATGCTGGTTATAGACGCTTGCATTACTGTCTATTCTGGGGCGTATGAAATTCCAACCATCGGAGCGACCTAGATCGGTCAGGGGCGATAATAATAGACAGGGATATAAATACGCGCATGAATAAATATTGCTTTCGGCTCTTTAATCATCGTCGAAAAAAACGAAAATAAAAAAAATACGTTTTCAGAAATCGCAATAAAAATTTTTGGGTCGGGGGGTAAAAAGTGGGTCGGTCGGTAAAGGGCAAACAAACTCAATTTTAATTTAGGCCCAATAAGTAAACACCCTTCACTGAAAATCCGATCAAAGCATCTAAATGAAAAACTAAATAAATAAATAAGTGAACAGGTGAAAAAAATCATACCTGTTCAAAAACAAGTAACAATAAAAGAATGATAATCATCATCATAATTAAACTACTATTACTAATATTAATAATAAAATGATATTGATAATAATACTGTATATCAATAATAATTATACAAATGATACCCACATAAAATCTCAAAACCAGTAACCAACACTGGAATACCAAAACAATTTACTGGACAACATAAGTATTTGAACTAAGGCTTAGCCTCAAATATAATACATGTATATAACTTTCACCTAGAAACAGCCTTACCGGTTGTCAGCCACCTTCCATATTCTAAATGAAAGTATACAAATAATTACTGTACAAAGGGGGGAATGTAAATGATATTTACATTTTTTTATATCAGCCATATTTTCTAAATAGAAATTGTGTTTAAAGAGCATTGTGTTACATTTATGTCTGCCTAGCGACCGGAAGGTCATGGGTTTGATACCAACTGTGGGAGCTTTCCTTAGATCTCTTCACAGACGCATAGTACTGGTTCTACCCAGAAAACTTACTTGAAATCATCTTGATAAGCCTATGGCTTTCAATGCAATATAGCTAAAATAAATAGGTGTGAAGTATATCCAGAAGAAACCATGACATTGTAATGAAATAAATAGATGTGCGCAAATATGAATCCCAGTATTGCAAAACTAATCTAAATTTGATTAAATATAGAAATAAATGTTTGACATGCAGTATAAAAACTGTTAGCGCAATTATTAAACAAATTCAGCCAACTTGCAATGCGATTTAGAATTAAAAAATGAATTTGGCACAATATTCTTTCAATCTAGATAAGATTGTATATAAAACAGAATGCATACCTAAAGTACTTTGCGCACCAATATTGTTTCTTAATGATTGTATGTGTCTTGTTCTGATAAAACTGGGCTTAATTCATGGGCGTAAAGTGTCGTCCCAGATTAGCCTGTGCAGTCCACACAGGCTAATCAGGGACGACACTTTCCGCTTAAACTTGATTTTCCGTAACAAGGGACTTCCTTGAAACTAAAAATACCATTAAAGCGGAAAGTGTCGTCCCTGATTAGCCTGTGCACATGAATTAAGCCCAGTTTTCTCAGAACAAGACATGTATAATTGTTGTTGTGCAAGTTGGCCAAACAAATCAGAATAAGCATTTAAAAGGCCAGTATTATTAGAGTTGGTCAGGAAGTGATTAGGCCAGTATTATTAGAGTTGGTCAGGAAGTGATTAAAGTTAAAACCTTCTCTTAATGTGCGTGTTGTGTGTGTGAAGGCTTGTTTTGTTTTTTCCTAACATGTCTAGATTTTTTACAACAGAAAAAAAAATTAATACTGTAAAAGTAGAAGTTTGAATATAAATTAAAGTTTCAAAATAGTTGTATGAAACTTGCAAATAAAAAAAACTTGCAGATTACAAAATTAGTGTAATAAAGTATAGGATTATATTTTCATAACTAATAGATTAAAAAGACTTCCAAACTTCAGCACCTGACTAAATTATGATGACCAACTCTATAGGCTTATCATTTTGCGTGAATAAACAAGGGGTTTGGATGAATATGATTATTATCTACAAAAGTACACCCTGCTCACCATGTTTACGGCGGGAGGGACTAGCTGGATCTAGGACAACAAAGTGACCAATCAACGAAGACATACATAACAAAGTAACAAATCAGGTGCAAGATTCAGGGAAAGAAAAGAAAAATAAACAAATAAGAGGCAGAGAGAAAACATAACAAAATGACAAATACGACAAAACTATAACTTGGGCCATAAAGGAAATCATCAAAACAAAAAAGGAATTAGTTAGTTAGTATATATGAAACATTAACATTTCATATTTCTCCTGTACATAATAAACAAGTAGTTTGAGTACATACATTTTGTGTTGGTTTACTAAGATCTTAGTAATATAAACGTTTATTAAGAACTTAACAAACAGTGATTTATAAAGTGCCCATGCTTAAATCTTTATAAATACATTATGTTCATACATATAAATGCCTTACTAAAGTGTAATGTCACACATCAAAACACAACCACACTTTAAGTAACATAAGTAACATAAACAAACTAGTTAAAAATGCCCTCATCAGTACATAAGGGCTGGAAATGAAGCCTTTAAAATTTGAATCTATTACGAAAGGTCTTACATTAAATTTGATTTTGAAAATGACTTCAATCACAACAAAATGCATATCTGAGTGACAAAGGGAAAAGTTTTAAAGGCTTAATTTCCAACCCTAAAGTACTGATGAGCAGTAAAAAGCGTAAAACCTGTTCCGGTTTTATGCTGTTTGCATATAGCCATTTTCACAGCCCCATGTACACAAGTACCCACCTCCTTCGTCTTCCGAGTCCGAGAGGAAGGGGTCCTGCATGGTCTCTGGGGAGACGACCTTGTACTTGTCGTCGCCCATGGTTATGGTCTCCGTGACCTCCGTGATATCCTTGAGAGTGTCCACCACGGAGATGTAGCCCAGACGCTGGGCAATCGAAAGTGGCGTCTGGCCATTCTGGGGAAGCAAGATTGGTTTGTTGTATGTGTGTGTAATCCAATGATTTAGCTTGTATATCCATTATGTTCAAAAAGATCAATATTTACACAATTTATCTTAACATTTTCACTGAAAATATCAGGATGTTCCTTATTTTGAAATATGTTTAATACAGTTAATTAGCATTTTACATTTTCACTGATAATCAGACAACACTTTTCTTCGCACTATCCCTGAAAATATTAGCATATACGTTATTTAAATAAATAAAAAAAAATAAAAATTAAAAAATAAAAAAAGATTTAGCAAGTTTGTCAATTCAATAAAAAAAGATCCATATTTACATTTATTTAAACATTTTCAGGGAAAATATGAGCATTTAAATTATTTGTAATATGTACAAGACAATTCAGTAGCTATCAGCTTTATTGGCTATAAGCACTTATTAGTTAAAAAAAGGATATGTCATAGTCGTGAGATACGAGTTTGAAAAAGCTATGGATTCAGGAACCATCAAGTGAATGTTTGAGCCCCGCTCAGGGAAAATGGGGCTTAATGCATGTGCGCTAAGTTTCATCATTGCTAAGCCTGTGAAGTCTGATCAGGCGTATCGGAAACTACCCTTTCTGGCTTCACTGGCTTGGGTGGTGCGGTGGTCGAGTGGTAACACTCTGGTCTACCATTCCAGAGGTCCCCGGTTCAAATCCCGGCCGGGGCACTGGACATTTCAGAAATGCTTCAAGTGTTTCCCACCCAACTAGAGATGTACTGGTATGAAACCCAGGTAATTCTCGCGTGTATCGGTGCTATACACTGAGCACGTAAAAGAACCAAGGTATCTATTCGCAAAGAGCTAGGGTATCGCACCTGGATTCCTTGTATCCCAATACTGTCTCTTCTGCTTGCTGTCTCTTCAGCAAAAACCAAAGGACCCCATTGGAAATTAGTGCTTGCACTTTCATGGGTTATCCTTGACCGCAAGGTCAAAATAAATACCACTACAATACACTGGAGTTTGTTAAGAAGAGACTTCCTTTCACCAAAAAATACCATAAAATCAGAAAGTGTCGTCCCTGATTAGCCTTTGGGGACGGCACAGGCTTATCTGGGACGACTTTATGCACATGCAAGAAGCCCAGTTTTCCAGAGGCTCGTTGACAGCCATCATGCATGGCGAAAACTCACATTGGTGACAGCGTTGGGCGAAGCCTTGTTCTTAAGCAGCGTGTTGACGACGTTAACGTGACCCTGCTGTGCGGCCTGGTGGAGTGGAGTGTAACCCAGCTGAAACAAGCAGGTTGCAATGTGCATGCATGCTATGGATGCGGTAGATGCTCTAGGTTATGTTTAAAAAAAAAATAATCAAGTTAGCAGACCACCCATGTCAAGTCAGTTCATTCCTAAAGGTTTAAGAACTGTAATTCATTCTTCAAACAAAAAAAGACCAATAACATTCAAAATTGCCAACCCTCAAATATATTTTGTCCTATCTATTTTCTGAACTTTTTATTTGCAAGTTACTCTTACCAACATATATATTGATACAGAAAGACTTATTTGCTATATATTTAAGCATAAACGCAATAAAAATGCATTGATGATAATAAATAACATGAAAAAGTAAAATAATGAAAATATAGGGAAGAAAGGAGTTGGTATCTCCTATCGCAAAACCAATCTCTAGTCTTAAGTTGTTGTTGTTTTTTGATTTTTTTTAAAATGCAGAAGGGAAATACAAACTTTCTTTAAACAAGAGGGCCAAGATGGCCCTAGTTCGCTCACCTGAGAGGAGTAGGTTCATTCAATCTTTACCAAACGTCAAACTTGACCTAGATATTGTCCAGACAAACATCCTGGTCAAGTTTCATCATTATTGAACCAAAACTCTGGCATATGGAGTGTTTTTGTGTTTGTAAGATTTGTCCTGGTGACCTATATTTTGAGTTGACCCCCCCCCCCCTTACCAAACATCAATTTTTGCTTACAAAAACTAATATTATGACTAAGATTCATAAAATCTGAAACAAAATTGTGACCTCTAGAGGGTTTACAAGGATTTTGTATAATATAATGAAAATTTGGACAATCTAAGGGCAATAATTATGGCATTAATTATGTGATATATATAAAACCAATCTTTGTACCAAGTTTCATGATGATCGGGCAAAAAATGTGATTTCTATCTAGTGTTCACAAGCTTTTTTTACTATATAAATATAAGAAAACTGCCCCCCCCCCCAGCAGCCATGTTATTCAACTGACCAGAACCATTTTCGAACTCCACTCTCATATCAAGGAAACAAATGTTTTGACCAAAGTTCATGAAAATTGGGCCAAAAATGTGACTTCTAGAGTGTTCACATGTTTTCACTATATACATATAGAGAAAAATGCCCCGCCCACTGGCGGCCATGTTTTTTCACCAATCTGGACCATTTTCAAACTAGTCTGAGATATCAATAAAACCAATGTTTTGACCAACTTTCATGATGATTGGGCAAAAATTGTGACTTCTAGAGTGTTTACTACAAGGTTTCTCTATAGCCAAATAAGGAAAACTGCCCCCCCCCCCCGGCAGCCATGTTATTCAACTGACCGGAACCATTTTCAAACTCAACTCTCATATCAAAGAAACAAATGTTTTGACCAAATTTCATGAAAATTGGGCCAAAAATGTGACTTCTAGAGTGTTCACATGTTTTCACTATATACATTTAGAGAAAAATGCCCCGCCCACTGGCGGCCATGTTTTTTCACCGATCTGGACCATTTTCGAACTCGTCCGAGATATCAATAAAACCAATGTTTTGACCAACTTTCATGATTGGGCAAAAATTGTGACTTCAAGAGTGTTTACAAGATTTCTCTATAGCCAAATTAGGAAAACTGCCACGCCCACTGGCAGCCATGTTATTCAACTGACCGGAACCATTTAAACTCAACTCTCATATAAAGGAAACAAATGTTCTGACCGAATTTCATGAATATTGGGCCAAAAATGTGACTTCTAGAGTGTTCACATGTTTTCACTATATACATATAGAGAAATGCCCCGCCCACTGGTGGCCATGTTTTTTCACCGATCTGGACCATTTTCGAACTCGTCCGAGATATCAATAAAACCAATGTTTTGACCAACTTTCATGATGATTGGGCAAAAATTGTGACTTCTAGAGTGTTTACAAGGTTTCTCTATAGCCAAATAAGGAAAACTGCCCCGCCCACTGGCGGCCATGTTTTTCAATGGACCAGAACCACTTTTGAACTCAACCAACATATCATTAAGACAAACATTTTGACAAAGTTACTTTTTTGTGACCTAGTTTTTGACCCAGCACGACCCAGTTTCGAACTCGACCGAGATTCCATCGGGACTAAGCTTTTGACAAAGTTTCATGAAGATCGGAAATAAATGTGGCCTCTAGAGTGTTTACAAACCAAATGTGGACGATGGACGGGCGGACAGACCGACGGACAGATGACGGACAAAGACCGGTCACAAAAGCTCACCTGAGCAATCAGGTGAGCTAAAAACAAATTCTTAAACAAGTATGAATGTGAACAGACTAACATTATCTTAAATGAAAAACAGTCCAAAGTCACAGCAATCTCTGGATTAGTCTTCAAACCTCTGATTTAACTACCAGTAACAAACAGCAACCATTTTTATATTAGCTGCTAACCAAATGGTCTGAATACTTGACATTTAACAGTTATTTGACAACTTTAATAGCATCACATCTAGATCCCCCACTTCAAACGATAAATCATTTCTCATGTTCTATATTAGTTTTGATTTTAAACAACAAAATCTTCAAAACACAACTCTAGCCAATCTGTATAAGCAATTCATGTACATTGTATATGTACATGAAACTGACATAGCTTCTAAAAGGCAAATCTGTAACTGTTAATTACCTCTGCAAGCCCTGGGAACTTTTATGGGCAAATATCAAAGTATGAATATAGATTGAAATCAATTACCTTAAGCATAATCAATAATTGGTAAATTTTCCATTTGAACAACATAGTTTTAACTATCATGATGTAATAACTGGGTGGCATTAACAAATGCTGTATAATTATACTCCCTTGCATACATTCCAGGTTTAACCCTTTGCATGCTGGGAAATTTGTTGTCTGCAAAAATGTTGTCTGCTGAATTTCTAAAATTAGCATTTTCTTTGATTTTTTTCAAAGAATACTATCAGAATAGCAAACAGTTTGGATCCTGATGAGACGCCACGTTCTGTGGCGTCTCATCTGGATCCAAACTGTTTGCAAAGGCCTTCAAAATTCGGTTCCAGCACTGGAAATGTTAAATAAGATGTATTGTATAAGTGAAACAAGATGTTGCAAAACACTGCAGATTTGCTTCATATCACAATCAATTTAACTAAATATGTCTTTACTTTTTTCCCAGTCCATTTATTTGTGATATTCAACAAGTATAACACAAAACAGTGGACCCAGTGGACAGTATATTCATGATCCATGACTCAAATTTCACTTTAATTATGAAATCAGTGTATGCGCTTGTATGCACTTTAGATGTCTGTTTTTTTAAGTATTAGTCTTTTACCCCTCAGAAGAACACTTTGATCCGTTAGTTGCCCCTATCATATCAAATTCAATTTAACAACTTTCAAGATTCAAGTTTTAAAGGCTTCATTTCGAACCCTAACATACTGATGAGTAGCAAAAAGCAAGAAACCTGAACAGACTGCGAGTTACTCGCAGGCTGTTCTGGTTTCATGCTGGTTGCATATATTGCCATTTTCACTTTGCTTCCGAGCGGGAAAAGGATATTTATGCCTTCAAAACTTAACGTTACACAAACAAAGCTGCCAGGCCTTACCTTGGTTGTTGCACTAACTGACGCCTGATGGTCGAGGAGAAATCGCACCATGTTCATCTGTCCAAAGTGGCATGCAGTGTGTAGTGGTGTGTAGCCAGCCTGAAAGTTGAAAGTAGCCTCAAAATAAGAAAAGTAATGAACTGAAATGTCTATTATACCGATAAAGCTATAACAATTCCATTTATTAAGACATATTATTTAAATGCAAATGATGCAATTCTAAAATTCTGATTTTTTAATGTTAGTAGCTGCCAGCACTATCAACTACAACCCGTGCTTTAACCATGTGATTTGCCACACGTAGAATAATCTCAGTGTAAATATTTCTGCACTTAGAAATTTTTTATGATTGAGCATAAATTGTTGCTGAAAGCTGAAGATAAAGATAAATTCTAGAATTTCAGTTATTTGAAATGCTTTCGAGTCCGTTTCATGGGACTAGAACCAGTACTTGGTGTCTATGGGGGAGATCTAAAGAATGCTCCCATACTGGCGATCGAACCCGTGAACTCCCGATCACTAAGCGGACACCAAATCCACTACACCACTGCAGCCATGCATTTAAATTGCATTGAAATCCATCAGCTTATTGAGACCTTCTCCAGTTTGTTTACTGGGTAGAAACATTAACAAAGTAGACATTGATAACATTCCCAGGGTGGGATTGGAGCCTGAGACCTCCTGATAGCTAGGCAGACATTGTACGCACCACTCCACCACAACCACCACAACCTCAAGGTCAAGCATGTGACAGTCACAAAATCAAGGTGACACACCACTAACCTTGGTCTGCGGGTCAATCTGTGAGCCGTACTTTACAAGCACCTCTGCGACCGGGACTTTATCCTCCTGGGCAGCCAGATGCATGGGTGTTAGGCCATTCTATAAGGGAGACAAATTAGGTTAACTAAACCGTTAAATTTTCCAATCAAGATTTTGTGAAATTGGAGTCAACTGATTTGTCATCGATGCAATTATTTTTTGCTTCAACAAAAAAAAAATAACAGTTTTACTTTGTATAGATTAATATATATTTACTTTTATTTTTGTTTCTTATTGATACTTAAACAATATCATTTCAAATATAATAAAAGATTTATACTTTGGAAATAAATCATGTTTAAAAAATTACACTCTTAAGATCCTATACTAAAAAAAAATATGTACTTCTCATATCACTGAATTTTTATAAGAAAAAGCAGAACTGTTCGAGACAGGATTGACTCTTTATAGACTACAGAGCTTTTGCTTTAGAAAACATATTTCAACAAGCCATGTTGGTTATTAATCTTTGAGGGAGAAATGTCTTAAGCGAAGACCCATCTCCAAAGAAAACATGTTAAACATTGTTATACGCAAAATAACATGGAAACTGGAAAACTGTTAATGACCCTTATTATAGCCCTATTAACAAAACTAAAATCAAAACATGCTTTTGTTTACTTGTAAGCCTAAGACCTAAAAGGATTATAGTAGACAACAGAATTTAATTAACTTACACATATTACTCTAAACTTGTAAAATTGTAATATATTTTTAAATTATTGTCACCCAAATCAATTATAGCCAACAAGCAGAGTAATACAAATTCTGATAAAGGTGAGGCCACCTTGTTTGACAGATATGCAAAATACTAATTAATTAAACAGTCAATTCTATGATATGTTTAAGTAACAACACTCTTCCTCTTAGAAGCTGGAGGCATGAAACAAAGCTTCCTCTGTTCAACTCAAAACACAGTACGTAAACTGTCTGTTTGCAGTATAGAATAAAGCAAAGGTCAACGCAACTTTTGAGAAACAGAAGAACTCATAACATGCCATAATTCGAAAAAAAAATACTCAATTAAAGAACAAACTTAAAAGTAATCCAATAGAATAATTTATTTTCTGATGTTTTGTGTTTAAACTGTCTCAACTGATATAACTTTGTCTTCTTAGCCTGAGTGATAACTAGGCCCAGATGATAACAGCACCTCAGGAATAACAACTTAACCCTTCACCACTTAGATACGTATTTTGATGCATGTGTGGTCCCTTAGAAAGTTAAATTTAATGAAATACCTTTCTTACTAAATTCAAGTTTTAAAGGCTTCCACGAGCAGCAAACAGCATATAACCTGAACAGACTGTGAGTTACTCGCAGGCTGTTCTGGTTTTATGCTGTTTGCACATAGCCATTTTTCACTTTGCTTCTGAGTGGGGAAGGGTTAAAAGGCAATGGCAATAGGGCTTACAGCTCAATAATTTTAGATGTAAATTAAATTAAACTCATGAAGTTACTTATAACAAAAGTATTTAGAATAAACTAAAATTAAAAAAATATATTTATTTTTCATTAATTAAAAACTTACCCAAAATTTAAAAACTGTAGCCTAATTGACAAAGTATTGAGAAACAGGGCCCTGATATTGTTCAATTTAATAATCCACATTGTATATGCCTACTATGTGGACAGCAAAAAAGTCTTACAGCAACAGTAGACTATCATATTTCTGACACATAAATATACATATATATGAAATAAATTGTGTTGGATCTAGTACTATCTACATAAATATGTAAAATGAATTATTATGGATAACTACATATTATATTAACTACAAAATGTTAGTCTGCTGTATTTTCTTTAAAGAATGTTAATCAAATCTAAAATTCTTGTCATCATTAATTGATGTATTCCATTTCTATAAATAATAAAATATATTTTTCAAAGATGGTGAGAAGTAGAGAAATAAAAGCATTAATCTGTTAATAATTGGTTGCTTTTTCTGGTCTTCATTAATCAGTTAATAATTGGTTGCTTGTTAAAGTCTTCATTAATCAGTTAACAATTGGTTGCTTTTTATGGTCTTCATTAATCAGTTAATAATTGGTTGCTTTTACTGGTCTTCAATAATCAGCGAATTATTGATAGTTTTGCTGGCCTGCATTAATTAGATAATAATTGGTAATTTTTACAGTCTTCATTATTCAGTGAATAATTGGTAGTTTTTATGGTCTTCATTAATTAGTGCATAATTGGTAGTTTATTTTTCTGGTCTGTATTACAAGCTGATAAATAAAGAGAATCACCGTAATGGTGGCCTTAAAAAATCTAAAGAGAAAGCTAAACTTAAGAAAAGTAAAAAGAGCTCAATATATTGGGATAAGCTTTAGAAATCAACACTCTCCCTTATGCCTGAATGCTGTTTATGTTATGCTCAAAAAAAGCATTTTAATAAATAACTTCAACACATAGTTCTACACATTACCAATAATTTGATAAAAAATTGGTATATTCTCATTACATATACGATACACCATACATTTTTAAAGACAGAGTTACATGATAAAAGCTTACACAATATTATGCAATATGTTCGGAAACATTTCTTAGCATAAACAGTAAACCAAATGTGTTAGCCTGTAACATGTGTATGATTTAAACAGCATTAGCTAAGGGACGGGTATAAACAGGAAACTTTTGTAGTCTTACATGGGACGTTCCGTCCACGAATTGTCCAATCTATCAAGTGCAACATATCCAGTTAATGATAAAAAACATTAAAAACATAGTTCATACAGTCACTGTTTAACAATATACCCACAGTGATTAGATTGCGTTGTATACAGTGTTTTTATTTCGTTCAAAATCAGGGCCAGTATTGGGTCCAATCCCAAATGGAATAAAAGTATTTTTCTCAAATGGGACCAGCCTGTGCATCCAAACAGTCTGTTAAAGAGCGACCCTGTCTGCTAATGAGGCCACGAATCCTTCCGTGACTTTATAGGGGACAGTGTTGCTCTTGACTAGACTTGACAATTGCAAAAGGCTGGAGCTACGCCTCCTCATTCGACATAAGACCCATTTGTGCATGAGGCATGTCACATAACATTCGAATTGGTGTGTAAGTACATCGTAGTACAACGTTCATGATTTAAGTTACATTAAAGAATCAGGCAATTTTCATGACATAATTTACATGAGAAAATCATGAAAGCAGATTTGTGACTTATTCCTCGTTCACAGTCATTACTCACATGGGACTTGGCGTTCACATTAGCCTTGTGTTCGAGCAGAAGAGAAACCATGTCAGTGTGACCTTCCTGGGAGGCCAGGTGCAGGGGTGAGAAACCGTTCTACAATTACAAACATTACATGGTAAGAATAGAAACATTACATTATACAAATAGAGACATCACATGCTTATAATAGACAAAACAATTGATCGGAACTAAACTCAAACTTGATCTGCAATTCATGCAGGTTGACTCACACACCAACAATAATGTTAATATCTTAACGCATTTAGAAAACTGTTATTCTAGAGAAAATTTCAAGGCCAAGGCCTGTTTCTTAAAAATCAATGGACCGGAAAAAATTTGAACTGTAAGTCATGCAGATAGACACACAAACCAAAAATCAGGTAAATATATGAAAGCGTTAAGAAAAATTACTCTGAAAAGAGAATGCCAGGAAGACTGAGTAACGGACCGACTGACACACAGACAGGCAGTCTGACTGGTATATGCCACCCTACCAGGGGCATAACAAAACTTACTTATAATTTAACTTTGTAAAATGAATACTATAATAAATTTCTGTAATGTGAAAAGCTATTCATTTTCATCATTTCCCACCTTTGACTCTGCATCCGGTTTTGCCCCGTACTCCAGTAGGGTGGTGGCAATGTCCATCTGGTTCTTTTTAGCCGCAATGTGCAGTGGAGTGTAACCATTCTTAAAATAGAACCAATCACTAGGTGAGGTTACAAAGATTAGCAACAAATATTAAAATTCAATGATAAAATTAGTAAGAAAGCAAATTTACATATAAAAAGTGCATATTGTATAAAGTATGAGAAAAACACTTTGGCAAAGCATCATTACAGAGAAGGACCAGACAAGTGCAACAAACACTGATAGTCCATCACTGGATCAGGCTTTTTGAATTTTACCACACAAGGGGGCTTTAAAGTAAACTTTCTTAACCCTTTACCACTTAGATACGTATTTTGACGCATTTGTAGTCTCTTAGAAAGTTACATTTAATTAAATACCTTTCTTACAAAACTCAAGTTTGTAAGGCCTCATTTCCAACCCCTAGCTACTGATGAGCAGCAAACAGCATAAAACCTGAACGGACTGCAAGGTACCCGCAGGCTGTTTTGGTTTTATGCTGTTTGCGGCCATTTTCACTTAGCTTCTAATTGGGAAACGGTTAATACCATTTACAACTGGTTTTCTTAACCCTTTCCAACTCAGAAGCAAAGTGAAAACGGCTACAAACAGCATAAAACCAGAACAGCCTGCAACTAACTTGGAGTCTGTTCAGGTTTTATGATGTTGGCTGCTCACCAGTTTCTAAGGATTGGAAATTAACCCTTTTAAACTTGAATCCAGTGAGGTCTTTAATTAAATTTAACTTTCTAAGGGACTACAAATGTGTCAAAATATGTATCTTAGTGCTAAAGGGTTAAATATGAAATCAAACAAGACAAGGACCAAATGTAAATAAGAATGTAAGCTTTAAGTTATCAATAATGTATAGTAATAATAAAAATAATAAATGATTAACTAAAAACAATCCTCTAACATGTGTTGTCATAAGTTCTGTTATCTTGTTCACATTGAAATTCTGTGCACGCCATCTTAATAGATGATGCATATTAATAGTCTTGTTATAGGAAAACTGATATAAATAAATGCATGTACGTAAAGTGTTGTCCAAAATAAGAAGAAACTTTAAGAAGAAACTTCCTTTAAACAAAAAAATCCACAAGCAAATTCATTGAATTGATATCCCGCGCCAATATACTTCTGGACGGATGGACAACGCCAACATGCATCATCCTCTTATCCATATATATACTCATACCAAGTTTCAATGAAATCCGTCAAAGCACTTCCAAGATATGGCTCCAGACACACAAAAAAGCATTTTTTCAAGATACAAAGGGCCATAACTCCGTTATTATCCGATGGTGTACACTGCTATTTGGCGTGCATCATCCTCTTATCCATATATATACTCATACCAAGTTTCAATGAAATCCGCCAAAGTACTTCCAAGATATGGCTCTGGACACAAAAAAGCATTTTTTTAAGATACAAAGGGCCATAACTCCCTTATTGACAGATGTCGTACAATGCCATTTGGCGTGCATCATCCTCTTATCCATATATATACTCATACCAAGATTCAATGAAATCCGCCAAAGCACTTCCAAGATATGGCTCCGGACAGAAAAGTGCCGGACAGACGGACAGACAACGCCAAAACAATATCCCTCCGCCTATGGCGCGGGATAATAAAGCGGAAAGTATCATTCCTGATTAGCCTGTGCAGACTAAACAGGCTAGTCTTGGAGGACACTTTACGAACATGCATCAAGCCCACTATTCCCAGAATGAGGCTTAATTTATTTTCCCTGCCTTCATCATGATACAGTTCCATCCTTATGATGCTATGAAGCTTACTGGCTGCCTAGCAACCGGGAGGTCATGGGTTTAATTAATCCCAATTGTGGGAGCTATTATACTGGTTCTACCAAGGAAACTGACTCGAGAGCATTTCAATTAGCCTAAGGCTTCGATGCAATCAATTAAAATAAACATTTAAACATACCTTGGCGGTGGAATGAGGCGATGCCTTGTTGTTCAGTAGCAGCAGGGCCACACTCACGTGGTTGTAGTGGGTGGCCACGTGCAGGGGGGTGAGCCCGTTCTTGCCCTGCACGTCAGGGTTGGCGTCCTTCTGCAGGAGGAGCTTGGCCACCTTCAGTTGCCCGTACTTGGCCGCAATGTGCAGCGGGGTGAAGCCCTTCTGTAAATCACAATTCAGATTTGATGTTAGGCAATAAGAAATTAAAAGTCATTGAAACATTATGAAGTCTATCGTGCCATATCATTCTATTTGTGGACATTACATGATGTTATGCTGGGGGTTAATGCCCTTCTGCAAAAGTGGAGAAAAAAAGAAGTTCTTTATGACTGTAAATCACCATTTAAATTTGATATTAGGTAATAAACAAATAAAAGTAATCAGTACATCATAAAGTCTATCTTGACCTTCTATAAAAGTAACGAAACAAGTCTTTTTTATGAATTACCATTCACATTTGATGTTAGGTAGTAAGAAATAAAAAGTCATTGGTATATCATACAGCCTATCATGAAATATTATGAAATTTTTGTCGATTGTGTGATTGGTCATTTTGTTTGCTTTATAAAGTATATAAGCTATTTGCAAGAGAACTCTTACCTATCTATGAGGCACTCCCCCTATTTACCCACCCATGTTATCCACTACCTCATCCACCTCTGTGTTTTTTTTTTACAAAACATTACAGCTTCTTACAGGCTGTTATTAATTGCAAAAAGCAACATTTTTCCCATAAATCAGACAAAATATTTTCCCACAAAATTCACAATCTTTTCCAATAAACTCAATTATTGGTTGATTGAGTTTATTTTACAGCAATATAATTTTGTAGCACGTTATATTATCAATTATGAAATGAAGTCAAACAATTGTGAAACTGTTACTTTAACTTATAATCATATTATTAATGTATATTTTTTCCAATTTCATGGTTTATTGCGCTACTTTTGCCAATCCAAAAGGCACAAGCTGTAAAATATACAACAACAAAAATCACTGTAATACCCCACCCACCTTTGTGGTCATGTTAAGGTTTGCATCGTGTTCCAGGAGTACGCTAGCGACCTCCTCGTGGCCTTCCTTGGCAGCGATGTGCAGGGGTGTGTACAGGTCCTTTGTTGTCGCGTCTGGTTTGGCGCCGTGCTGCAGCAGCAGGACAACGTTGTCCACGTTACCGAGGCGTGCAGCGATGTGGAGAGGTGTTTGCTGCTCCTGTAAGATGCAAAAACCCAAGTCATTAGTCGAGATTTATTTTCTCTTAAAAGATTCAAATTACAGTTTGGACCTATGAGGTGGCTAATGAAAGATCAAGGAAGATAAATCCCTGCCACATCGCCATAATGGATGTAGAAGTAGTTAATGTTGTATAGAAAACTTGTTGATTTACAACACAAAACGTCCTCATTTCCAGTCTAGTCAACTTGAAATATGAAGCATGTGTTATGTTTGAAATCATGATTTAACCAACCAGTCTATGTGTACAATATTTCAAGAGTTTGGCTGAAAAGTTTTCTTGGAACAAGAACAAACCACACTTACAGATATAGATTTTTTTGTATTTGTTGCGATAAATAAAGCTTTTTCTTAATATGTGTATTGGGCAATATTATTTAAATTTAAACACAGCCTTGACATATAAATAATCTGACTTGAACTTAATGTTTAATTGCTCTCTCCCCAAAAATAGAAACAATCTAGTGGCCTTAGACAGTACTCTGTATACATGAAAGTAATACAGATATCTAGCTCTTTGTATCTCCAAATGACCACAAAACCACATCATGTTGTCCAAAAATAATAACAAACAAATTAATGACTGTAAACTTAGAGAAAACTTGACAATTTCAAAGCAGTACATCTCTAGAGGTAAAGCAAGATTCTGTCTATTATCTTTTATCCCATCATCAGACGTGCATTGTCGAAATAAACCACTGTGGAAAAATTTTTCCTCTATTTCAGCAGTGCAGAAATATAGCTGTCACGCGCGGCGGAGAATGGTCATTTTACTCTGAATCAACTATAAAGTAATCATTTTTAGTAAAATAGAATCAGATTCAACAAAACAAACAATTTGATACCAAGATGTAATATATTTTTAACACATAATGCAACTAAAAAAGCAAAAAAACATTATTTACAAATATTAAGTGCGCGTACTCGTGACGTCATTATTAACACGTCATACAACACAATGCATGTTCTTTCACGCTAAAGCTGCAGTTGTTCATTTTTTTTTTTTTCATTGTTTCTTAAAAATAAGGGACGTCGAGGTATGATAAACAGAAAAACAGGTTAGTTACTGATCTTTTTGTAATGTATTAGGCTCGGCACGATTAAAATAATGAAACAATGTTTGCTTAAAATAACTTTGGGATTTTCCGTGTAGTTCGATTTTCCTATTCTATTTTTAAAGAAATAATTTACGACTAAGAAAATTGATGGGATAATTCAAATACTAGGTCGGTGCCGAATAAAGCAAAGTTTATTTTGCTCTGCACGAAAATCTGAACCACTCGCCAAGGCTCCTGGTTCAGATTTTCTAAGCCTCGCAAAATAAACTTTGCTTTATTTGGCACCGACCTAGTATTCTCTATTGATCTATCTTCACTTATAGTGGAAGAATGACCAAGTGAACATGTACGATTGTTTGCTTGGTGAATTGTTTATTGTGTTTGTTTATTTGTTTTGCTTTTGTTCGTTTTTTTTAACATGAACGTCCAAGAATCTTCATCAAAAAAATTCTGAAGTCTTAGTCTTGGTTTCAACAATAATATATTCCTCTGTTGTCACCATATTGCCTTTATCCATACTGTTAGGGAATAACAGACACATACTGATGTGTGCACATTCAGACTATTGATTTGGTGGCTTCCTATTTCCAGAAACTGTTCAATAATTCACCATCTTCTAGGATTATATATTCAAGAACAAAATACTGCTTCCAGACAAATTGTGAAATGTTAATTGTAAAATGTTGATGTTATCTCTTATCACTTTTTGGTGTAATGACTTAAGCACAATACCTAGCAGTAAATCTTAAGTACTTAGAAATGTTTGATATACTGCATTATAATCACTTTCATAAACAAGAGGGCCTAAAAGGCCCAAAGTCGCTCACCTGAGATAACAAGAGATTATTGGGACAAATCTTCTGACCAAGTTTAATGAAAATCGAAAACTAAATGTGGCCTCTAGAGTGTTAACAAGGTTTTACTATAGCCAAATTAGGAAAAATGCCCCGCCCCCTGGTGGCCATGTTTTTCAACCAACTGGCATCATTTTTGAACTTGTCTAAGATATTATCAGGATGAATTTTCTGACCAAGTTTCATGAAGATTGGACAATAAATGTGGCCTTTAGAGTGTTCACAAGATTTTACTATAGCCATATATAGCCATATAAGGAAAAATGCCTCGCTCCTTGGCAGCCATGTTTTTAAAGCAAACATAACCATTTTCAAACTCATCCAAGATATAATTGAGACCAATGTTCTGACCAAATTTCATGAGGATCGGACAATAAATGTGGCCTCTGGAGTGTTCACGAGGCAAATGTTGACGGCGCACGACGCACGCCGCACAACGGACGAAAGGCGATCACAAAAGCTCACCATGAGCACGTTGTGCTCAGGTGAGCTAAAAAGCATTTCTGATTTCAATGAGGCTTGCTCTGGGAAAATGGGGTTTAATGAATGCACGTAGTGGTGTCCCACATTAGCCTGTGCAGTCCACACAACACTTTCTGCCTAAACTGGATTTTTGCAAAGATGAGACTTCCTTTCAACAAGAGGGCCTGAAAGGCCCAAAGTCGCTCACCTGAGATTCAAAGGAACTGTCCTGTTCTGTGCAGCCCAAGATGTCATTAGAACAATATGTTCTTTCCAACTTTCATTACTAGTGAAAAGGGTACCCTGGCAGCCACGGTTTTTCAACAGACCAGAACTATTTGCATACACATTCACGATATCATTAAAACAAATATACTGACAAAGTTTCATGAAGATTCATAAGTCCATATAAGGAAAAATGCCCCGCCCACTGGTGGCCATGTTTTTCAAGCAACTGGAACCACTTTAGAACTTGTCCAAAATATCATTGGGACAAATCTTCTGACAAAGTTTCATGATGATCGTACAATTAATATGGCTTCTTGAGTGTTAACAAGGTTTTACTATAGCTATATAAGGAAAAATGCCACGCCCTCTTGGCGGCCATGGTTTTCCACCAACCGGAACCATTTTCTATATATGCCTCGCCCCTTGGCAGCCATGTTTTTAAAGATAACGTAACCATTTTGAACTCATCCAAGATATCATTGGGACACATCATCTGACCAAGTTTCATGAAGATAGGACAATAAATGTGGCCTCTAGAGTGTTAACAAGGTTTTACTAAAGCATGATATATAGCCATATTAGAAAAAATGCCCCGCCCCCTGGTGGCCATGTTTTTTAAGCAACCGAAACCATTTTCGAACTCATCCAAGATATTATTAGGACAAATCTTATGACCAAGTTTCATGAAGATCGGAAAATAAATGTGGCCTCTAGAGTGTTAACAAGGTTTTACTATAGCCATATAAGGAAAAATGCCCCACCCCCTGGCAGCAATGTTTTTCAACCAACCAGCATCATTTTTGAACTCGTCCAAGATATTATTGGGGGTGAATCTTCTAACCAAGTTTCATGAAGATCGGACAATAAATGTGGCCTCTAGAGTGTTAACAAGGTTTTACTATAGCCATATAAGGAAAAATGCCCCGCCCCCTGGCGGCCATGTTTTTCAACCAACCGGCATCATTTTCAAACTCGTCCAAGATATTATTGGGATGAATCTTCTGACCAAGTTTCATGAAGATTGGACAATAAACGTGGCGTCTAGAGTGTAAACAAGATTTTACTGTAGTCATATATAGCCATATAAGGAAAAATGCCCCGCCCCTTGGCAGCCATGTTTTTCAAGCAAAGGTTACCATTTTTTGACTCATCCAAGATATCATTGGGACAAATCTTCTGATCAAGTTTCATGAAGATAAGAAATAAATGTGGCCTCTAGAGTGTTAACAAGGTTTTACTATAGCCATATAAGGAAAAATGCCCCGCCCCCTGGCGGCCATGTTTTTCAACCAACCGGCATCATTTTCAAACTCGTCCAAGATATTATTGGGATGAATCTTCTGACCAAGTTTCATGAAGATTGGACAATAAACGTGGCGTCTAGAGTGTAAACAAGATTTTACTGTAGTCATATATAGCCATATAAGGAAAAATGCCCCGCCCCTTGGCAGCCATGTTTTTCAAGCAAAGGTTACCATTTTTTGACTCATCCAAGATATCATTGGGACAAATCTTCTGATCAAGTTTCATGAAGATAAGAAATAAATGTGGCCTCTAGAGTGTTTACAAGGTTTTACTATAGCCATATAAGGAAAAATGCCCCGCCCCCTGGCAGCCATGTTTTTGAACCAACCGGCATCATTTTCGAACTCGTCCAAGATATTATTGGGATGAATCTTCTGACCAAGCAAGTTTCATGAAGATCAGACAATAAATGTGGCCTCTAGAGTGTTCACAAGATTTTACTATAGCCATATATAGCCATATAAGGAAAAATGCCTCGCCCCTTGGCAGCCATGTTTTTAAAGCAAACGTAACCATTTTCGAACTCATCCAAGATATAATTAAGACAAATGTTCTGACCAAATTTCATGGAGATCTGACAATAAATGTGGCCTATGGAGTGTTCACGAGGCAAATGTTAATGGCGCACGACGCACGCCGCACAACACATGAAAGGCGATCACAAAAGCTCACCATGAGCACGTTGTGCTCAGGTTAGCTAAAAAGCATTTCTGATTTCAATGAGGCTTGCTCTGGGAAAATGGGGTTTTAATAAAGCATGATATATAGCCATATTAGGAAAAATGCCCCGCCCCCTGATGGCCATGTTTTTTAAGCAACCGAAACCATTTTCGAACTTATCCAAGATATCATTAGGACAAATCTTCTGACCAAGTTTCATGAAGATCGGAAAATAAATGTGGCCTCTAGAGTGTTAACAAGGTTTTACTATAGCCAAAGAAGGAAAAATGCACCGCCCCTGGCAGCCATGTTTTTCAACCAACCAGCATCATTTTTTAACTCGTCCAAGATATTATTGGGGTGAATCTTCTGACCAAGTTTCATGAAGATCGGACAATAAATGTGGCCTCTAGAGTGTTAACAAGATTTTACTATAGCCATATATAGCCATATAAGGAAAAATGTCCCGCCTTTGCAGACTGCAAACACTTATCCTGGACATTTTACGCAAATGCATTAAGCCCCGTTTTCCCAGAGCAAAGCTTAATTTCTTTGTAAAAGATTAGTAAATTGATCAAGCTAAAGACAACTATGGAAGCTAAGATTATAATTTTGCCCTATTGGTGCAAAAAAGTACCATGTGCCTTCTAATTTCAATGCCACATGGTACCTTTTTGCACCAATAGGGCAATATTGAAAGTATTTTGTAATTACATATTTTTATGACAGTACCAAGTCATGGACAGAAATATATTTGTATCGTACAAAACGGAAGTATCGACATTTTCTGCCTTAATTCTGCCTTTATTTTCAACAGTTTTAATCTGAAGTCTAAACTAGAAAGGTTGTTTTTACTATATAGTTGTTCCAATCATATAACCTTAACAGGGTTCGTACAAACATTTCCAAGCGGAATTCAAGCACTTTTTAAGCACTTTTCAAGGTCAAAAAAGTAAAATTCAAGCACTATTTCTATTTGCAGCTTCGAAATGTCTTTGAGTACTTTCTCATGACAATTCTTACGAAGATGTATTTGTAGATACATAACAACTCATTATGTTTAGCCTATATACGAGGAAGACATTATATCAACAATGCTGTTGTTCATAAAATATTTATTTGATGAAACAAAGTCTAACATAAAATCAGATTTAAGTATGACTAGACAAGTTTTGAGTGTCCACTCACAATATTTGACCAATGCTCTATTTAAAAAAAAATTCAACATAACCAATTGTCTTAATATATGATAGGCCAGTTATTGACAATAAAAGTTTTCAACCTGAAAACTTATTTGAAAGATCAACACTGACGTTAAAGCAGTTTTTATCATGAACAATTACATGACTAGTGAAATACTGATATTAAAATAATATTCAAAATAACCAGTTTAATGAAATTTGGAATACATAAACAGTATTATAACGACCGCATAATAAGATAGGATGATGCCATCTTAAACAGCTTTCAGTTTCAATTCACTCTCTTCAATTTTCTTTGTAAATTTGGTAAGAGTTTCCTTTTTTTCTTTTGCTGACACCTCAATGCGTTTGCCTCTGCCACGAACTGCATTTTTCCAGTGGTTTCAGCTTTTTCAAACAATTTGCAGTCATCTCCAGATGCTCCACATCAATTTCAACTTGTTTTTTCTGTTTTTTAAATGTCTCTACTTCCTCTACAACTGCTCGTCTTTTAAGCAGTTGTTGATCAGTTGCTTTTTGCTGCCTTTTAGTTTCCAGAGCCTGCTCATACTTTTGCCTTGCAGATGCTACACTGACTGATAATTCATCTGTAATAGGCACCTTCAGAACACCCCCAACCCTATTGACATAGTCACAAATCAATCTTAAAGTCACAAATCAATCTTAAAGATTATTCAATGTAAAAATGCAAAGTAATATACCTCAACAACTTTGAAGGGGGGGGGGGGGGCATAATAAGTTTTTTAATATTTTATCAATAAATCATCCGCTCATAATTGACATGCCTTGTTATTATTTCTTGATTTATTTCATTAGTTAAAACAAAAACTAGCGCATTCAATGGTCCATCACATTTTAGGTATGATGTCAATAGTTTACATTTGTGTAGGGCTGCGAAAATATGACAATATTTTACTTGCAGATTGAAGCTGCTTAATCCTCCATCCAATTACGAGATGAATTTGTTGATATTACAACTAATTGTCAATGATTCTCATGTTAAAATTTGATATAATTGAGTAAAAAACATGTGATAATGTTCAAAAATTTATGACACGGGCCTCTTCCCATTCTTACCCAGTGTTCAGTCCCGTTTTGAAATAGAAGTTAACAACATTGAAAACGTCAAAAATAGCGAACGCTTGTGTTAAAATAATGTGTTTTATTATTTTAAACACACTTATGTTTATTTGTATGTGCATATTAGGTGTGCAAACTTGCATTCGTTGAACTTTTAACTTACCAGAATTTCTCTTGTGCCTCGTGCTTTTTTGATGGCTCTTGAGAGCCGATTCGCCCATGCTGGCAATTTCAATATTTGTTTCGCATTGCTTGCATCTTGCCTGGGTCTTCCTACACACTTCTACCACCCAAGGGTACCGATTTACCCAAGACTTTTTAAACAAACATTTTCTAGCAGGCATTTTGCGCCGTTTTTTTTGTTTGACGTTGAAGTAGATTCTAAAAAGTTGTTGTTGCAGCGAGTTTATAATTCACGTCAAAACCTGTACCAGAAAGACCGTATACGAACAGTGGGTATCTCGTCAGATAGGAGGAGCGATCAATATCATCGAATCGATATGACGTTAAATTATCTGAAAGCTTGGAAATAATGAATCTGTTTTTAACATTTTTAATTGTTGTTATTTCATTTTCAAGCACTTTTCCAGCCAATTTCAAGCACTTTCTAAGCACCTTTCAAGGCTATGGTTGAAAATAAGCACTTTTAAGCACTCAAGATCGTTTTTAAGCACTTTTCAAGATAAACCTTGATTTTCAAGCACTTTTCAAGGTCTGTGCGAACCCTGCTTAATAGGAAAATTGTATCCCCATAACTAATTTTATCCTGTCACATGCCTTTCAATCAGCCCGATAACCAGGTAACCTAATATCCCAAAAGATATTAGACTAGATGACCACGTGACCTCGCATATCCATCAGTTGCTGTCCGGGCATGCGCACGCCTGTACTATTTTCTATTTATAAAATATACTTGTTTTCAATTTAAAAAATAACAACATACGTGTAAAGTACTGTTTGTTTAAAAATTATCATTTTAACAGCATAATTTCGTCTTTGTATATTGAATTAATAACGATTGACTGGATTTCTGTGTTGTTTAACAAGACGGAAGCTAGCCTAAGCCTTTTGCATGACGTGACGTCACAATGTTTTTGCTGCGGCGTGTTTTTTCCCATATTAAATATTTAAACACAAAATACTGGAAAACTATTTATTTTAGAAACATTTCAACGAATGTTGTAAATGTGACAGGATAAATAGAACAAGGGACAAAAATAAATAGAACAAGGGACAAAATTGTCACAAAACCAGGTTTTCATTGTGAAAAAAAAATCTGATAAAGGGAGAAAACTCAAACTGAACTTTTGAAATGAACAAACAAAATTAACCCCCTTTGTAAGTTTGTTTTAAAAAAAAATCTATTTTTAGTCGTGGCAACCTTGACATTGGAGATATTGACGTGATTCTTTCGTGCGACACACCGTCCCATGATGGTGAACAAATGTGCCAAATGATTTTAAAATCTCACAATGAATGATATAGTTATTGACAGGACAAGCTCATTTATGGCCATTTTTGACCTTTGAACTCAAAGTGTGACCTTGACCTTGGAGTTATCGACGTAATTATTTCGCGCGACACACCGTCCAATGATGGTGAACAAATGTGCCAAATGATTTTAAAATCTGACAATGAACGACATAGTTATGGCCCGGACAAGCTTGTTCCGCCCGCCCGCCAGCCAGCCAGCCAGCCCGCCCGCATTCGCCAATCTAATAACCAGTTTTTTCCTTCGGAAAACCTGGTTAATAATAGGTTGGTGACGTGGATGGAGAATGGTTATCTGGCTCGTCGGAGGATCTTATCGGGTTCGCCTTCGGCTCACCCGATAACTTCCTCTGACTTGCCAGATAACCATTCTCCATCCACGTCACCAACCTATTATTCTCTATTAAAAATATTTTTATGAACAAAATTAATATGAAATTGTATTGTTAAATAACCAAGAGCTATATATGGAAATGCTAACATAATAAAATTTAAAGTATTTCCCACTAAGAAGCAAACTGAAAATTGCTATATGCAACCTTCATAAAACCAGAGCAGCCTGTGAGTTTCTTGCAGTCTTATCAGGTTTTATGCTGTTTGCTGCTTAGAAGTGTATGAGGGTTGGAAATAAAGGCTTTAAAACTAATCTATCAAGAAAGGTTTTAAATGTAGTTTGATTTCCTGAAGGACTACAAATGCATTCAAGTGCGCATCTGAATTGTAAAGGGATAAACATTTTAACAACAGCATCTTACCCTAGCTCTGGCGTCAACAGTTGCGCCGTTTCTAAGGAGGATGCGTATGATGTCAGTCTGCTGAGCACGCGCAGCCAGGTGCAGCGCCGTCTCGCCGCGCACCGTTGGGTAGTCGGGCTTCGCGTCGTGCTGAATCAGGTAGATGACGATGTTCATGTGACCCATGAACGAAGCCACGTGTAGGGGTGACAATCCAGACTGTGAACAGAAAAGAAAAGTTGGTGATGAAAAAGGAATATAATGCAGATGAACATTGGACGTAATGTGAATGGACTTTAAGAGCATAAATAGAACATTTTTAAAGTCAATATAAGATAAGTAGAGTGTGCTTGTGTAAACAATGGAAGAAATTGTAAATAAAACAAGCAATGTGTTTGTGAAACACTATGACCCCATATATTTTACCTTTGACCTTGAAGGATGACCTTGACCTTTCACCACTCAAATGTGCAGCTCCATGAGATACACATGCATGCCAAGTTGCTATGTTCAATATTGCAAAAGTGTACATTAAATAAGCGATTTTGACCCATATATTTGACCTTTGACCTTGAAGGATGACCTTGACCTTTCACCACTCATAATGTGCAGCTCCATGAGATACACATGCACGCAAAATATGAAGTTGCTATCTTCAATATTGCAAAAGTTATGGCAAAATATTTAAGTTGGAGCAAACAAAGCAACAAACCAACAGACAGGGCAAAAACAATATGTTCCCCATTATAGTGGTGCGGGACAAAAAAAAATTAAATATCTGCTATTCAAATCAAATTTATGAAGATGACAATTTACAATGGTCAATTCAGCTACAGTGGTCTTTTTGGCAAAATGTGGGGTGGAAATTCAATACCATTCCCAATGGCAAAATGTGGGGTCGAAATTCAATACCATTCCCAATGGCAAAAAAATATGTTGTTCCCAATTGGCAGCTTAGAATCCCCAAATGAAGGTTTTTAAAGATGGCTTTTAATTTTTTTAAGATTTTGATTTTATAATCACAAAATAAAGATTATCTTGCTTTCCAGCTCTATAAGTTGAACCTTTGTAAGTTTAATTGTTACAACAGTTATTCTCAATTTAAACTATTTGTAAGCAACAACAACAACAACAACAACAACAAAAATTGTCATGACTTGATTACGCAAATCAAAAGGGCCTACACCAGATCCATTAAGAAAACCTTAAAAAAAAATGGTCTGAGACAGACATGTGCCATGAAGGTACTGACCTCTGTGGTGGCCTCGATGGAGGCGCCATACTTCAGCAACAGCTCCACAACCTTGATCCTGTTCTTCTTGCACGCAATGTGCAGAGGTGTGAAGCCGTTCTGAAATCAAGGTTCCAAACAATGAGCCACGCCCTGGGAAAACCGGGTCTAATGCATGTGTATAAAGTGTCGTCCCATATAAGACTATGCAGTCTGCACAGGCTAATAAGGGACGACACTTTCCGCTTAAACTGGATTTTAGCCAAGACAAGGCTTTCTTTAAACAAAAAAATACAAGCGGAAAGTATAGTCACAGATAAGCCTGTGCAGAGAGCACCGGCTAATCTGGGAAGACGATTGACGCACATTGATTTAGCCCTGTTTTCCCAGAGCCATTTAAAAATAGTACATGGTATTTAACAAATAACAACTGGGTGAAACCATTCTTGAGTCATATGCACGTAATTACATAATAATTGGAATGATCCTTGGTATTTGACAAAATAAACCAAATAGTAGAAAATGTGGCAATCTCTTAAATACAAAATAAGGTCAATTATCATAACATCCATGCAAGCTCGTACCAGAGCACGGCCATTGGGGTCGCACTTCCTGTCAAGAAGGAGCTTGGCTGTTGCCACGTTACCGCAATGCGCGGCGACATGCAGTGGGGTCAGGTAGTCCATTGTGACGTCATCCACATTGGCCCTGTGGTACAGCAGCAGGCGTGCGCAGTCAACATGATCACCCTGCGCAGCCATGTGCAGGGGAGTTAACCCATTCTGTAAGGGGAGACAATAGCATGTATATCAATTTGCAAGGGAGATCAGCCCTTCTGTGAATGGAAATGGTTGCATGTAAACCACATGTGAAGGGGAGATAAGCCATTATGTGAAGGGAAATGGTTGTATATATACCACATGTGCTAAGGAGATAAGCCATTTTGTGAAGGGAGACAATCGCAAGTATACCGTGTGGGACATGTAGGTTAACTTATCAGGTCAGGGATGTGATTTAAGAAACACCTCAGGGAAAGGAAATGCCCCACCCCACTTCCAGGGTTCAATATAACTCTTCATTTGTATATAGATCAATAAAAGCTATTTATTTAATAAGTTAAACATTGAAAAGGATGAAATCCACTGAAAAAAGGAGTAATCACATCCGCGAATGTGGAGCGGAGTTAATCAATTAAGTGAATGCTGATATTCATGAATACTTCATGTGCCCAAGAAGGTTAACTTATCATGTGATGAGGAGTTCATCCATTTTTTGAAGGGTGATCATTGCATGTATACCTTATGTGCGACAAGTAGGAATAATTATCAGCTGAAAAGGAGTTAAAGTGAAGGCAGATAATTAAATGTATATGACATCCACAAAGTATAACCACAAAGTCATGTATGTCAAATAAGCAAGGTTGATAAGCCATTCCTTAGGACATTTTGCACAAAATTATAAATCAACGTTCACTGTCCTATGCCTAAATGTAACATTCTTGTTTCAGTTCTCTTTGACATGCCTTTATGTCTTAGATATGTCTTTTCCTATGATATTTCACCTTTGTTTTCGACTGGTATGGAGCCCCTCTGATCAGCAACGTGTCCACCACATTTTCATGGCCGCTACGCGCCGCGCAGTGCAGTGGGGTCAGACCATCCTGTCAGGGAAGATACGAGATTACGAATCATATAACATCTTACATTGTTATCGTATACTGGTAGAGTTGAAAACGAGGTAGAGTAACAATGAAACAAGTAACAAGTATAAACCCTTTCTCTTTCTTTAACCCTTTACCTCTCAGATACATATTTTGACACATTTGTGGTCCCTTAGAAAGTTACATTTAATGAAAAACTTCATCTCCAATCCTCAGTAACTGATCAGCATCAAACAGCATAAAACCTGAACAGACTGCGAGTTACTTGCAGGCTGTTCTGGTTTTATGCAGGTTTCAAAAGCAATTTTCACTTAGCTTCTTTTGGCGGAAAGGGTTAATTATATTTTATTTTACATTCTATGGATTACAAATATTTCAGAGTGAAATGTGAGTGGTTAAGGTTTAATCAAGTTAATAACAGACGTAGATACATTCGTGCTCACTCACCCGTGTCTTTTCATCAATGGTGGCCTTGCTGTCCAACAGCAGCGTGATCATGGTGTTCTTGCCCCACCTGCCAGCCACATGTAGGGGTGTAATGTTGTTCTGAAACAGATATGCTCTTTTGTACACAAACTTAACTGGTGTTATCGAGGTTTGATGAAATGTTAACCCTTTCAGTACTGCAACCGAATTTGGAAAGCCTTTGCAAACAGTTTGGGTATGGCGTCTCATCAGGATCCAAACTGTTTGCTATTCTGATAGTATTCTTTGAGAAAAATCGAAGAAAATGCTAATTTTAGAAATTCAGCAGACGACATTTTAGCAGACGACAAATTTCCCAGCATGCAAAGGGTTAATATTAAACAGATACAGATTCATCGACATTTTAGAACACTGAGATTGTTTTCTCAAAGAAAGAGACCGCAATATTTTGAAATGTTGAGGGTGGAGTGTTACAATTCTATGATTGTTATGAACATAGAGATAACCGCATTAAAGACTGACTATACCTTGGCTTTGAAGTTGACGTCTGCTCCGCGCTGGATGAGCAGGGTACCGACATTGACGTTGCCATAGTGTGAGGCGATGTGCAGAGGAGTGAACCCACTCTGTAAGAACAGATGAGAAAAAATGTTTGTTTGTTTGTTCTTTTAAATGGTGATGTTGTTTATAGCTTTTCCACTCAGGTACGTATTTTGACTTGTTTGCAGTTCCTTAAAAAATCGAATTAAATTAAAGATCATTCTTAACAGATCGAAGTTGTTTAGGCTAATTTTCCAAAACCTAAGATACTGATGTGCAGCAAATGGCATATAGCCTGAACAGCAAGCAAGGTACTCACAGGCTGTTCTGGTTTTATGCTGATTGTGCATAGACTTTTTCAGGATTCTGAGTGGGAGAGGGTTAAGCTTGTAAGTGAATACTTACAAAATGAGGCTATTTCACATACAGACTTAATACTTTGACATACACTAGGTTGTCTTAAATACATATGAAATATATTATATACATATATATGAATGAATTAAAATGTCTTTAAGATGTAAAAACTCAGTGGAGGCTTGTTAAATAAATGTTTTGTAAATCTTATATCATAACCTACTGTTTGTCCCCAAAAGTTTTCTAGAAAAAGCCAAAAAAAACACCTAGTCTTAACTCTGTTACCAAATGATTTTAACCTCTCAAAACATCTATATTGGAAGGTATCATTTTTAAAAAGATTTGAGTGGGAAGAAGAGATGCAAATCTAGACAATTGATCTTAACATCTATGTGAAGATACAACCAAACTTATAGACATATCAACTTCCAGAGAAAAAATATTGGAACTTGGAAACAGAGATAATACTATATATTATTAAATAAATGTGAGTTCAAATTCGTAGTTGTGGTGGAAATCAGGGATCTTTAATTTCATAAATAGATGCAAATCAAGGAAGACTGATTCTAATGGTAACTTGCAAACACAATTTTATTAGGTTTAATGACATATTAAAAGACTTGTTTATTTAATAGGCATTTAATAAAGTCAGATTGATAAAATTCAGATACAAAAACACATTATACAATTAAAAGTAACTATTTTCACAACATCCATTAACACAAAACCACTCGTAACAACATTCATACAAACAAAATATACTAATAACCACACAAATCATAAACAGAAAAATGTCATGAAATTTATCAAACACATAAAAATGACACTAAAACTACAATCTTCTTAAACAAGGGTGACACTTACTAGAACTTACTAGACTCAATAAACTTGGGATGAATTGAGAATTAAAGCTGCAATTTCCACCTATTTCGTTGTTACTGAAAGTTTGTCAAGTTTGGTGTGGTATTGTGTTGAGGGGGGAAACCAGAGAACCAAGAGGAAACCCCACCTGTCATGTAGGGTGACCACCAACCAAACTCACATGCTGCCAGGATCAGGAATTGAACCCCGGTTGCCAAGTTGAGAAGCCAGTGTACCAACCACTACGCTAGCCGGATGCTCCAAAAAAGTGTCTCCAAAGTGTCAACTTTTTAGGCCAGACAGTCATTGGATAACAAGAGATATCCCCAATAAAAAAAGCTCACTGATCACTTGGTAATGAGTAAAGCTAAAGAATTATCAAGACCCAATGAGCTTAATCACACACAAAATAGTAACCAGACACCTCAAACACCAAGTATTTTAATAATTAAGTAAACCAACACCTATATTTGAAAATGGTGTAAGTTGTTTGCAATTTATTGTATTTGTGATGTCTTTTAACATGTTCAACAAGAGATGTGTTTGTCAGAAACACAATGCCCCCTATTGCGCCACTTTGAAGCAATATATTTGACCTTTGACCTTGAATGATGACCTTGACCTTTCACCACTCAAAATGTGCAGCTCCATGAGATACACATACATGCCAAATATCAAATTGCTATCTTCAATATTGCAAAAGTTATGGCCAAGGTTAAAGTTTTGGGACGGACACACAGACTGACAGAAGGACTGATGGACAGTTCAACTGCTATATGCCACCCTACTGGGGCATAAAAATATTGCTTGGACCTGGTGTTATAGGTGATGGTGTATCGAGTGCCCCCATAACATTGCTGGAGACTGCACCATGCACACCAAGGCGTTTTGATTATTTTTTGGACCAATAAAAGCACCAAGCAATTGCCTACCCCGGTGTGACTGGGGTTTAAGCAATGACCATCGTGTCATGCAATCCTGCATCTCACAGTCATAAAAACACAAACAAAAGCCATGTGCAATAAAAAAAATACCAAATTCACGTACACAACATCAAATCATGTACTATGCCCCCCCCTCAAAAAAACATGACAAAAGAATATCACAATAAAACAGCTAAAAAATGCCAGCATAAGAACATTTTAGTGTTGAAAGTAGTTAGTAAATTGTTTCCAGTTTCCTTCTTTTATATTTTATATTATTTTATTTTATAAAATTATTTCTCCTCACTTTTGGTAAAACAGTTTACTAGCTATAACTTTTTTTCCATGAAATATAATGCTTCACGATGCTGGCATGAAAAAGGTGTACGCGACCTTTGGGTTCAAAGGTCAGAGGGTATGGTCACAACATTGCAAGGTCATGTACTGTACAAACCTTTGTAGTATCATTGACTAGCCCTCCACCCTGCAGATTGGACAAATAAATGTCTGTTGTTAGTGTTGTTTAAAAAATTATAACAGTTGTTTTACAACACATACATACATGTGCATTCAGAAACATAGGACATAGGAGACAAGGCAATGGTGGCATAACATTCTAGCAGATAATTAGTATGCTGCATGAATAATGCCAAGCAAATATCGCTAAACTGTCTTATATACTAGACACAACTTTATATCTTTTGTTTATTAAGTTAAAAAATGTATTTTTAAGAAATCTTTTTTTTAACATGGAATTTAGAAATGCAGTTGACCACTTAAGCTTTTTTTTGCAGGCCTCGCACTAGACTGCTGTATCTATTTTCATAATTCTTGATCAGTTAGAACAGTTTCACACTCAACTCCTTAGTGTTTCCGTTAACCCCCCCCCCCCCCCCCCCCCCCCCCCCCCCGCCTTTCCAATTTAAATAAAATGATGTGCAATGATAGGCAATTCAACAGATGCCTGTGGAAGATATGCTGCCATATGTGACTCAGACCAGAGCTAATGATTGGACAACAGCATTGCAAGACATCAGGAATCAATACAACTTCTATGGGGACAGATTATGGGAATTTGTGTCACTAAGAACATGGTTATTGAACAACGCAGACCAGATATAGCGATTGTGTGCACATTACTTTAATACACAGATGTAATTTGCCTTACAAAACTCATTGTAAGGCCTTAATTGAACTTCCCCAACAGCAGATATATATCTGCTTAACTTATGCACCAAGCAAACCATATATACACAATGTGCAACAACTTCTTCTGAATAATGCAATGACAAACAAGATATTTAAGAGCTTTTTAGCCTTGTAGACTTACCAACAACAAACACTCATCACCTAGCTTTGAATCACAAAGTTTACCCAAAATATTTGAATTCACATTAGTGACCACCACACCCCTGTTGCCCACCCTTTTCCAAACAGGTTCCATAATGACTCCAACCCGACCCCAAACTCCCTGGCTTAGTAAGACCTGGGGATCATATACGAGATCTGAAAAGGATGACTTTGCACTTTTGAAAACTACCTTATTGTTGTAAGGGGTGTGCAGTTACCAAAGTCAAGAATAACCCTTTGCATGCTGGGAAATTTGTCGTCTGCTAAAATGTCGTCTGCAGAATTTCTAAAATCAGCATTTTCTTGGATTTTTTCCAAAGAATACTATCAGAATAGCAAACAGTTTGGATCCTGATGAGACGCCACGTTCTGTGGCGTCTCATCTGGATCCAAACTGTTTGCAAAGGCCTTCAAAATTCGGTTCCCGCACTGAAAGGGTTAATTTATATCACCAGAAACACCACGCACCAATCAAATGGTTTTGAAATAAACATTAATACTCTTACCGATCAATGTTTTATTAGCTTTCTCCAGACTTGAATCAATAACAAAATGTTTGCACTTGTCATAACCAACTCTTAACAAAACATAAATGTCGAACTCTGAAAATTGATATCATAAAAAGCAATTGCTTAATATAGTTTAAAGGACCTTGTATTATAACCATTACCATAAACTGTAGTTCAACTAATTGTATCTTTAGTACCTAGAAAAAGCATAATAATGCAAGTGAACACTGTAACATTTTTAATTCAAAAATAAAACATTCAACCATATGAGTACAGATAATTTTGTTTTATAACAACAATGATTGTAGTCATGGTGACATATGTGTTCCAAAAGCTAGATCAAACCCTTGACTTTATAAGAACTACTAATAGCCTTGATGGACTTTGGTAAAGCAGGGCTAAATGCAAGTGTGTTAACTCTTTCAGTGCTGGAACCGAATTTTGAAGGCCTTTGCAAACAGTTTTGATCCAGATGAGACGCCACATAACAGGGCGTCTCATCTGGATCCAAACTGTTTGCTATTCGGATAGTATTCTTTGAAAAAAAATCGAAGAAAATGATAATTTTAGAAATTCAGAAGAAGACATTTTAGCAGATGACACATTTCCCAGCATGCAAGTGTCCACCCAGTTTAGCCTACGCAGTCCCCACAGGCCTATCACTGACAACACTATCTACTTTATGGATTATTTTCGTAAATAGAAAGTCTCTTCTTAAAGAAAATCCAGTTTTGGCAGATGTGTTGTCCTTAATTAGCCTAATTGCAGACATTTAAAGCACATGCATAAAGCCCCATTTTCCCAGTGCCAGACTCATTTATATTAAATCTTTCAGTGACATCATGCATTAAGGCCCATTATCGCAGAGTGAAGATCATTTACATTTAATCTTTCACTGCTTATATACAATGGTCGAAACTCATGTCTCAGAAACGCAGACAATCCTATTACCATAACAGCACGAGATCTCCAACTTGAACAGTGTTTTCATGTGCACTTATTTAATAATCTACACTCAGGGGGATAACGAATCTTTTTCTAGAAATCTATACCGATCTTTTTCTTAGGGTACTCTATCATGCAAAGAAGCCATTACTGATCAGTAAAAATTGTTGACCAAAATGTGAGAGACTGAATTGTGCATACACTGATTTGTCTGTAAAAAAAGTACATTTTGCCAGAAAAATTTGCTGTTTTGTTGTGTTTTGTATCATTATTTTATCAGCAGGCAATGCCTAGTTGTCTAGTTTCTTTCATAAGATGAAATGCAGGACTATTTCGTGGACTCTTGTTGCCTTCATATTTCATTCTCGCACTGTAGTTGTAACACTTTTATGAGGTAATAAACACTTCTGCAGATTCATGAAATAAAACGCTGAGTAAAACACATTGAGCAAGGTCTTAGTATAATTGACAAGAAAAATATAAAAATCAAAATTATTGCATATTTTTTTCAGAGAAACACTTTACATCTAGGCTGGATTTTTGTTTAAAAGAGACTTCATCAATTTGAAAAATTCCATAAAAGCGGAAAATCTTGGACATATGCTCCTATTTCCAAGTCGGAGGCTACAATATAGGAAGCCAAAGACCAGCATTTAATCTACAAAGTGTCACCACAAAAAAGTAATATACCTAACAATACAGTACAAAGATTCCTCACAAGAAAACCTCCTGAAAATCAATATTTTTTGCTAGAAAGTCTGACCTAACAAAGAGAGCAATTTGTTCTCTAGTCATTACAATGGTTGTTAAGAACAAACCATTTTCTGGAAAACATAAGCATGGCACAGCCCTATTGACAAAACACTCCTATTCATTCCAGGAGAGTGAGAGAGATAATGAAGCTAGTGTGACATCAAATTTCCTCGTAAATGACAAATATTCAAAGCTCTAAGTCACTTCATACTCATTGTTCTAAGAAATGGAATAATTTGTCCTGTTGTTTAGCTGCTGCAGACTTTATTTAGCGTAAAAAAGATAAACAATAACTGCAAATGTGAAAAGTAAATGACCATTACAAATGGCAATTCCAAAAATGGGTGTGTCAATGTGTGAAAGCGCTGTTCTGAATATTGAATTCAGACTCAGTACATTGGGTTAAAATTTGCACTTAAAATCGGTTGTATGAAAATCATATTACTTTTACATTTAAAGAAAATAAATAATGATTTTAAAATGGTCTATATGAAAAGTGCTACTGCAGTGCATAATGTTAAAACAAAATAGCTTTTGCCATACCACAGAATAATATATTAAGGAAAATCGTATGAAGCTGCCAATAAGCAGAACAAAGAGAAACCACAAAAATTTCTTCACAATTCATGTAACTAGAACGTTTCCATTCAACAATGTCTTGCCAAAATAACGAATCCCAATAAACTAACTAAATACTGACAACCTATACATGTATAACTTTTTCTGAACAGCATAATTTAACATAAGTGTGAATGTCTTCTAAGCAGTTAAACCCTTTCCCACTCAAAAGCAAAGTGATAATGGCTGTATACAAACAGCATAAAACCAGAAGAGCTAGTGAGTAACTTGCATGCTGTTCAGGTTTTATGCTGTTTGCTGCTCATCAGTATTTTAGAGCTAAAAATGAAGCCTTTTAAACTCAAATATTATTTAATTTTAACTTGATTTTCTAAGGAACTTCAAATTGGTCAAAATGCGTATTTGAGCGGTAAAGTTTTAAGCAACTTTGTATCTTTCACTCAGAGCTCAGAGTTACCTACCTTGGTTTGAAGATCCACACTGTTCTGTTCGTTCTGGAGGAGCAAAGCTGCCGATTTTGTATCGTCTTTTTTTGCCGCAATGTGCAGGGCCGGAAGTCGCACCTTGCCCTTCGTGTCGTGTTCCAGTAACACCGCAACCACACGCTCATGGCCCTGCTGTAGGGCAACCGCAAGGGGAGTGAATCCATCCTGCAAGGGAGGTAATACATGTTTTTTAAGGAAGAAAGTATAAAGATGAGCTGGGCTCAGGGGAAATGTGGCTGAATGCATGTGCATAAAGTGTTGTCCCAGAATAGGGGGAATATATCATCACTGATTAGGATAGTGCTAATCAGACACGACACTTTAACCCAAATGGAATTTTGCTAACAAGAGACGTCCTTTAACAGAAAAATTCAATAAAAACGGAGAGTGTTGTCCTTGATAAGCCTGTAAAGATTGCACAGACTAATCTGGGACAACACTTTACGCAGAGATGAAATTTAGCGCAAGCAAAGGAGTAACATTATAAAATATTAAATTTTGAATTGCTTCCAAGACCAAACAGCTCATTCTGATGACAGAAAAACGCGGTGTGGGCAAGGGTAAAAATTATTTTAAAACGATTTTGGCTTGAAACTGCACAAGTTCAAAAGACATAAGTCCGGACATGAAATCAATTATTTAACCCATTTATGCCTAGCGTGTAGAAAAAAGGCCTTGGCAAACAGCGTAGACCCAGATGAGACGCCACAAGATGCGGCGTCTCATAAGGGTCTGAGCTGTTTGCTTAAAGGAATTTTTGTAAGAACTATTCTAAATATAGAAATAAATGTACTAGACATCCCTAATTTTGGAAATTAATTGATCCAATTTTTAAGGATGGGATTTAAAAAATTAAATCATGCAAGGCTTTGAAACAGATCAACACTTCACTCAAATGTTTCATGACAGGTGTGAAAAACTGCAACTTCATCCAACAATCACCTAATATTGTATTTATCCTATTATTATATCAAAATGCATATGTGAACTATGGTGTAACATAAAAAAATGTATAAACAAGAGATGTGTTTGTCAGAAACACAATGCCCACTACTGCGCCGCTTTGATACATGTTTTTTGACCTTTGATCTTGAAGGATGACCTTGACCTTTCACCACTCAAAATGTGCAACTCCATGAGATCCACATGCATACCAAATATCAAGTTGCTATGTGAAGGGACATAGAAGTTATGAGCATTTTTCGAAACCTAAACGCAAAGTGTGACGGAAGGACAGACGGACAGACGGATGGATGGTCCGATCACTATATGCCCTCCTTCGGGGGCATAAAAAGGAAAAGAAAAAAACATAAGTTGCCCAGTTGAGGTTGGGTTTTTTCTACATTGTGTTTGACATCACACTAAATAAATGGCCGTCTTATAAAAGTGTACTTAAAATAACCTTAAGTTGATGCAATGGATGGTCATATGATCTGTTCAGCTAAAGAAATGCCATTAAAAATGGTACTAAACGAAATCAAGACTACATTCATGCTTCATTTTTCTATTTATGAAAAACAGATTAAAAGTTAATAAATGATGCAATATAACTGTATGAAATAAAATAAGTATATGACATGAGAGATGTTTTTAAACTTTTGATAATGTTTTGATTATTGAAAGTACCGATTTGTATTATGTTTGGTTTGTAAAAATACCAATACAATACAAGAATTTCCTACACTTAAAGTGTTCAAACATTTATTTTCATTTATTTTTTATTTCAAAATCAGTTACAATAACTTTCATGATTCAAAATAACATATGAATAAATCAATCATAACACAATCATCATCACTATTTTCATATGTTTAGGTCTATTGGGTCAATCCGTGAAAAGTCGGACAAAACTCTATATCCCAAAGCTATTGTATCATTATATAGAACATACGACGAGTCGTTTTGGGGATTACCTCCCCTTATAAAGTCAAATGAGCGTAGTTTCGAATTTTGGTGACATTGATGATGTAATGTGAAAACACCGCGATTTACATTATGAAAATGTTGCTTGATGCGAATCGCTATGACTCGGACAGAGTAGTCGAAACTCGGACACACTGTAGCTGAAACTCGGACAGTTATTTTTGCGTAGTTAAATCTCGGACTGTGGAACAGTAATTGAACCAAACTTCATATATTTACACTTACAGTAAAATGAAGTAATTTGAATGTAGCAGTATTTTACATGTGCTGTACTATTTAATGCTTCCGCGCCATAGCTGAAAGCCAAATATGAAAAGCAATGGTGATGGCGACGATAATGATGAATAAAACCACGTTTTTGATCATCTCAATGAAGAATTATTAGTGCGAATAAGTGTTCACCAACATGTGCGCACTTTACATAAAGCTATCAATTACGTAGATTTTCACGGAGGGTGCAACCTCCTTCATTTGAGTACTGTCTTATTTTGCTGCGTTTGATGCTGTCTAAGTAAAAATGATAAATTTAATGATGTTAAAACTTTGTGTATAAAAAATAATATTTGGCTACTTAAGACCTTAACCCCTCCCAGGCTTCAACCTCATTACTGGCAATTATGTAAGATCGCACACCGTGCTTACACTGTGCGGTTCCTTACCTACTAAGATGACTTTTTGAGATTACAACAAATTGAATTAATGCAATAAAAATGGAAATAAAATAAAAGACAAAACGGACATCTGAAACTATGTATGTTTAATAAATCTACATGTACATGTATTTTAAAATACATAACACTTGTCATGTTAATCTGCAAAGCGCACAAGCATGCCATGATTACTAGCACATATCTGGATGGAAGCTACATGTTCATCCTTTGCGTAAAATCCCAAATTACATCGTTGAGATGGACCCACACGGGCACGGAATACAGGCTCAAATTTCGGTTTAATTAAAATATGTCCATCTATGAAATTGAGTCTGTGTAATTCCGATATGAAAAGAGCGTCTTGGCGACGCAAATAGGCACACAATCTATCTGAAGGGTGTGCGTGGATGGCAATGGCATGTCGGTCAAAAGATTTTTCCTGTTCCGGTTTTCCACGGTATTGGGCGGCAACCTGGAGAGCCCTTTGCCTATGGTGATGCATGCCGACTGCATATAGACCTTCAATGATGACTTTCTTCATTGCCTATAAAGATTTATAATTTTAAAATGCAAATGAAATGGCCTCAACGCAATTTTTGAATCAATACTTAATGTGTGTGGTGGGGGATGCATGCGGGCGTGCGGGCGGGACGGTGTGTATTTCGAAGTTTATTAGGTCCTTCCGCGCAACTACTTATCAGATTTTAGACTAACAAAAGTTTGAACAAAATTTGAATTATATATGCAATCTTTAACTATTTACTGAGGGAATAATTTTGAGGTGGTCTTGTGCTGTGGGGAAAACAGTTGACCACCAACCGAACTCATATGCGCCGGGAGCGGGTATCAAACCTGGGTCGCCTGAGTGATAATCGAGTGTGCTAACCAATGATATAGCCGGGCAGTTGGTGTTTATTTCATTATAACATTTACGAACTGTACAGACTTACTGCTGTATTTTATTTTAATATTTATTGTCAATAATTAGCCATGATTGATAACTTTAAGCAAAGTGGCTTCGTTTTTTGTGTGTTTGTTTTTTCCTTGCTATTGTCAGAGTTTTAACTGCAATGCAAAATATGTAGTTAAATGTCGGACACTTTTAATTTCGTCAAATACATAATAAATTTTCCGATATTCTTCATAAAACTATTAAATTTTATCTCCTTAAACATTAAAACAATCAATATCTTAATGAATATACAATCGTATAGCCGTTGCGCAATGAAAATCACTGAACAAACCTTAGCATTCAAATTGCCTGCCTTTCTGGAAACAATGCGTATCGTCATAAGCCTGTGTGTGGCACGTCATTGGTTTTGTGTTTACGTAAACGGTGTCGATGCACATACTGTGCAGATGTATTTTTCAAAGAGAATGGCTATGTGTCACTAAATGCGTGTTACTGGGGATTTCAAGTCGGTTATTGTATATTTTATTATGTGTTTTATTGTCAACTGTCCGACTTTTAAAGACGTCCGACTTTTCACGGATTGACCCTTCCAAATAAAACAAATCCTGCAATTGTGTTGGAAAATGAAGGAAGATATTTTGGCAGAGAAAGAAGCATAAATAGCTTCTCTGCTATAGAACAGAAAAACAATTCCCTGCCAGATGGAATTTTTTAAGCAAAGCGGAAAGACTGAGTAACTAAAAGAGTACATATTAGTAACAATATCACATGAACAAATCATGTTCGCATGCTTAATGTTAGCATATGATAGCATACATGATACTATGTGCATGCAAGGCATCACTCCATGTATATACAAAAATCATTGCTATAAAAGAAATTAAGTATTTCATACAAAATATTTGCAAATATGCTTTGACAGCATTGTACAGAATTTAAACTGTTGTTGGCGTTTTTTTCCGGTGTTTTAGTTGCAAGTCTTTCCTTTCTACATTTTAACAGCCATGATGTACTAAATCCTTTTGTACCGAATGATATTAGTACCAATTAATATGATTAAGAACCGCACAGCTATTCAATTGGCTAGTTAGAAGGCAATCATTACACTATGAATTAGTAACAACATGTAATATGTACATGATGAACCATCCACTGCATTGCAATGACCACTGCATCATGATGATCTATTGGTATTTAAGTAATTATTTGATTCAACTGACAGATGAAACGAATACAAAAACATCATATCATTCAGCTGATAAAAACTGTCTGATCAGAATATAAACTGACTGAGGCGGCAAGGTGGATCAGGCATCTGCCATGTGTAGACAGAAGGCCTTGTGTCTTATAGGCACTTAATGAGCCTTCCAAAAGACACAAGTACTGGTTCTACCCAAATAATCTGACTCAATAGGGTGTTACAAAGCTCTTAGGCTTTCTTTGTAATCAAGCCTTAGTGACTGAAATATAAACAGATCAAAATCAAGGAACACTGGGATTCTGCCACTACTGGGTTAAAAAGCCGCCTGGAAGCCATAACTGATTATGTGTTAGTGTGTACATACACAATCCTTAAGTCCTACATCTTTATATGAACCTCTCTCTGTGAAAAGGGGGTTTACTGCATGTGCATTAAGTGTCGTCCCAGCTAAGCCTAAGCAGTCCCCACAGGCTTATCAGGGATGACACTTTAGGCTTTTATAATATTTATTTTGCTTAAAGAAAGTATCTTATTAGCAAAATCTAGTTTAGACAGAAAGAGTTGTCCCTGATTAGCCTGTGCACACTGCACAGGCTAATCAGGGATGACACTTTCGCACTTGCATTAAACCCCTTTTCACCGAGCACTGCATATATGTATATACCTGGGACGCCACACTTCTCCTATCGCGCGCATTGTTATTCATCTAAAACAAAACGGCCGTGAGCAAACCCAAACAGCATGCAACAAACAGAACAAGGTTCTCAAAATGATGCACAGTGGAAAATTTATTTTCTCAATCAAATGATTTTCAATGAACAAATCTTTAATAAATACAAAGCAGTACTGAAGAACATTGTTTACATAAGAACATGTAATTGGAAAGGTCATTCATTTATACAGGTCAAGTACCATTTTTACTCCTCTTGTATCTGCATCTCCATGCACAAAAGACATTTATTGAAATAAAAAAATTACTTTCATGCTGGAATGCTTTCCACCAAAAATGTAAACATGCACACACCTTATCCATTCATTATATGACGGTTAATCTGGTAAAACCAGCAAACCGGAAAGAAATGTTTAGACCAGAATATAAATTAACAAAATAATTTGAGAACATTGTATCAAAAAACGCAAACAAAAATAAACAGGAATTACAATGTGAACCGGTGAGGACGAGCTAACACTGAAAACTATTAATGACACAGACATTTACATACAATTATTATTTTTGGTCTATGCTGCTTTTATACAAGCTTACACTACATCTTAATAATGTTCTTAATCTGTTTTTTTCATGAAATGCATTTTTATATGAACCTTGCTTTGGAAATATTGGGCTAAATACATTTACATACAAGTGTCTTTAATGATTAGCCTGTGCAGTCCGCACAGGCTGATCAGTGACAACACGTTCCACTTTGATGTTGTTTTTTTTAAAGAACGACTTTTGTTGGAAAAAATTCCAGTACATGCGGAAAGTGTTGTCTCTGATAACCATATGGGGACTGCACATCTGGAATGATATCGCACTTTCATGAACTTATCCATGGAAACCAATACTGATAACAAGATTTATTTGAACTTACTTTTCCATGTAGGCTTTCTAGTTGTCAAAATCCTAATGGGGATTTTTCGTTGAGAAATTTCTGATTGGATTTTTTTCGTAGCAAAACTTCTTACTGTGCTTTTTTATTGAGAAATTTCCCAAAAAGGCTCTTTTATTGTGAATTACCAATTTGACAACATTTTTTCCCAAAAGGTCAGGGACAGACAAAATGTCGCAGGTGTAACTTACCACGGTGGAGAGACTCTGGCTAGCCCCGTTAGCCAGTAAGAACTTCACCACGTCTGAGTGACCCTCCTGGGCTGCCATGTACAGCGGCGTGAAACCAGTCTGAAATCAGAAAGTAGAGAAATGGAAATATGAAACAGTCTGAATTTTTTTGGAGAGAAATTGAAATATGGACCAGTCAGATATGAAAGAGAAACAAAGGGACTTAAAAGACAGTGAAATCAAAGACAAGTGGAAATATAAACCAGTCTGAAATCAGAGAAAAATGGAAATATGAACCAGTCTAATTGCAATGAACAAACACTATGGTTATTTATCACCAAAACTGTTGCAAAAATGTTTCCAATTTTTCAGGCTAAAGACACAATCTGAAACTAGAGCATTGTTACAGACTTATAACCCCCACCCACCTCATTGCTTTTTAAGCTATAAGGGATGCAAAAATTGTACAGCACATCTACATATCATGGTGATAAACGAAGCTTTAATTTAATCACCTAATATATGTAGTAGTAGTTTGCTCTAATATTTATAATATTGAAATGGACTTACTGACTGACAAGGGACTGACAGACTGTCTCCAAAATAACCCCTCTCGAATTTTGTTTGCAGAAGTATAAAAGCAATGCCTGTACTAAAATTTTCAAACAGTCAAGAATTTATCTTACTTCTAAATGAAATTATATAAACAAAGCAAAACCTGTGTTAAATGTCTTCAAATCCTCAATCATAATTATGACCTTTAACCTTCTTGTGCTGAACATTAACCCATTTATGCCTAGTGAACTCTCCAATCCTTCTAAATTGGATCAATTTATTTCCAAAATTAGGAATGTCTAGTATATTTATTTCTATATTGAGAATATTTTTTACAGTAATTCCTTTTAGCAAACAGCGCAGACCCTGATGAGGCGGCGTCTCATCTGGGTCTATGCTAATTGCCAAGGCCTTTTTTCTAAACGCTAGGCATAAATGGGTTAACTTGGCACCCTTGGCAACCAATGTTCTAAAATGTGACTTCTGACTTACCTGTGCCTAAACATTAACATTGGTGCCCTTGTCAACCAATGTTCTAGAATATGACCTTTGACCTACCTGCGCCTGAACATTGACCTTGGCGCCCGTGGCAACCAGCAGCTTGACAATGTCCTCATGTCCAGCCAGGGATGCAATGTGCAACGCTGTGTTTCCTTTCTGCAATAGGTAAGGAAATCCAATTTTAGCAACTAATTTCAATGCTTGAGCGTGAAACAACTGTATGTGAGCTAGAAATGTTTAGAAGTTACAACATCTTAACCCTGGATTATTGCTGTGTGCTTGTAAATTATATGTTTTTATCGTTTGATCAAGACGTAACAGTTTACAAAGAGTTAACAGCTTTGCCTTTTTTTCTTATTATCTCCACAATATAAGATGAGTTTCCATCTTAACAACACAATAAATATATACATGGAGCCAAGAAGCATTTAAAATTGTGTCACCACGAGTCATGGTACCTTGGTGGCAGCCTCGATGTTGGCCCCTCGGTTGATCAGCTCTGTCACAATGTTGATGTGACCTTCCTTGGACGCCAGGTGGAGGGCATTAAGTCCATTCTGAAAAAGAGACATTAAACATATGGGCCACACTCTGGGAAAATGGGGCTTAATGCATGTGCAAAAAGTGTTGTTCCAGATTAGCCTCTGCAGTCTGCACAGGCTAATCACATTCAGGGAATACACTTTCTGCTTTTATTGTACTATTCCATAAAAGGGAGGATTGGAATAGTGTCATCACTAATAAGCCTGTGTGGACTGCACAGTTTGATCTGGAACAACACTTTATGCATATGCATTAAACCCTATTTGCAGAGAGTTAAGCTCACATGTATTATTACCATTTAATCCAGTGACTGTACTTAACATATTTAACAAGAGCTGTGTTCGTAGAACACAATGCCCCATACTGAGCCGCTTTGAAGCCATATATTTTACCTTTGACCTTGAAGGATGACCTTGACCTTTCACCACTCAAAATGTACAGCTCCATGAGATACCCATGCATGCCAAATATGGAGTTGCTATCTTCAATATTGCAAAATTTTACTTTTGACCTTGACCTTGAAGGATGACCGTGACCTTTCACCACTCAAAATGTGCACCTCCATGAGATACGCATGCATGCCAAATATCGAGTTGCTATCTTTAATATTGCAAAATTTGACCTTGAAGGATGACCTTGACCATTCACCACTCAAAATGTGCAGCTCCATGAGATACACATGCATGCCAAATATCAAGTTGCTATCTTCAATATTGCAAAATTTTGACCTTTGACCTTGACCTTGGAGGATGACCTTGACTTTGACCTTTCACCACTCAAAATGTGCAGCTCCATGAGATATGCATGCATGCCAAATATGGCGTTGCTATCTTCAATATTGCAAAATTTTACTTTTTACCTTGACCTTGAAAGATGACAGTGACCTTTCACCACTCAAAATGTGCAGCTCCATGAGATATGCATGCATGCCAAATATCGAGTTGCTACCTTCAATATTGCAAAATTTTACTTTTGACCATGACCTTGAAGGATGACAGTGACCTTTCACCACTCAAAATGTGCAGCTCCATGAGATACACATGCATGCCAAATATCGAGTTGCTTTCTTCAATATTGCAAAATTTTGACCTTTGACCTTGAAGAATGACCTTTACTTTGACCTTTCACCACTCAAAATGTGCAGCTCCATGTGATACGCATGCATGCCAAATATCGAGCTGATATCTTTAATATTGCAAAATTTGACCTTGAAAGATGACCTTGACCTTTCACAACTCAAAATGTGCAACTCCATGAGATACACATGCATGCCAAATATCAAGTTGCTATTTTCAATATTGCAAAATTTTGACCTTTGACCTTGAAGAATGAGTTTGACTTTGACCTTTCACCACTCAAAATGTGCAGCTCCATGTGATACGCATGCATGCCAATATCGAGCTGATATCTTTAATATTGCAAAATTTGACCTTTGACCTTGAAGGATGACCTTGACCTTTTAACACTAAAATTGTGCAGCTCAATGAGATACCCATGCATGCCAAATATTGAGTTGCTATTTTCAATATTGCAAAATTTGCTTTTTGACCTTGACTTTGAAGGATGATCTTGACCTTTCACTACTCAAAATTCGCAGCTCCATGAGATATGCATGAATGCCAAATATCAAGTTGCTATCTTCAATATTGCAAAATTTGACCTTTGACCTTGACCTTGAAGGATGACCTTGATCTTTCACCACTCAAAATGTGCAGCTCTGTGAGATACACATGCATGCCAATATCAAGTTACTATCTCAATATTGCAAAAAATGACCTGTGACCATGACCTTTGACCTTGAAAGATGACCTTTACCTTAACCATTCACCACTCAAAATGTGCAGCTCCATGAGATACACATGCATGCCGAATATCAAGTTGCTATCTTGAATATTGCAAAAGTTATGGGCAATGTTAAAAGTTTCAGGCGGATGGACAGACGGACGGACTGACGGACGGATAGACTGACTGACGAACAGACAGACGGACAGTTCAACAACTATATGCCCCCCTTCAGGTGCATAAAAAAGTTATGGCGAAAGTTAAAGTTTTCGGACGGACAGACAGATGCCATATATTTGACCTTTGACCTTGAAGGATGACCTTGACCATGACCTTTCACCTTTTAAAATGTGCAGCTCCATGAGATACACATGCATGCCAAATATCAAGTTGCTATCTTCAATATTGAAAAAGTAATGGCCAATGTTTAATTTTTCAGACGGATGGACAGACGCCATATATTTGACATTTGACCTTGAAGGATGACCTTGACCTTCACCTTTCACTACTCAAAATGTGCAGCTCCATGAGATACACATGCATGCCAAAAATCAAGTTGCTATCTTCAATATTGAAAAAGTTATGGCCAATGTTTAAGCTTTCGGACAGACAGACACCATATATTTGACATTTGACCTTGAAGGATGACCTTGACCTTCACCTTTTTACCACTCAAAATGTTGCTATCTTCAATATTGAAAAAGTTATGGCCAATATTAAAGTTTTTGGATGGACGGACAGACGCCATTTATTTGACATCTGACCTTGAAGGATTACCTTGACCTTCACTTTTCTCCACTCAAAATGTGCAGCTTCATGAGATGCACATGAATGCCAAATATCAAGTTGCTATGTTCAATATTGAAAAAGTTATGGCCATTAAAGTTTTTGGACGGACGGACAGACTGAAACACTGACTGACTGACTGACTGACTGACTGACTGACTGACTGACTGACTGACTGACTGACTGACTGACTGACTGACTGACTGACTGACTGACTGACTGACTGACTGACTGACAGTTCAACTGCTATATGCCACCCTACCGGGGGCATAAAAATCCATAAACTTTATTGCATTACTCAAAGCCCTTTTCTTTTAATATTTACAGACTTCATGACAAATATTTCAAAAATAAATATATATATATATTTGATATTACTTATAACAGTGATAAAGTTAGTTACAATTATGCAATTATTACCATAAAAACACATTTGCTCTAAGAATATTTATTCTTTTGGCGAATATGTTTCAATATATTTTGGCCATGATCTTCACACAAAATTTAAGCACTCAACATCAGAACATCAACATGGAGGTCCAATAGGAAATAAACAAGTGATTCACGATAAGCATTTGGCAGTAGATCTTAATTTACAACCATTTTGTGGGTAATTACAAAAATATGTGGTGAAAGTATATACAGTAAATGGCGAAAACAAACAACAAAATCCCTTTAATAAACACAGCCAGGTAATTTATAAAAAAAATCCCAGTTTCCATCAAAGACACCTGAGGATGCTATTAATTAGTTTAACACTGCTATTTCTTTATGTTCTACCACTAATTGGCTGCCAGCTGATCAAAGGATTACAGGTCTACATAGCTGTTTTCTATAGGCACACAGCTTAACGTCAGTGTGTGGGAAATAATTGTGCATGTAAGACATGTTCACAACAGTATGAGCTCATATAGCGAAGTTCATGTGGTATAGCATTATAAAGACTCAGTTGTAAGTTGATAATATGTGGATGAATTTTGAAGTCAAATAAAAGTTGTTTATTATTACATATTTGCCTCCCAAACTTGCAGGCAAGTCCCTTCTGAACCAAAAATCCTGTTCAGGCAGAAAGTACAAAAAAAATCTAAAAAAGGGACACTTAGCACACATACATACAGCCTTGTTTTTTCTGACCTAGGCCACACATTGAAGCCAAGATCTTTCCCACAAATTAAGCACTGCGAACATCAAAAAGTCAGATTGGTTGTCCAATATTAAAGAAAGCCCAGTTTTACTGGAACGAGGCTCAAAGCTATCGCTACCTACCGGAACAAGGCTCAAAGCTATCGCTACCTACCGGAACAAGGCTCAAAGCTATCGCTACCTACCGGAACAAGGCTCAAAGCTATCGCTACCTATCGGAACAAGGCTCAAACCTATCGCTAACTGGAACAAGGCTCAAACCTATCGCTAACTGGAACAAGGCTCAAACCTATCGCTTCCTACAGGAACCAGGCTCAAACCTATCGCTAACTGGCACAAGGCTAAAACCTATTGCTACCTAACTGAACAAGGCTAAAACCTATCTATACCTACCGGAGCAAGGCTCAAACCTATCGCTACCTACCGGAACAAGGCTCAAACCTATCGCTACTTACCGGAACAAGGCTCAAACCTATCGCTACCTACCGGAACAAGGCTCAAACCGATCACTAACTGGAACAAGGCTCAAACCTAGCGCTACCTACCGGGTTGCTGGTATTGATGTCTGTGCTCCCATTGAGGTAATCTAGCACTTCCTCCAGGTTGCCGTCCCGGGCTGCCCGCAGGAAACTTGTGTTTCCATCCGTCTGAAATCATACCAACAGCAAAATTTACAGACAGTTTGTAAGCCATAGACCTGTTAGTTTTAACCCTTTACCACTTGGATACGTATTTTGACGTGTTTGAAGTCCCTTGGAAATTTAAATTTAATTAAAGAAAGGTCTTCTTACTAAGTAAAAGTTTTAAAGGCCGTTTTTAAGACATTGTTGCACTAAAGTTGTTGTACAGTAATTTAGTGTTTTCCCAAAATGCAAACTTTCAATGACTGCTTTCAATGACTGCACTAAGAGATGTGTCTTGGTAAAAAAAGTGTTTTTTTGCAATTTATGATGGAAAACTGTAAACTGACCTTTGGGATTTGAACTACAGGGACACAAAATATGTGTTCTATAACAGACACATGGATAGTCTTTGCAAACAGATGTCTTAAAACACTTTTTGGTAATGAAATTTTAAACCAAGCTACAAAACTAGAATTTTACAGGCATGAAAGGATTGAAATGATAAACACTCCCAAACAGCTTCATACATTCAATTTTCTTTCAACTCGTTTAACGGACTCCAGAACAACCTGGGGAAAAATATGTTTACATCTGAAGAGGATTTCATTCAATTTTTTGGAGTGTATCTCAGAATAGGTAAGGGTCTATGAACAATTTCAAAATGGAGACGTTTATTCTACGGAACAGGTAACTCATAGGTAATAAAACCATTTGCTTGCAATCTGATTGCGGAGTTATAGGTAGATAATCGCTGATAACTTGGCTGTGTTTTGTAGCTATTTTTTTGGAACTCAACAGATAGCACAAAATTTATATCACAAATGCTCATTGAAAATCTCAGGAACCCAGAATTATTTATATTGCAGATCCACTTAAGATAAATGGATATATATGTTTTACCAAAAGATTCTCTTGGAAACCGCCTGATAACTTTTCATAAACATGAGCTATTTAACCCTTTACCACTTAAATACGTATTTAACCCTTTACCACTTAGATACGTATTTAATATACGTATTTAACCCTTTACCACTTATATACGTATTTAATGGTTTGCAGTTATCATGTGCTAATGATTCAATTATTGTATTTCCTGCCTAATTTGTTCACTTTATTACTTGTGTCTATAAAACACTTTTAACAAAATATGGCTTGAAATGCAATTGATATTTATGTATTAATTATTGCATAGTACATGAATGTCATGTGGACGATAATCAGTATCAGATTAATTAATATCAATGTTAAAATAAATATTCCACACTTTCAAAGTAGACATGAAAAGCAACAGAAGCAACAACAAAAGCTGTTGGTCAAATGTTTTAGGATCCAATATTGACAGACAGAACATGGCATCGCCATGTACATGTGCTAGTTAGCATACAAGGTTCCACACAGCAATTTGTCTGCAAAATGAAGGAATCTTTAACCCCTACAGTGCTGGAACCGAATTTTGAAGGCCTTTGCAAACAGTTTGAATCCAGATGAGACGCCACAGAACGTGGCGTCTCATCAGGATCTAAACTGTTTGCTATTCTTATAGTATTCTTTGAAAAAAATCAAAGAAAGTGCTAATTTTAGAAATTCAGCAGACGGCATTTTTGCAGACAACAAATTTCCCAGCATAGGGTTAACAGTCAAGCATGAAACTATCATAGCGGATAAAGACATGTAAAGGGGATACTACAGCTTCACATTTTGCCCTCGATCTACTAAAATGAGTGAGTCTTGTTCTGGGAAAACTGGGCTTAATGCATGTGCGAAGGTATCATCCCAAATTAGCCTGTGAAGTCCACACAGGCTTATCAGGGACCAAACATTCTGCCTAAATAGTATTTCTGCTTAGAAGAGATTTCCTGTAACAAACAAAAAAATCCATACAAGCGTAAAGTTTTGTCCCTAATTAGCCTGTGCAACAGGAACAATACTTTACGCAAAAGCATTAAGACCTATTTTCCCACAACCAGGCTCATATGATCAACCTAGATATGTGTGTTTCTCAGTACTTACCCAAGAAACCCTCCATTTCTTTCTCAAAGCTTTCATCATGTTAAATGAAAACCATATAAAACACTATTTCATCTTCAAATAAAGCATCTGTTGTAGGCAAATCAAACAGTTTCAACACAATTTTAACTAGTAGTCCACTAAAATTACACTACACCATTTCCACAATAAATATTAAGCAAATCAACCAAAAGCAATTAAGCAAACTTCTCAATCATCTATCTGCATATACAATAACAAAATTGTTGTACTCCAAAGTTTCAAAACAAACCCACTCTCATTTCAAAGAAGACAAACTTATTTAATTCCAAGCACATCCATTCATCTCAGATTGCCAACAACAATATTTGATTCTGCCACAGATTAGGCTAAGAATGTGTAGAATCAAAACCAGCAAGGTGCCAACCTTTCCTAAAACCCTATGGAGTTGGGCTAGCTGGCTGGCAGAACAAAATAATCAGTGCAACACTGGGCACTTCATAACAATGTGTTTTATGTTTACATGACCACCAGAACAATGCCAGGATTCTGTAGGGAATTTAAAAGCCACACTTTGCATGGAGATCTGGGGTTTTCGCACCACTCAAATCTGATTTCCCAAAGTACTTCTGCAGGGTAGGTATGTTTTACAGTAGGGCCAGGTGTGTCAGCATATTTTTCAACTGTTATGGACTACCAGTGTTATACTCAGCGGCAATGGGCAATAAAAGCAAAAACCTGCAGTTCAAATGCCTCAATTCCTTGTGGGATCATGAGATTTTTTAATTAATTTAACCCATTTATGCCTAGCGTCCTGAAAAAAGGACACTGCAAACAGCTTAAACCCAGATGAGACGCCGCATAATGCGGCGTCTCATCTGGGTCTGCGCTGTTTGCTTAAAGGAATTTATGTAAGAAATATTCTAAGTATAGAAATAAGTATACTAGACATCCCTAATTTTGGAAATAAATTGATCCAATTTAGAAGGATGCAGCGATTTTCCTTGTCCAATTGGGAAAAGTACCCGTACCGGTCTGATTGGGAAAAATTGAGTCGTGAAAACCTCAAAATTGGGAAAAATCGAGTCGTGAAATCCTGAAATTGGGAAAATTGCGTCGTGAAGTTTGGGTCTTATTGAATACATCATACAGTTCATACTTAATTGAACATATCCATTTAAATAATCATTTGCAGGCATGCCTTAATGACCATTAAGTTATAAAATTTATATAAATAACAAAATATTATAAAGAACACACCAAATCAATTACTAGTTGTTTTAATCTCTTTTAAAGCAATGTCTCTCTCTTTCATTTTTGTGAAAATTTCAACAATCTTTGATGTTTGATCATCACTCAGTTGCTTGCATCCCTCCCTGCACAGCATCATTATTGCTGTCAATGTGTCCTGTGATAGATGGTTCCGATTGGTTTTTTGGCATAATATTTGCTATTATGACTCATTTCAAACTACGATAAGGTTACAAACCGACGTAAAACAGTACGCTGGCTGCCTGGCAAAAGAACCGGAAACAGTAACAACTCTATTGATTGAATGCGCTGAATAATAAAACCCGAAATTAATCGAGCGCGTGGTTACACACAACTATACGATTTTCTTTGTTCGCTCGCCGAAAGTTGGTTTTTTTACGAAACTTTCTATCGTTTTGAGAAAAAATTCGGACGCTGATTGGGATTTTTCCAGATGCCGATTGGGAATTTGGGAATTTTCGCTCGATTGGGAAAGTACCGTTTTGGGAATTTGGGAATTTTCGTTCGATTGGGAAAGTACTGTTTACCGGTACTTTATAAAGGAGGAAAATCGCTGGGATGGGAGAGTCCACTTGGCTTAAATGGGTTCAAAATTGCCTCAATTCCTTGTGGGATCATGCATTTTTTTAAGCCTTACTCTTTCCCACTTAATTTGTTGTGACTCTTTGTAGTATCATAGATAATCAAATTAAATTGAAGGCTTTTCTTACTAGATTTAGGTTTCAAAGGCTTCATTTTGAGCCATGAGTTACTTGCAGGCTGTTCTGGTTTTATGCTGGCTGCGTATGGCCATTTTTACTCTGCATCTGAATGGGAAGGGTTTAAAGATCATTAAACAGAAGCTCTGGAACCTTCAGAAACACAACATTCTCATAGATACAAGTACTGATCTTACCTAAGACTCGCAAGGGGTCCATTAAGCCTTAGACTTTCTATGCAATTAAGCTAAAATAAATAGGATTAAACTAATTGCAAACGTGCCTGGCTACTTAATTATATTTTATTCATTTCATGGAAGATGGTAAAAAACAAGAAACTGTCACAATATTGCACTATATATTCAGATAAAAGGAAACATCTTGAGGGACATAACTTTGGACAAAATAATACGATGGATGGTTTAGCAACTTAAAAATTTCAAAGGGCCATAACTCTCTAAATAAATCATCTAACCAGAACCGACAAATACCATGCGCATCTCCTCAAGGTAGTTAAGCTTCCCATAAAGCTTCATTGTATTCCAGTCAGTAGTTGGGGAGAAATAGCACGGACAAGAATTGCACTATATGTACAGTTTATATAAAATTTCAAAGGGCCATAACTCTGTGAAAAATCATCCGATCAGAACCGGCTGATAATATGCACATCTCCTCTTGGTAGTGAAGCTTCCCATAAAGTTTCATAGAATTCCTATAATAAGTTGCTGAGAAATAGCTCGGACAAGAATTGCACTATATGTACAATGGAAAATTTCAAAGGGCCATAACTCTGTTAAAAATCATCCGACAAGAACTGGCTGATAATATGCACATCTCCTCTTGGTAGTGAAGCTTCCCATAAAAATTCATTGAATTCCAGTCATTAGCTGCTGAGAAATAGCCCGGACAAGAATTGCACTATATGTACAGTTAATGGAAAATTTCAAAGGGCCATAACTCTGTGAAAAATCATCCGACCAGAACCCGCTGATAATATGCACATCTCCTCTTGGTAGTAAAGCTTTCAAAAAGTTTCATTGAATTCCGGTCATTAGTTGCTGAGAAATAGCATGGACAAAAATTGTGCACGGACGGACGAAGTGGCGACTATATGCTCCCCCCCCAAAAAACGCATAAAAAAGGTCTATGTCAAGGAATAATTAATTTCTGCGACTCAAGTTAAAAACAATGTTGAAACAAATTGCTTGAAAGGCACATTCTTCTTAACTATAACATACACACAAAAGTCGCAATCCCAATTAACTTGAAACATGACAAACTCTTTTCCAATAAGCTAATTATTTAATCAAATATTAATCACACCATAGAAAATCAATAAAGCTCATCACATATCAATCAAAACCATAGAAAACGTATTACAAGGTTAAAGGTATGACACAATGCTGTCCCAATGCCTGCAATCTGATTACATCATTGACTCAGCATAGTCATGCAAACAAACTATTGATCATCTCTCTCTGAATCCATACCCTTAGACAACTCAACTGACACCTCTTCTAGAAAATCAATCTTATCATTTATTTAAATAAGGCTGCATCCTCCTGAATCCATGAATCATGCATGCAGTGGTATTGGTTGCATATTGCCAAGAGACTTGTTGCAAAGTTTTCAAGAATTCCACAGCATATGGGGACATCCTTCTGCATAATCAGCAGGGCATCACTCAAATTCACAAACACTCAAATTTGTATTACTTAACTCTTTACCGCTTACATACACATTTTGAAGCTTTTGTAGTCCCAAAGACAATCATAGTTATTAAAGACCTTTCTTAAAGAATCAGGTTTTAAAGGCTTCATTTCCAACCCTTAAATACTAATGAGCAGCAAACAGCACAAAATCTTAACATCTTGCGATTATTCACAGGCTATTCTGGTTTTATGCTGGTGCCAATTTTTTCATAAATACATCTGCACATTTTTTTGTACAGAACAATTTTTTATTACAAAACTTACATTATGGTTGTATTTTTCTTTAATTTTCAAGGCTGAGCCTTTCACAAACCACCTCTGTTCCTATTTCTGCTTGTCATGGTGATCATGAAGTTTGTATGTAATTCAGAATCACAAGTTGGATGAAGCATGATAGAGGCTTTTGCTATTCCTACTGATGCAGGTTCTTTTCAGGATGATTGATATTGATGACAATGATGACGATGATGATGATGACGATGATAATGATGATTATGATGATAACAACGACGAAGATGATGATGATGACGATGATGATGACAATGATGATGATGATGATAACGACGACGAAGATGATGATGATGATGACAATGATGATTATGATGATAACGACGACGAAGATGAAGATGATGATAATGACCAGATAGAACACAACAATTACTTGGACTATATTGATGTGAATTAGATTATTGGAGGCCAGAGGAATTAACATTATTAATTGCATATTCAATAAATGCAACAATACAATAATTAAGCATCACCAGAGCAATTCAATATCTCATAAGCTTACACACACACAGAAAAATATCAAGTAAAAAACAGAAACAAAAAGAAAACTTTAAAGCTGACACCTACCCTTCTTACCATGTTGCCAAAATCAAGTCACCTTGGTCTTACACACGGATTGTCCTCGCAACCATTAGGCAACTCTTCAAACAAAACTCTCTGTCCTCCCAAAGAACACACAACGTGATCAACAGTCACACTATTCTTGGCTGCTTTCAAGTATTTCCAGAGAAAAAGTGAAAAAATTCCGAAGCTAACTTTTTACTGCTTCCAGAAAAGGTCATCAACTCAGCAGAAGCTGCTTTTAGCTGCTTTTAGACTGTGCCACAGTTGTTTTCAGTTGACTGGCTCTCAAGAAATTTCCCAATCAATACCGATGCATGGCCCAAATCAATACCCAGTCCACATGGTAACTATGGAAATTCCAATGACAGTTCCAACCACACTGTCTCCATTACTCACACAGCAGTTTTTCCGCATTTAGAAGATGACAACTCGCAAGGAATTTAAATTTAAGCCAATATTTCAAATCAATTTAAAAAGATTCACATTAAAAAAGCTTTGAGCTTTATAAGGCTATAAACTTTACACTTTACCACTAAAGAAAAGCTCATAAGCTAAGCTTAGAACTGTTGTAGCAGTCTCTGGGACAATACTACAATGATATACAGATGGCTGCAGAATGCATTTATGTTTGTAGGAAAGTTTTCTGGCACCCAACAAACACCAGTGCATACCTTTACACTAAGCAGCAATGACATGAATTATGCTAGATACAGGCCAGCAAGAAATATGACAATCAACTGTGTGGTACAGGTACTATCAATTAAGTACTGTTAATTACACTAGAAACGTTTATTATACCAGAAAGGCCCAGAAAAAACAGAATTGCTTCAAGAAACAACCAAGGACAGATGTTGCTGGTGCAATAACAGATGAAACAACACAGCAAATATTCAGTCCAACAGTTTGTTGATACCTTACAAAATGAGAACTATATTATCATACACAGTTCTTTCACTGATACCCTGATCGGCCATTGTAACTTGCTCTTTTATGCTCCCTTTCATGTTTAGTATCCTTTAATCCTTTCCCACTCAGAACCAAAGTGGGAATGGATTATGCAACCAGCATAAAACCAGAAAAGCCTGTCAGTAACTCGACTAAATTATACTGTTTGAAACATGTTGACTGTTATTTATTTCTATGCACGAGAAGTGATATTAAAAAAAAAAATTGTAACTGCTACATTGTTCTGCAGTCAAAATCTTCTTCACAAACCATATAAATACAAAACAACCAAGCTACAGTTGCATGTATGTACAGTACAGTCAACGCGGAACAAACATATTTCGCGATCCGCAGCAAGGTGCAACGAGTCGATGCTGAGTCGACCGTTGAAGCCACGTCAGTATGCAGCGGCAAGTTGCATTTTGCCGCAAAGCTTCACATCTGAACACTCAATAATGTGTTGTATTTAATGAAAATTAAGAATGCTTTACAGTCAAATCAAATCATCAAAGCTCTCACCAAACCTGTTCGGACTTAACCCTAAGATCTACTAGATATAACTTCTGACCAAGTTTGGTGAAGATCGGATAAAAACTACTTGAATTAGAGAGCGGACAACATGCTGAATGTTTAAAACGCACTAAGTGACCCCGTGACACTAAGTGACCCCGTGACCTAGTTTTTGACCCGGCAAGGCCCATGTTTCAACTTGGCCTTAAGATCATCTAGATACAACTTCTGACCAAGTTTGGTGAAGATCGGATGAAAACTACTGGTATTAGAGAGCGGACAACATGCTGAATGTTAAAAACGCACTAAGTGACCAGGTGACCTAGTTTTTGACCCGGCAGGGCCCATGTTCGAACTCGGCCTAGACATCATCTAGATACAACTTGTGAACAAGTTTGGTGAAGATCAGATGAAAACTACTTGAAATATAGAGAGCGGACACTTAATACGGACCGACCGACAGACTGACAGACCGACAAGCTCACTCCTTTATACCCCCCTAAACTTCGTTTGTGGGGGTATAATAATTGTTAATAAGCCGATTCCACATGAAATATCTAAGGTTACCCTAACATTCAGATATCGGTGATGTCATCATGATTACAATAATGAACTCGTAGTCAATTTCAAATCTTACAATGACTTTAATTGCAAAAAAATATACTATATGCACAATTTCTACCTGTGAGCAGACATGTATAGCAATGCAATATGAAATAAACATTACAAAGTCATAATTATGCAGCAGTCTAAACTAGTATCTTACCATGTTGTGCCGCTTATAAAAGCTAAGCTACAGATTATCCAAACACATGGATGAATAACCAGGATGAATAACACAAATGGTCGCAGAGTTTATACGCTTTAATAGTCTACAAGGGAGTAGCCATTTTGTACCAGGAGAAAAAAAGGATAGCATTAACACTTATATGTGCCATGCTATGGGAAAACAGGGCTAAAATGCATGTCTTTAAAACACTGTCCAGATTAGCCTGTGCAGTCAGCACAGGCAACACGGAAGACACTTTTCCCGCTTTTATGGAATTTTTTGTTTCAAATAAGTCTTTTCTTAACAAATATCTAGAAAAGATTAGCAAAGACAACTTATACGGCCTCATTCAGGGAAAATGGGGTTAAATGCATGTGTTTTAAATGTTATCCCAGATTAGCCCGTTCAGTTTGCATAGGCTTATCGAGGACAACACTACAGTTTTGGGATTTTTTCTTTTAACTCTTTGCAATGCTGGGAAATTTGAAGTCTACAAAAATGTCATCTGCTGAATTTTCTAAAATGAGCATTTTCTTCTATCTTTTTCAAAGAATACTATCAGAATAGCGAACAGTTTGGATCCTGATGAGACACCACATTCTGTGGCGTCTCATCTGGATCCAAACTGTTTGCAAAGGCCTTCAAAAATCTGTTCCAGCACTGAAAGAGTTAAATCCATTCAAGGCCAAAAGATTATTCAGGCACCGTGCTTTACAAGGCTTGCTATGCCCATGGTTACCAATAAATATGAATTTTGATTGGACAAACCTGTGCTAGAGAAACTGTCTGGGAATTCAAGTTCTTGCCAGTGCGCTCAATTTCTGGAGGGTATCATTATTTAATTTCCGGTGACAACAAAATCAATATGACACGGAAAGGGATGTACCAGCAAGCAAACGCCAATAGTGGCCATTTATTTGCATTCTACTAAATGCCAGCAATGGAAGTCAATAATTCTGGCATAAAATTATTTGTCTACAAACTTGGCTGCAGAGTTCAGATTGTCTGGAATAGAAAACATTACAAATGCTTAGTAAGCAAATAAAGAGACATTATATGGGTGTTTTTCATGCTTGTCCTTGATCCACAAATATGGGGGCAAGAGTTAGCCCTTTAGCCCTTATAAACGCGTTTTGATGCGTTTGTAGTCCCTTAGAAAATCTAATTAAATTTAAAATCCTCTTTAATAGAATCAAGTTTTAAAGGCTTCATTTCCGACCTTAAAAAACTGACGAGCAGCAAACAGCATAAAACCTGAACAGACAATTTTGAATATCTGGAAAGACACATTAATTTATCTCTGCATATTGATCTTGTGTCTGTATATAGTGTCTGGTTCCTATGTGAAAGTCTTGTGTTGCCACCAAATGGCAGGCATGTATATAAATGACATGGTGAGGTTATAATATTAACTACATGTCATAAGATGTAAACTGACGATAAAAATACCCCATGAAAGAGAAACACATGAGGACTAAATAGTCTTACAGTTTGTGTACAATTGTCCCTGCAATATTAAACACATAAATAGTGATACTGAGTTTGGGGTGAGGAAATCATTGGGTGCCATCAATGATACCAGCTATTGGCTAATGATTCTGAATTGTTGAGGCTGCAGTGTCCATAAATCCAATTGGGCCGTGCTCTGTGAAAAAGGGTTTAACCCTTTGCATGCTGGGATATTTGTTGTCTGCTAAAATGTCTTCCGCTGAATTTCTAAAATTAGCATTTTCTTCGATTTTTTTTTCAAAGAATACTATCAGAAAAGCAAACAGTTTGGATCCTGATGAGACACCACGTTCTGTGGCGTCTCATCTGGATCCAAACTGTTTGCAAAGGCCTTCAAAATTCGGTTCCAGCACTGAAAGGGTTTAATGCATGTGCATACAGTGTCGTCTTTGATAAGCCTGTGCGGATACTTTCCTCTTTTATGATATTTTTTGTTTCAAGAAAGTCTCTTCTTAGCAAAACTCCAATTGGGCGAAAAGAGTCATCCCTGACTGCACATGCTAATCTGGGACAACACTTTGCGCACATGCATTAAGCCCCCTTTTCACAGAGCACGGCAAATGATATCCTTCAAAAATCTGTTTGTCCAGAAGACCACATGGAAGAGGAATCATGGGCTGTTTTGGGCACATATTATACATAGAAATAGTCCAAATAAAAAAAGGCAAATACTGTCTACAATGAATTCAGTTTTTAAGGTGTCAGTTTTAAGAGAATGAACTTTGGTCAGAAATCAGAGCAAAAGAATACTTTATTACATAACATGGTATATATGTGTATTTGCTATAGTTACTTTTAAGGTTTGCCTCTTCAAATCACTACTGTGTGTGAGAATACAGAAGCTTAAGATATGTTTTATGTGCAGATCGGAGTGTGTCACTAAATTGATTGATTGATTGAAAATTATGTTTTTGTTCTAAAATAATCAAATTATTATTATTTCAAAATAATATATTCAAAATTTAATTAAAGTACTGAAAGTTAAGATTCAATATTTTCACAATGCAGGCCCCAGAGGACAAAAACAGTTTTACAAACAAGACGTGATTTGCGGCAATATAGTTAAACTAAAAAAAAATTGCTTCAAAATTCAAGGGAGGTTACTCAAACATTGGGTTTCAGTAAGTTCAGTATATCATTGTCTCCCTTATATTTCATTGAAGAAATTCATTGTTGAGAGTTCTGGTCCATGGAAAGCTTTTTTGGTGGACAACACATTTTATTTTGCCTGTTATTTTACAGTCTGTTATGCTTTTTTATGAAAATACACGCTTTTCAATAAATAATTCATCAAAATTACTGAAAAAAAATTAAAGCAAAAGCTAATAATCTTAAACTTTGATTAATGAAATCGCTTGATTCATGTAGGTGTTTTTTTTTAGGTTTACATTTTAAGTCTAACTTGATACTTAAAACTTTGGACTTGTAAGAAATAATAAAAGAAAGAATTTTTTAACAATAAATATCTGACAGAATATTAATTTCATCACAGGGGTGTAAAAATCCTTTATAAAGCCACTCCCACTGCGGAACTACCAGCTGACAAAATCAGGTCGCCCTTAATAAATTGTTCCCATTTTAATGGTCACCCCTACTAAGACATGAATTTTATCAAAATAAAATGAGAATGTCAAGCTGTTTGATATTGTGTGGAAAAATAAAACTGTCAATGTAAAGATTACCTACATGGAATACAAATTGACTGGATGCTGTTACAAACTGTATGATTATGCATTATACGGTATCAAGAATCAACAGAGTTTCATCACATCACTTGAATGCAAGCACATATTACAAAATTAAGGCACTGATTGATCTGAAAATAGGGTCACCAGACAGTTTTTTTTTTACCTTATCAGGCCTTGACACTAACTTTTTTGACAGGGTACCCGGAGGGTACCCTACTTTCAACTTTTGGTGGCCCTCACCCAAACTAGGGAGTCCTCTTGTTTCAACACACAGCTACTCTCGGCGTAAGGGCAAATAAGTACAAGAAGCATACTAGTACACATTTTATTTCCTATATTCAATTCTGTTGCCATTTAAAGCAGACCCATTAAAAGCTCATAACCTTGTCTTGTAAACTTTTGATATCATGTATTTCATCAATATCATCAGCATCATCATCCTTGTCATAATCATCTTCAGCATTATCATCTTCAGCATTGCCCTTCGCCGCCAGAACTTAGCGTTTCGGAAGTTCTTATTATAAACTTTTAAGAAATAAAAGGTAATTATGCGCATTCAGGGGTTTCACTGGCTCAACAAAACTTGTTGCAACTTTTTCGCGCCGTGAAAACTGTCGATTATTCCAACCTTATTAATAAGAACAATCATTTAAAGAAACCTTACTACATTAATGTCATTGCCTATATTATCACTTTAAAAAGTATATTATTACATAAAAAACAATAAGTACCTTCATAAGTCATACCTTCATAAGTCTTAATAAGCTTTATTTGTATATAAATACCATTTTTTTCAACTTGATAAACAACACAGATAACCAAAATAATATAACAATGTTAACTTCAATGTATTAAACAGTATGCTGCCTAAATGTTTCAAAATTGATTATTTAAACATAAAATCACACCAATTTACATCATTTGAAAGGGAAAAAGAAATATAAAACATCAGAAAATAAATCATCTCACTTAATTTGCTAAACAGTTATATATGGTCATTTGGACATGTCATACATCAGCTTCTGTTGTTAAACCGTTTTCTGTTAGGGGTGGATGATTTCCAAGATCAATTAAATTATAGTTGATCACGCCTATTTCCTGACAGAAAGGCCCAGATAATTACCACCATCTATTCTAGTTGCCTGAAATAACATAAAGCATATTTTTTTACAAACTATCAACAACAAACAAATACATACATGTCACTATCTTTAAATGTCCGAATTTTAACATATCCGAAATATAGTACACCAAGTGAACGATATACTTTTTATTTCAGAAATTGTTGGTATCTTAATCAAATTATATCCTTCCAAGGTCATAATAATAATTGAACTATTAAACAGAAATGCTCACAAATACCTGTAGAAAAAAGTGTATACCGGCATGTGTTTTTGTGGAGAAATTAAATGCTTTTGCCAGCCCGATCGCCTATGGTTTTGATTAAAGAAATAGCGGCCCTAATAATTATTATAATTACTGATCGTCGTGACAGTTTGTCCCAATGTTACTTTTGGGGGGCTCAATATCATAAAGGGGCCATTAATAATCCGATAATCCGATAATAACCCCCATAAAACTTGACAATAGCAGTTAAAACACCGTTTGTAACACTTACACGCTTCAGTGATTTCAATATACTCTCTGCACTGTATGTTGCTTACATCGTCGAAAATCAATATTTACAACTGACAGACGCTGGCCGCTAATGCTCAGTCGCGTGCTTTCGATTCGCAGTACATTTTCGGATAAGATTTTACCGATTTTTTCTTATACGCCGCTCTTTAAAAATTGGAGGCACTTAAAAATTCAAATGGTCAATCAAGACAAAGTGGTTCTATAAATTAAGGGTTCCCGGAGGACCACCCAGCTTGAAAGAACTGGTGGTCCTCGCCGAAATCTGGGGGCCTCGGGTCCCCGGACCACCGTTAGTGTCGAGGCCTGCTTATATAACAGACGCCGAATATCAGCGTCTTCCCCCAGCAATCTAGGCTGGTTTTTCCCCCTAAAGTAAGACTCTTTTAACATTTTGGAAAAAACGCGCACACTTTTTCCCCAAAAGAGAAAAATCACGCGTAAAATTGTCCCCATGTAAGGGCTAAAGGCCCCATCCCCCACAACTAAAAAAAAAACCTGCCAGATAAGGCGAGTAAAGTGGATACAGCGATTTTTTTCCTTCTTTATAAAGTACCGGTAAACGGCACTTTTCCACTTACCAAAAAACTACAAATTTCCCAATCACTTCAAAAAATTCCCAATGTAAGGTAAAAAAAAAATTAAAAAATTTGGGAGCATAAGTCAAATACACCAATTTCCCAATTTGAGTGTTTCACGACTCGATTTTTCCCAATTTGAGGGTTTTCACGACTCAATTTTTCCCAATTGGACCGGTATGGGTACTTTTCCCAATTGGACAAAAAAATCGCTGGGATATAAACCTCCCTCTGGGACAACTGGATTTAATGTAGGTGCGTGAAGTGTCGATCCAGGGTGGGTTTAATGTAGGTGTGGGAAGTGTCGTCCCAGGGATATATTTTTCGCCTATAAACTGGATTTTCACAATCAAGATACATGTACTATATTAAATCCAATAAGAGATGTGTTTGTCAGAAACACAATGCCCCCATCTGCGCCGCTTTGAAGCCATATATTTGGCCTTTTGACCTTGAAGGATGATGAACTTGACCTTTCACCACTCAAAATGTGCAGCTCCATAAGATACACATGCATGCCAAATATCAAGTTGCTATCTTCAATATTGCAAAAGTTATGTCCAATTTTAAAGTTTTCAGACGGACAGACAGACTGACTGACGGACGGACGGACGGACAGTTAAAAAACTATACACTGTAACTCCAATATAGTGCGGTCCGTTATAACGCTGTGTCCAATATAATGCGGAGCATGCTTGGATCCCGTTTTTTCTCCAACTTTCCATTTCTGATTAAAATCCATGTTATGCAACTTTATGTATTTTCAGAAAATTCAAAGATTACGACGATCACAGCTTGATTTCTTTATCTGTCTGTTTAACTGATTTAAATCGATTAGAGGTTAAACAACACTCGACAGCTATTTGGGGTTAATCTGTTGTGTTATGTCAATAAAGGCGTGAAAAACTCGCGAGTCAGTGTTTATTACATGTATTCCCTATCAGAGCAGTTCATTGTATAAACCATGGATGTGTTATCGTTTATTATGTGCTATGCATGCTTGATAAATACAATTAGATCTTTGTGTATGTTTATTGTTTCAGTTCGTGTACAAATAACAAATTTAATAATCCTGACGATTTATTTACATGCCAACGCAGTATACAGAGATTCAATTTAATTTTTGCCCGTTATCAGAAAGTCCTCGGGAAGCACGTTTTTTACATGACGCGTATGACGCAATAAAACATTTCTTTGTGCATGTATTGCATTCAATCTAAATTTAAATTCACTCGTCCAATGAAAGCTCTGTCCCATTATGCACTGTAATCTTTTTCTGAAAAATGGCGTCGGCATATGGATATGTTCATGAAATTCATAAACATATTTCTCGTCATAAATGTTAAAGATTATTTTTTTCGTAAGTGATGTTGTAACTTAATTGGATTATCAGCTACATGTGCACATTAGAAAAGCAGTATGTATACTGTTATTGTTCGAATCGGTTTATATGCATTAATATTATTGGATATCAACACAGTATGGCAATACACAGGACCTATATTATCGGCTACACTTTACCTGTTTTTATAGCCCCCTGCAATAAATTAGCTCAAAACTTATAACGCTGTCTGTTTATAACGCTGTTGCGACTGGCTTGGACCCCGTTATCCGCGTTATATTGGAGTTACAGTGTATGCCACCCTTCGGGAGCATAAAAATACAATAAAAGAAGAGTGGTCCCTGATTAGCCTGGAATGACACATATTGCACATCTACGTTAAGCTCTGTTTTCCTAGATCATGGCTAATACCACAATTGGGTGAATAAAAATATTAGTAATTAGAAACTGAGAGATTTGCAAATAAAAACAGCAAAGCACGGTGTCCACTTTCAGCATATGACTTTTTATCCATCATCTCCACAAAAACATGTAACATAAAGACTTAAGACATACTCCTATTTCTGTATCAAATTACAGTTATTATGGAAATTGCATTGCAATTACAGAAAGGTACATAAAAAGAACCCATTTTTTTTTTTTAATAAATAAATACACAAACAAATCTAGATGAAGATGAAATGCACCACCACAGCTAGCTGGTTGAGATATCAGGCTCTATGGATAATTCCCCATGAAACAGCCTGTCACCACCGCTCATTGATCTAATGGGAAAAATGTCACACTTCAAAACAGCACTGATACATGCTTGATCAGAAAATGTCTCTTATGCACAATAACATGGTATTGAAAATACATGATTAGTGTAGGAAGGTCGATTACATGTATTACATGAATCATTCATTAACTGAATGAAACACTTGGTAAATTCCACTTTAAATAACTGATAAATTATGCTTTTTGATGAACTCAACAGTTCATGGTATTCAGCAATAACATGTTATAGCTTCTAATAATCCAAGAGCATAACATTTGCAAGCATCAACATAATTGAATATGTGAGCATGTGTGCTTTGGTTTTTAAATCAATTTCAGCACGATTTTAAAGCAAACACACTGATATTATCAGCTACATTATATAGTTTAAATACAAACATATTTAAATGACAAAACTCAATAAAATTAAGGTTGTATTTCTGTTCTACTTACTTCATGATCGTCTACTTTGTCACTTTGTTGACTCCAATGTTGATTACTTAGGTGACCATGTTTTCTGCCATGACGACCATGTTTATCGATATGGAAACCATGTTTATCGGTAAAGAAGCCCTGTTTATCACTTAGGTGGCCATATTTATCCATTGCATGATCCCCTTGATCGTTTTCATGGGGCCACCAGTTTTGTTGTTGCATCGTAAACTGGGTGGACGTCGATGCGATAATTGAAGCCATGTCAGTGACAATCGTTTGTTGCTATTAGTTAGATAACTAAGCTTTATAACAAAATATACTCACTATTTATTTACATCCAATTTGAATTGTTCTGACACCAAAGGGGGTAATGAAATAAATACATGTCTTATAAAGAATAAAATCATAACTGAAACAAGATTGATGCATTTTCACTTAATCATGATTTTATTTATTTTTTTAAGGATTTTTTACATTATGCCATTTATTCCCATCCCAACAAATTTAATAAAATATCAACGCTTTCCATCTTTAATTTCTTTATAAAATTCCAGTTTGCCACTATGAGTTGCCTAAGCTTTACTAACTTTACTCAAGTTGACTTCAAAATCATACATTCAAATTAAAAATCGTACACTCCTTGTAGATATCTTAAACACTGTTTATAGCAGTGCTGAAAGTTTTAGTGGTACAGACTCTGACAGTCTGACTGTTATTGCCAGCTATTCCTTTCCCAAAGCGGATAACAACAGAGCAATGTCACCAGCAACATCATATGTTCATCAAGTATTCAATGATGCATCACTGAACATTATTGCCTCCTTGCACAATGAAAATCTCTGCTACTAACTCACTGCCCAAATTGCAACTATCAACAAATATGATCCTTTCCTTCAAAAAGAAGAGGGTCAAAGGCCCCTGGTTGCTCACCTGAGGCTTGGAAGAACTGAATTGCTCTGAGCAGCTTTTGTGATGTTTCCATGAACATTTTATAGATGAGATAACATATAATTTGAACAAATGTTCTAAGCAGTTTCATGATGATTAGGCAAAATATGTGAATACTAGTGTTCACTATTATTCACTGTTTTTAGCCTTATAAGGAAATATTTTGCGACGGACTAGAACCATTTACCAACTCACCCAAGATTTTATTAGAACAAAATGTTCTTGTTTAGTTTCATGTAAGACTTTTAGAATGTTCACAAGTTGTTTAGCAATTTGACCGTAAGACCTAGTCTTATTTTTTTCTTTCAATTTATTAATGATTACATCAACATAACTTAATCAAATTTAACATACATAAAATATATAAATAATATCATTTTGATTCAAATAACACCAGTCATGTCTCCACAAAATAATACAAGTTTAAGAAATAAATTCAATTAAAGTCATCTACTTTTTCTATGATAGTATCATTAAGTTAAACTTAATCAAAAGTAATAAATATACAACATTAAATTAGATCATACTGGTTAAATTGTTCACTTTTTAATACTTCTTATACTTATTACATCCACTAATCTCCATCCAAACAGAGTGTTTAGGCAATGAACAAATACCAATCTGTCACCAAGCCCTGTAAGCCAGACAATGGCTCTTCTACAAGTGTAATCCACATGGGACACATTCTGCCAATCACTGACTGTGGAGGAACTTAGAATAATGAACCGATAGGGCCCCAGAGGTCCTAATCAGCTATCAGATGTAAGATCTATTTAATCAACAAGATGCGTTTGTGAAACACAATGTCCCCCTATATGATGTTTGACTTTGAAGGATGACCTTGACCTTGTGAAGGATGACCTTGACCTTGACATTTCACCACTCAAAATGTGCAGCTCCATGAGATACAGATGCATGCAAAATATCAAGTTGCTATATTCAATATTGCAAAAGTATTCATAAAAAAAGCGATTTGGGCCACATATATTTGACCTCTGACCTTGAAGGATGACCTTGACCTTGACCTTTCAACACTCAAAATGTGCAGCTCCATGAGATGCACATGCATGCCAAATATCAAGTTGCTATCTTCAATATTGCAAAAGTATTCATAAAATGAGCGATTTTGGCCGTATATATTTGACCTCTGACCTTGAAGGATGACCTTGACCGTTCACCACTCAAAATGTGCAGCTTCATGAGATACACATGCATGCCAAATATGAAGTTGCTATCTTCAATATAGCAAAAGTTATTGCAAAATGTATAAGTTGGCGCAGACAGACCAACAGACAGACCAACAGACAGGGCAAAAACAATATGTCCCCCACTACTATAGTGGGGGACATAAAAATGACAATCTATGTTCTAATGGCATTTTTGTGAACAGACTTCAGAAACTTTGGAAAAGTTACTTGTACAAGTAACAAGAAAGTGACACAGTATCCTGTGCCTTGCGCACAGGCTAATCAGAGGTTACACTTTCCGCTTATATGGTATTTTTCCTTATAAAAAGGATGTTTCTTCCAACCGAAATTCCAGTTAACTCTTTCAGTGCTGGAACCGAATTTTGAAGGCCTTTGCAAACAGTTTGGATCCAAATGAGACGCCACAGAACATGGCGTCTCATCAGGATCCAAACTGTTTGCTATTCTGATAGTATTCTTGGAAAAAAAATCGAAGAAAATGCTAATTTTAGAAATTCAGAAGACAACATTTTAGCAGAAGACAAATTTCCCAGCATGCAAAGGGTTAAAGCAACAAAGTGTTGTTCGTGATTAGAATGTGGGGAGCGCACACGTAAATCTGTGACGACACTTTTGGCACTTGCATTAAGATTTCCTAGAACGAGGCGCATATACTTTCCAAATAATTATTGAACGAAAAGTATGCAACTGACAGAATGACACTTAAATCATTCCATCACGATTTCTTTTGACATCATATTATCCGTATCTGAATGGTTTGACAGGCTCCCAGAATTTGGGATAACTTTACGTCCATAACAGGAAAACTGTCTGATTGGATTGTTTATTTTTCATGGCAGAACATATGTTTTTGTCTAACTTCCCAGCAGTACTTGAAACACAGTGCAAGACAGTGTAATCTTCTAACAAAATGATGTTTTGTTAAATGTTAAAGGAACAAGCTGATGGGAACAAAATTATGTTTGGTTCAATGTTTAGGGCACAGGGTCAAGCTGTCTGGTAAGAACACAGATTAAACCAAACGTTTATTTACTTTTTTACTAAGCACACATTAAAATCCGGTTTACTATTACTAACAATATGATATCAATATTAAGTATCAGTTACTGGACATAATACATACTGAAACCTTAAAATGAGGCAAGATGAGCAATAGAAATCATTGATTTAGATGTTTATCTATTAAATTTTCATTTATAAAGATCTATAAGCAACACCATATTCTTGCAAAATAAATAGAGACATGAGGGACAGAGGCCCACGGTCACTCACCTGAGATTTCAGGGAACTGGACTACTCTCAGCAACTTTTGAGATATTTCTGTAACCATTTTCAAACTTGGCCAAAATAACAACTAAGCAGCAAGAAGGTTTTACTATAGCCATATTAGGAAAAATGCTCAGCCCCCTGGTGGCCATGTTTTGCAACAGTCGGAAACCATTTTAAAATTCAGCCCAGATATCATATGAACAAGTGTTCTGATCAAGTCTTGTGAAGATGGGCTAAAAATGTGACTTCTAGAGTGCAAACAAGGTTTTACTAAAGCCATATAAGAAACCCCCGCCCCCCTAGCTGCCATATTTTTTTATAAACAATAACCATTTACGACCTCAGCTGAGCTATCATTAGAACAAATGTTCTGACCAAGTTTCATAAAGATTGGACAATAAAATGTGATTTCTAGAGAGTTAACAAGGCTTTAGTACAGCAGCTGCTATATAAGGAAAAATGCCATGACCCTGGTGGCCATGTTTTTCAACAATCTGGAACCATTTTCAAACTCAGCCCAAATATCATTAGAACAAATGTTCTGACCACGTTTCATGAAGATTGGACAATAAATGTGACTTCTAGAGTGTTAAAAAGGTTTTACTATAGCCATATTTGGAATTTATAATGCCACGTACGGCCATGTTTTTTTAGCCAACCAGAACCATTTTCGAACATGTCCAAAATACAGAGATAGTGATCACATGATAGTCAAGATGGAAATGTCAATGCCAGAACATGTATATATCGCTGTTTCATACCCTTTATTTCTTTTGTTTCATTTTTAACCCTTTGAATGCTGGGTAATTTGTCTTCTGCTAAAATGTTGTCTGCTGAATTTCTAAAATTAGCATTTTCTTCGATTTTTTTCACAGAATACTATCAGAATAGCAAACAGTTTGGATCCAGATGAGACACCACGTTCTGTGGTGTCTCATCTGGATCCAAACTGTTTGCAAAGGCCTTCAAAATTCGGTTCCAGCACTGTAAGGGTTAAATAAGCCTTTTTTCCAGCCATATCTGTAGGAAAGTGATAAGCGTTTATTTAGTATTAAAATTCGCTTCATATCTCGACTTAACTCTCTGAAAATTTACTTAGTGAAGCTGACATTAGGTCATCTCGCTAAAAAATTATGCAGCGAGTAAACTTGAGATATACAGCAAATATTAATACAAAATAAACACTAGTAAATTTTTTGGTGATATGGCTGGAAAGTGAGAGGATTTTTTTTAATTAATACAAGTTATACAGGGTATAAAACGGCGAAAACAAAAATGTCACGGCATTGACGTAGACATCTTGACTATCATGTGTTTAACCCCTTTATAGATATGATTGGGACAAATCTTCAGACCAAGTTTCATGAACATTGGACAATAAATGTGGCCTCCAGAGAGTTAACAAGGCAAATGTTTACGACGCACGACGGACAAAAGGCGATCACAAAAGCTCACCATGAGCACAATAAGTGTGATGCATTATAAGTCACACTTAGTGTCTCTTACACCAAATGGCTTCCTGGGTTTAAGTATTAACCTGTAATCTAAAAACAGTTATCAAATGCAAGTGCTACCCTAGAACAAATTCAAACATTTCTCTAAAGCCAATGGCTTTTGATACCACTGCACTATAATAAACACATAATATCAACTAAAATGTTGACTGAAATTGCCCATCATATAATGGGTTATGATAACTCATTCCATTTATGTCAATTGCCTAATATTATCACAGTCCTAATACTTTTGCAAGCTGTCAATCTTCACCATATTGCCCTCCAATTAACCTGTCTTAAGCCTTTGATGTGACAAGACAGTTCAATAGTGACATACAGGTACAGTTTTTATCCTCTGGGTATGTGGTGCTGACGTCAAAAATAAGAGATCAATTATATCTTAAATATGTGGCGTTTGTTTTGTATCTATGTTTAACAAGTTATTTTCCCTTTAAATAAAATTTATTTAAGAAGTAAACATTTGTAAATGAACTATACATTGCATGAAAACAAATGGTGTACCAAAGTAAAACAAGATGTGTTTGTGAAACACTATGTCCCCCTCCCATATATTTCACCTTTGACCTTGAAGGATGGCATTGACCTTGACCTTTCACCACTCAAAATGTGCAGCTCCATGAGATACACATGCATGCCAAATATGAAGCTGCTATACTCAATATTGCAAAAGTTATGGCAAATGGTAAAGTTTGAGGATTGTGACCCATATTTTTTAGACCTTGACCTTTCACCGCTCAAAATGAGCAGCTCCATGAGATACACATGCATGACAAATATGAAGGTGCTATCTTCAATATTGCAAAAGTTATGGCAAATGTTAAAGTTTGACGCAAACCCACAAACAAACCGACAGGGCAAAAAAAAAAAAACAAAGGGAAAAGACTCTGGCAGGATTAGAAAATTGTGTAACCAACAGTAGCTTTCCTTACTTTTTGTTATTCACTTCTACAATTAAATATACTGCCTCAGTATAGTTAGTGACTCACAGGTGTCATTTCAGCCTTATCTCTGCCAAGGCCATCTATAGCACTTAATTTTAATTATCATGATGATAATTATATTCAGTACTTTTTTGTTTGTTAATTAGTCACATCATAACTTTTCAAGTTTCATAATAGAGGTAAAGACTAGTTTGTACATTTATTAAGCAAATGCAAGCTGTTGCCTTAATAAATCACATTATTCGGAGTTTAAACTAAAACCACACAATTGTAAACCAGTAAAATGGCGTTTATGACAAAATTATTATGCTGTAATACATTTTGCTCTTTCAAATGAAGAATAAGTCAACATCTACAAATGGGTTTTGAATTTGAAGCAATAATTGTAGTAGCAGTAGTAACAAGAAACCGTCGGAGACGGGTGATGCTCCCCAAAGGTGTTTTTTTGTCACAATATTGCACTATATATTCAGATAAAAGGAAACGTCTTGAGGGCACAGTAGTTGGGAGGACAAGAATTTTTTTTTAGAAAATTTCAAAGGGCCATAACTCTGTGAAAATCATCCGACCAGAACCCGCTGATAATATGCACATCTCCTCTTGGTAGTGAAGCTTCCCATAAGGTTTCATTGAATTCCGGTCATTAGTTGCTGAGAAATAGCCTGGACAAAAATTGTGCACGGACGGACGGACAGACGAGGCGGCGACTATATGCTCCCCCCAAAATAAATTTTGGGGGAGCATAATAAATGAATGCATTCATTGGATTCATTTCAGCCTCATCTCTGTCATGTCCCTCTACAGCACTTACTTTTGTTTTATGCCTGGACTGCACACGTCATAAAGATAATTGAGCCATTCTGGAAAAAAGGGGGCTTAATGCATGTGTGTAGTCGTCCCAGATTAGCCTGTACAGTCTGCACCACACGAGCTGATAAGGAACAACAGTCTGCACCACACAAGCTGATAAGGAACAACAGTCTGCACCACACAAGCTGATAAGGAACAACAGTCTGCACCACACAAGCTGATAAGGAACAACACTTTCACCCTTGTGGAATGTTGTTTTTTTTACAGGATGTCTCTTATGAGCCATAATCCAGTCTAGGCGGAAAGTGTAGTCTCTGATTAGCCTGTGCTAACTGCACAGGCTAATCTGGGAAAACACTTCCCACAAGCATAAAGCGCCATATTTCCAGAGTGCAGCTCATTTAAGAGCCCAAATAGTTCATGCATTTCTTAAGTAAATTTATGCAAACTGCTGCTTTTATAGGCCTCATTATTTGAAGTGAAATGCATACCTCTAAATAAAAAATTAGTAAAATGACAAATGTCACAAATAACGATACCAAATACTTGGAAACAAAACCAAAAAATGCTAAAAGAAAGACTGCTGTGTGACAGGTAATTGACATCCAATAAAGTTATTTATTAAACACAGGATGGTTTGTTGATTCTTACCAGATAAAATCACCTACTTTAACGACTCAATAAACATGACCAAATGGTAAGCCCATACTTCAAAATGGAGGGAAAACTGAAGCACTTCAATAAAAAAAAAATAATTATAGAGCAAAAACTTGAACTTGTGCATATTTCTGTACTCAGAATTAAGGAACAAAAACTATATAGGTTATTTAGTACTAAAATGAGCATTTTATCAGTACTTGCATGTTAATTGTTTTAGTTTAAACCTATTTATTTTAGCTCTATTACATCAAAAGGCAAAGGCTTATTAAAACGTTCTCGAGTTTGTTTCCTGGGACAAGAACCAGTCCTTGGTGTCTTTGGAGGAGATAGAAGGAAGTGGGGATCAAGCCGTGACCTCGCTAGCCGAACACCATATCCACTACACCATTACGCCACACAAACTTATTGTTTTAAATGTCATCATTTACATTAAAGATTTTCTATATTGTTTTGACACAAATTATATACAAACAATGTGATTCATGAAACAAACAATATTTAACCCATTTATGCCCATTGGAATCTCCCATCCTTCTAAATTGGATCAAATTATTTCCAAAATTAGGGATGTCTAGTGTATTTATTTCTATATTCTGAATATTTCTTACAGAAATTCCTTTAAGCAAACAGCCCAGACCCTAATGAAACGCCGCATCATGTGGCGTCTCATCTGGGTCTACGCTGTTTGCCAAGGCCTTTTTTCTAAACGCTAGGCATAAATGGGTTAATCAATACTGTTTGCCATAATATATTTAATATTCTAAACAATATTTCAAAAAGTAAGCACAAGTAAGACTATAATTTTGTTATCGTATATTTTTTTGTTGATATAAAAATGATAAATGTAAAGTTTAAACTGTCGGGACATGAACCTAAGCCATGGTGTAAATAAACCTTTACATCAAGTTCAGTTACCTTAATAAACAGCAACAAATTCTTTTCTCAAACATGGGGATGGCTCCAGTTTCAAATTAACTTGTACTGTCAAATTACATCTACTATAATAGAGACATAACGCCACAACAAAACAATGCTGTAATTGAAAACTAAAAATTCAAGCTTAAGCTCTTCTTCTTTAAGTCTATACAAAACTGAATTCTAAAACTAGCACAAGAAATACTTTGTGGTTAATGACAACTTTATTAAGACGAGTTTGGAGTCCAGGTATGATAATATTTACAGTTAAAGTTCATTTGACTGTTTTGAACTAACTAACACAAAACAGGTTATTGCTCAACTTACAAAATGCATGCTACATGTAAGTGCAATGAAATCAGGTTTTCAATGTTTTAGTCACGAATTCAGTTTAAATAAATACAATCACTTGCTAGATCTGCATGTCAGCTCCCTGCATGTACACACAAAATTATTGAAAAAACAACATTTTTTCTATTCATAATACCAGTGACCTTTGCCTTTATATTAGTGGCCCAAATGAACTTTCATTCCAGGTCTTTTCATTCCAGGTCTGCATATAAACCCAAATTAATGAGCAGAAAACAGTTTTTCTATTTCTATTAAAGTGATAGTGACCTTGACCTTGATCCAACTGATCCCAAAAGCAATTCTACGAGCGATCTGCATGTAGGTATCATTATGAGCATACACATTTTCAGAACAATACCCAGAATACTCACAAACACAAGTTATTGAGCAGAATCAGTGTTTTTTTGTTTGTTTTAGAAACAGTGACCTTTATTCTTTGATTCTGACCCAACAGGTCCCATATTTTGCTAGGTATACATATAAGTAATCTACACATTCAGCACCATATCTGCATCCAAACTCAAGTTATGGAGCAGAAACTGTTTGTTTTTTTCTATTTATAAAAACATAGACAATGACCTTCACTCAACCTGTCCACATGAAACCCCATGCTTGGTTAGCATATCAGCAACCTTAACAAAACACAAACATGTCATTTAATACCTCGATCCAAACTCAAGTCATTAACTGAAACCATTTCTATATGTTTAGTGAAGTGACCTTGACCTGACTGGTCTCAAATGCAATCCCAAGATAAGACTGCATAAAAGCTACCACACACAATAACAGCTGCATACCTCTATCTAATTGGAATTTATTAAGAAAATCCAATTTTTCTAATTTTAAGTAACAGTGACCTTGACCCAACACCTCTAAATCCATGATTAAAGCTCCATGTGAGCTAACTACATAATAACTGTCATTAAGATTGGTAAATGCAATCTAAATGACTGGAAACAACCTATTTACTGTTTTTTCAATGTTCAATAAAGTGACCTTGACCTTGACCTGAGTTCCATTTAAAGCAATCCAAAGCAAGGTCTTAATATAACGACCTACATGCACAATTTCAGTGCAGTATATCCATCCAAAGTTATTTAGCAGAAACTGTTTTTCTTTTTTTAAGTGAAAGTGATCTTGACCAATGTATATCCCAAACTAGGTCAACAAAATAAGCTTGCTATATCCAAAGTTTCATCAAGATTGCTCAATGCAAATTCAAGTTATTGACCAAAATCCATCTGTTTGACCCTCCCCCTAGTTGCAATAACTCATCTCTCAGATCAAGCTGAGAGTTGCAATGCGCTCTCTCTTGTCCATGGGGGCAACATGTTATCAACAATGCAAGGGTTAAGAAACACTGAAACTGCAAGAACTTATTAATAGTGTTTTTCCCAGGAGGGCAGAGGGGCGTGGCGCAGTACTTTCAAAAAGGGCATTTTAGCGCGCAGTTTAGGCAAAAAAGGGCAAAAACGTTCCCTGAATACCTGAATTACGGGGAAACATGTAATCGCATCAGAAGCAGTTGTGGAAAAAATAACAAATAAAAAAGCACATTTAATGATAATAGATGTATTTAACTTACTATGATTTATATTAATATATTTACCTTGCAATTTACATTTAAGTTCCATGCTGTTTCAATAAACTGTACAGCACAATAAACATAATAAAGCAATATATGCATATGAATCTGATTATACACAGATCCACTAACATATAAATGAAACCATGTTTGTCTTATATCATTTTCTAACAATAATCTTGACAGATGTTTAAAATAACATTGCGAGTAAATTGATCGCAAACAAAATGCAAACACTCGTTTCCGTGACATACATCCACCGAGTAGATTACAAATAATACATTTTTATGCATCGTTGATTATCACAGACATTTCATTAATTCCTTCTTAATGTATAATCTCCATCGTTAATTCGATCGTTTACGACGTTATTTGCCATTTTTGCCGAGTCACAATTCAATTCTGTGTAGTCCGCCATGTTGATAAAATGTCAAATGATGTAAGCGACAGGTGCGCATAGCAACGTTAAATCGTATACGCGATGCGCATTTTGTTAAATTAGTATACGTCTCAGTAATTATTTCAATAATTAGATCTAATTATCTTAAAGAAAAAAACGATAAAAAATCAATTTGTTTGTGAATTTAAATGTAATTATGCGTAAAAATATATGCTTTGATATAACTGAATAATGCATGCAATGCACAATTGCCGCGAGGATAACATCGAGTTTTTCATCAAAACTGTCCGAAGTAATGATTTTATCGTGGAGGAGTACGAATTGCCAACCGAAAAGTGCGCTTGGTACAACATAGCCTCCGGCATAATCGATGACATGGGGTTATTCACGCATGACTAATTCACAGCTTTGGAGCTGTCAGTAAGACCTACCTTTAAATCGAGCACTGTAATCTGCTCTGATTAAATATAGTCGATTAGACGTTGAACGTCTCTCGAGTAAATCAAGCACAGTCGGAGCGTCACAGACAATCAAGGAAGCTGATTTTGCGGACCAAGTTAGATCGTAAGGCAATAAAGGTGTTATCGATAAGGGCACGTGGCGAAATTTGCCTTTGAAAAGAAGGGCGCGTGGCGAAATTTGCCTTTGAAAAGGGCAGAGTGGCGATCCGGGAGGGCGGCGTGGCTTTTCGCCACGCTAAAATGGCCTGGGAAAAACACTAATTAATGTTTACCTGTCTAAACCACAAACTCATCCAAATGGTACCATTAAATCAATATAATTGCTTTTTTTACGTAGTTTTTCTTTCGTACGCTGCATCCGCCATATTGGAAAATTTACCCAATATTGGTTACGTCACAGTACACCAATATTTTGCACGTCGGGTTATGTGATGGAGCCAATTTAAGAGATAACGATATCTGATATTCGACACAGAAAAACTGTTTCAAATTTCAACATAAAAATGTCAACGAGAATAGTGTGTTAAAACATTGTCGTATTTATTAGGGTGCATGCAAAGGATAACTTCCGTACGTTGCCGTTCAGGTACATTTAACATGTTTATTAAGTTTATTCATTATTTTTATCAATATGTCCCGAACGACGTCTATTTAGTGAAGCGCACTGATTCTCTGCGCTGAACTGCACCCATGTTTAAGAAGGGGTGCATATGGACTGCCAGAGCCGCCATAGCAAAAATTATCAAAGGCTCTGGGAGTCCGTTTATATGGACTAACCCTCCCCCTTCAGGTTGTAAGGCCAACACCAATTACCATTTTTACCATTGACAACAGATATCTAAGCTATTGTCCAGTAGGCATACACAAACGCAGACATTTTGATTCATTTAAATAAAATTTTAACTTGACTGATTCCTGAACCCTCTTCATCAGAAATGCACTTTCCATGGAAAGTATCAAAATAACAAAATGTGAATAATTATCACCCATTCTGGGTATAGAAATATTCACATAAGTGCTGGAATGGTTTAGTGATGCATTAACACTATACACAAGTGTCCCTAGGGTGGGGTAAAACATCCCAAGGCAATGGCTGAACCATTAAGCAATGAGGCATTAATACTGGAATGAATATTGGTGTCCCATCAAAAATCTAAATCCTGCTCTGAATCAGAGATTGGTCCAATATGGTGATATCGTGTCTGAGTGAGCTTTGAATGAGGGATATAATGGAACAGTTGATACGGAATGTTGCTGACACACATTTCCTTCAACAATACACACATGTATAATGTTAAAAGTGTTTAATTATTGCTATGGTAATTATCTCAATACAATTTCATAATATTTAAGCACGTATATTTAAAATGAGTACTATGTGTTCCTGCCTGATGTGACTCATGCTTTCGGACAATTGAATTTGAATACAAGTGCAAATGCAGTGACTGACATAGCATAAATAGACTTCAAAGCCTATTAAATGCATAAGAACATTGCTTGAGTCTGTCTCACTTATATAGCCAGATGAAACAATATGTAAATGAACTTCAAAATACTACATACAATTTGTCTGACAATGACATCAAGACACAACACACATACTTTCACAAAACAAGAAAACTCAAAACAGAGAACAACAAAAAACACACATCGAGTCAATAAAAGATATCAGGATCATTATTTTGTTGTTAAGTTGTGTTTTTCAAGAATTCGAATGCATTGTTCTGCTAATATAGCATTATGTAATCTTGGGATCTGGATTCAAGGCCTCCATGGAATGGGACTCCCTAATTTACTGTCTACTTATTTAAACTTAATGACTCAATAAGAGTACTCATTAGGCCATCCTTAAACAATTGTTTGTTTGGCATAACCCGACCCAGGTAAATTTTGGTGGGTAGGTAAGTAGGGATTTTATTTTTTTTTAGTAATTTTTTTTTTCTGACATTGAACATATACCAAACTGAAAGGTAATTATCAAATAAAGCTCCAAGTCTTCTGCCTCAGGAAAGGAAATTGGTAAAGATTTTTCTGCAACGTTCGTATCACCGCATGTGTATTCGTAAGTCTATTTTTTCTATAAAGAACATCGAAAATATAATATAATAGACGAAAAATACTTTATCCAAAAACGACAGTCCGAAAAATTGTACGCATTTTGCACATGAAATAAAATGTGCATACTACAGAAAATGAAAACAAGTAACCTAGCAAATACGTAAATCGGTAATTAATATAATGTTTGGTTGACATATTACTTTACAATAGCATAGTTTGTGAGTAAAAAACAACAACGTAATTATAACATTTTAATTTCAATCAAGAACAGAAAGGTGCAACATCTTCGACATGTAACTAATTATTTAATTATCATCCTTTAACACAGATCAATAGTCTGTAGAAATTTGTAAAGTGATCAGCTTAAAAATAATTTATTGAGTGTTATGCTTCTTTTCATTTGCTTATTTTTTATAAGACTTTTGCCATCAGCCGTTATATTGTAGGCAGACGACAATATCAACTGTGTATTCCATTATCTGCGCATGAATGACCCAATATTACCCGATAGCGAACTCAATGTTGATTGGCCAGCTACCATATGCGCTTCAAAACGTTCATGGAAACAAAGAGAAAAATAGTTTTAAAAAAACACTCCGGATTAAAATGGCGGATGTTTTCAATGAAATTTAAAGAGATTTAAGCATATTCGCAAATTATATTTTTCTTGAGCCAAATTCGCTATACTTTCACAAATGGCAAATGACAGCGCTAGCCCTGTAATAGTGAGCATTCAGGGCTTTCCTTTGACCCGAGCTCCCGGGTTTTGACGCTTGAAAATTACAGAAGACCCTTCTTTGACTCGTGAGAAAATTACGTCATGCGTCACATTTGACCCGGGGAAACTAAGCGATAATTGGCTTGTGGCAGAGTATCTCTTTTGGTAGACGCTAACCGTTATCGCCCGTTTCCAATCATTGAAGCACAAGTCCGCCCAGTAGGCGGAGTTTGGCCAATTGAGAAATCTAGTAATTACCAATTAAAACACTGCTGGTTTGATGACGCGTATATCAACGTTCCATTATTTATCACAGCGTTTGTAATCAGCTACTTGCGGAAAAGGTCTAAATGTAAACCCACCAAAACAGAATGGACTCACCCACGTCAGTTTTAATAATATCCAATATAATAACATCTATATTCCATACATGCCAGACGTCCCGATCTTGGCGGGACAGTCCTGCTTTTGGGGTGTTTGTCCCGGTGTCCCGATGTTATTCTATTTGTCCCGTCATTCGAACAAAACGATATACGCTCTTTAAGTTCACAATAAAATTCCCTATTCAAGCTCCGTCTGGCTTTAATTACCATCGCTAATCCCTTTATTGCCCCCTTTTAACAAACCATATCTACTAGTCGAGTGATCCAGTGTTGTTTTTGACACATTATCAGCAATATATCTGCAAATTATTGATTTTATCGGGCATTCACACCAGGGTATTTTTATGATAAGGGTCGTTAATTGCTAGGGATAGATGCATCGTAGTGCATTAAGCAGATTGCTTTTGTATTTCATGGCCCAAATCAAGTCCAAATATACTATTACTACGCGGTATTCAGTGTATTATATGTCATACAAATCGAGCGCTGACCGATACCAGAGACATAAATTTACTTATTTCTGTTTTTCATTTTCTGCAGTCAAACAAAATGCATATTTATTTTATTTCACCTGCTAAAGACGTATCACGACATGTTTTCGGACATTCGTTTTCGGATACAGTGTGATTCGTCGCTTTTCATTTATTTTTAATGTTCTTTATACCATTTTTATAGAATGAGGAATACACATGCGGTGTTACGGATGGTCTGATTAATACAATTTTGCATTGTACTCACAAGAAATTGCACATATAAAGACAATAAAAAAAATTAACAATAAGCTAGCTAGGGCTATGCCATCTATTTCCCTTATCTTACGTTCTCAGACTCTCTGCTTAATTTTCCGGATTTCGAATTTGTGACAATTGACACCCCGGATATATATTTTGTCAGTACCAGTGCGAGTGTTTTTTTTCGTATTGATTTCACTATGCTCAGCCTCACAATGTTGGTGACAATTGATGTTTACATTCATTGTGTCTTTTATTGACTGTAATATAAGAAATTATTATGTTTAGATATTTGTTAATTTGTTGCTTTTCATATATTATATCTTAGTAATTTGCTTAAAGTACAAAAGATCATTGACTCTCTTGCGTTATTATTATGACTCATACAAATTTGATTTTGACTCTTGAAAATATGGTCCCAAGAGTCATTGACTCTTGATTTTTGAGGTCTAAGGAAAGCCCTGGCATTTATTCAAATATTAACACGTTCGCAATGCTCGCACTGTTGTTTGCCATTTGAGTCATTTGCGAAAATATTGAGAATTTGGCTCAAGAAAAATCTAAATTGCGAAAATGCAAAAAGCGAGTAAAATTTCGTTGAAAACATCCGCCATTTTAATCGCGACTGGTTTTCTATATTTGTCTCTTTGTTTCAATGAAAGTGTTTGCAATTCGAACAGTTAACGAAACCCGGTCTGTACCCGATTAGACATCGCTTGACCTTGTTGTTATTGAAGTGCACATGGTAGCTGGCCAATCAGCATTGAGCTCGCTTACACATGACATGATGTTGTCGAATGAAACGTGAGAACGGGTGGAGCTATCAGATAATATTGGGTCATTCATGCGCAGATGTTGCATAATTTGAATACACATTTAATATCGCCGTCTGCCTCCAAAAAAGCGACTGGTCGCAAAGTCGTATAAAGAGATAAGCAAATGAAACAAAAACGTGACAATACCCGTCAATAAATATTTCTTAGCTGACCACTTTTTTATCTTTCTACCAAATATTTACCGATCTGAATTAAAGAGTGATAATTAAATAATTAGTTATATGGCGATAATATTACACATCTCTGCCGATTGCCGAATTAAATTGAACGGTGATAATTAATTAATTTGTTTTTATTCCCAAACTATCCTGAACGACAGCAGCGTATTTTAATCAAAGGGATACGAAAAAAACAGGAGCGGTTTAATTGTATTTAAAGTCTAATTAATCGCATATGGTATGTCAAATAAATAGGCGACTCAAATAAATACCGGTACACATTTTGTTCATTGCTATTCTAGATATCCTTGAAAGAGCATTCAATTTAATGATGCAAATAACCGGAAATGATAATAAGCGGAAAGGAAAAATTCAGGGAAAGAATTTTCGGCGAACAAAAAAATATTGTTTGGGAAAGTAAAAAAAAAAATTCAGTCGGGCCGATTTTAGTGGGTCGGTCGGGTTATGCCAAACAAAAGAATTTTTAAGGATGGCCTTACTCAAATAAAGTGGGCAGGGCCCTCAATCTGTCAAATCCACGGCCGAAATTCGTCCGCATTCCCCCCCCTGAAAAGTATACTTTTTTCCCCTTTTTTTTATAGATAGATGTCTCATTATTATTATATCTCAATTCTATTTTAATTTAATCTTGTCAAACATACTAAATTATGAAATAAGCAATGAATATAGTGCAAACATGTACAAATGTAATAATTAGAGAGTAAGTTAAAAATCCCCCAAAAAGGGAAACGCGGCAAAAATTCTTCCTGCTATGGGTAGCGACCCGCTTCCCCTAAAATGGATTGAGGGCCCTGGTGGGTTTTTTTTTACCATTTTGGGAATGGGGCTGGGTCCCTTTGGATTGGGAAAAATCACTGCATTTTAACCAAATTTGAGAAAAAAGTGTTGTTCTTTTACTAACAAATGCTCTAAAATTTAGAATAAGCGTCTTCAATATTATATTTACTAAGATGTACATGTAACTTTTAAGAGCTGAACTAAATGTTGAGATAAAAAATCTTTGTTTGAAACCTTCAATTGGAAATTTTGAGATCCCATTTGCGAAAATATATACTACATATATTATATTATAGTTTATAATATATATACATGTATATAAACACTGAAATAATTATCATAATTTACATTCTGAGACGGCAGACTGTAGTTCCAAAAAGATGTCAAATTAAGTAAAAATACAAAAATTGTTTTATAAGAAAATGACACCTGCTAGGCCAACCAATAGATATTAAACTTGCACAGCTCTACATGTATGGGGCTTCTAAAGAAATGCATTTTTACACAAGATAAATTAATTTCTGAAATTTGTTTTTGGTCCACTGAGCTCATCTGTGGTTGAAAAGCAAACCAAATCCTCACACCATCTGAACATAAATGAAGTACTCATTCAGAATGTTGTTAAAAAATGTTTCATTTTTTGCCATAACAATTTGTAAAGACTCATTTCTTTCAAGAAGACTATAATGTATTGCATTAATAATAATCATCATATTCATCATACAGTCAATCTTGTATTTAGAGACCACTAAAGGGAGTAACCATAAGTGGTCTCTTAATAAAATGGTCTTTAAATAAAACAAGATGTGTTTGTGAAACACTATGTCCCCGTATATGACGTTTGACCTTGAAGGATGACCTTGACCTTGACCCTTCACCACTCAAAATGTGCAGCTCCATTAGATACACATGCATGTCAAATATAAAATTGCTAGCTTCAATATTGCAGAAGTGACATTACATGAGCAATTTTGACCCATATATTTGACCTTGAAGGATGACCTTGACCTTGACCTTTCACCACTCAAAATGTGCAGCTCCATGAGATACACATGCCTGCCAAATATCAAGTTGCTATCTTCAAAATTGCAAAAGTACTCATAAAATGAGCGATTTCGGCTACATATATTTGACCTCTGACATTGAAGGATGACCTTGACCTTTCACCACTCAAAATGTGCAGCTCCATGAGATACACATGCATGTCAAATATCAAGTTGCTATCTTGAATATTGAAATATTGCAAAAGTGTACATTAAATGAGCGATTTTGACCCATATATTTGACCTTTGACCTTGAAGGATGACCTTGGCCTTGACCTTTCACCACTCAAAATGTGCAGCTCCATGAGATACATATGCATGCCAAATATCAATTTGCTATCTTCAATACTGCAAAAGTTATTGCAAATGTTAAAGTTGGCGCAAACCAACAGACCAACAGACAGGGCAAAAACAATATGTCCCCCACTACTATAGTGGGGGACATAAAAGGCCATTTGGGATGAATGCAGACCTTTGATTTTAAACCCAGATGTAGGATTATCTCCTTTTGACAAATTGATTTCAGCTCTTGTAATCAAATGAATCTAAATATAAATAAAATTAATAAAACAATGTTTTACTTAAAATTAGTTTTATTTGTTCTCTCTAATTGAATGTATTTAGAATTTAATTATAAATACAATGTAAATGGTTTGCACAGAGAATTTGGGTTTTTCCGACTCGAAACTCATTCGCGATTTAACTTACGTGCACTTTTTCTCTTAGACACTTCCAAGTAACCCGAATTGTCTCATTTAACGTTAACACTTTCCGTTTTGACATTTTAATTTCTGCATGTAAGCTTATTGAAATCGGACTTGATTATGGCACATAGCTAAATAAATAAAACACGTCGATTGAAAACTAAATAAACAGGCTTGATTGGAAAATTTGCTAACACAAACTTATTAGCATAATAGCAATTACAATTTTTTAATGAACGGATTTCGACACATGTTACCGATTTATAGTTTATTTTTTACACATCTCGAGAACGCTGTGAAAATGTTTGTCGCGTCAGCGCATTGTTTCTGCAATAAAATTGGCGATCAAATGTGTCACTTAACGTCCAAGATAGTAAACTCTTTAACCCGACTGTTGGCAATACCTCGCTGTATTATTCAACACCAAAAATTGATACGCAGTCAGCATTAACACCGGTCAGAACCGGTCATCGAGACAAATGAAAATGGCTGGTGTGAGATCAAAACAAATGAAGGTGTAATTGTAAATCTTATCGACTTAGATAAGCAATTAGCACTTATTTGTCCCTGAACGGTCAACAGATTTACCTTGTTTAACTCAAAGTGGTCGCTTAATTCAAGACTTGGACATAAAAATACACTAAAATCAGCGGTCGCTGGTCGCGTAAGAAAAAAGTCGCTTAATACAATATGAAAATATAGTAAAAAAGCTCGGGCGGGATTCAAAGTGGTCGCATAAGACAAAAGTCGCTTAATTCAAGTGGTCGCAAGCTCAAGATTGACTGTATTCTCTTTCATGTTAAAAGAAGGAAAAACATTTCCTTTTAACCCTTTCCCACTTAGATACGTACTTTGACACATAGTACCTAAGAAAGTTAAATTTAATTCAAGACCTTTCTTACTATATTCAAGTCTTAAAGGTTTCATTGCCAACCCTAAGAAGCTGATGAGCAGCAAACAGCATAAAACCTGAACAGACTGCAAGTTACTCGCAGGCTGTTCTGGTTTTATGCTGGTTGCAAAAGCCAGTGGGAAAGAGTTAATGTGACAATGAGATGCAACACACTTTCACAAAAATATTATAGTGAACCGAAAACAGCAATTATAAAACAACATTTTCAGCAGCCTCATTCACAAATTATGAGTATTATAAATGGTTCTGAGAATATTATTTCTGATAGGACAAGATTAGTTTTTGAAACATTCTGATCAGCTAAATTATGTTTTCCCTACAACATAAGTCACAATAAAAAACATAAGCAACACTGGTAATTTAAAATCCATAAAGCAGCTAGATTTGTTCCATAATCTCAAGATCAAGATATTATCACTTCTTCCAATTTATACAAAATAATACAGAATAACATTAAAGATCACAGCATTTTTTTCTGAAAAAAACAACAACAAGGTACAATCTGATGCAATAAGAACTATACTCATACAGAGATTGCACAAAAGGTTTCATGAAAAAAATGCACGGCTCATTAGAATCCTGCAACAGCTGCTAAAGTTGGACTCCTGAAGTGTAGGCAAGATGTTATGTGTTAGACAAGTGATCTTTTCCAGCATTCACAAGAAGCCAAGCATATCAGTTCAGGCTGTTTTAATAGTGTTTATTCATAAGCATACTTCAAGTGTTATCTGACATGATCCTCTGATTGTGCAATGTTGTATGTGGGCATGCTATCTAAGTTTATAATATGTCATGGGGTTTTGCATTCAAGACTGGGGTCTGTTTAATTTAAATCTATTTGTGTAAGGTCCATTGCGTTCAAAGTCTATGGCTTATTTTAACACTCTCGAGTCTGTTTCATGGGAAGAACCGGGTCTTTATGTCTTTGAAAGCTGTTGAGAATGCTCCCAGTGTGGAGATAGAACGTCCTGATCACAAGTTTAACATCAAACCTTGGTACCACGCGACCTCATTGTGGGGTCTATTTAAAGTCTATTTAAATACTAGCCCATTGAACACTGTGAGTTGAACATCTAAAGTACATAATTAATGGAAGTGCTGTTTAGTTCTTAGAACTTTCAGTTGTTTTATTTTCCAGTTTTAGTATGCATAGAGAATGGTTCATTAAAGAACAAAACATGTGAAGTATACAGTATACAATTACATAAGAAGTAAATCTGGCGCCTAAACGCTTACAAAAAATGGTTCAATATACAGTACATATATCATCAATGTCACATACATAAAGAAGATACCATACAGTAATGTAATCGTATACCATCCATGTCAAAATATAAGTTGCCTCAGTGGTTTTGCCATTCCAAAGAATAAACACTTTCACTTTTAAGAGAACAAACATAACAGTCCATGAGTGCCCGTGTCTGTGTGTGGGGGGGGGGGGGGGCGGGAAGGGGTAATTCCAAACTTACCATTTCTAAATTCAAAAGTTTGTTTTCTTGGGTCAAGCTTTTGTATCTTTTTCGGAAGCAATATGCCGATCAAGTCACTTCATGTGGGTGCATGAAATTCAAAAAAAAATAATGAGTGGGCAGTTGCTGGAAACTACAAGACAATTTGATACAGCATGCAGTATCTCATATACCAGTGGATGTAGCATTTTAGCGATTACAAATACTACTAGATGCAAAATGAATATTAAATAAACTCATTCATTTGAGCCGCACACATAAAGCCCAGTTTTCCCACAGCCCTACCTCATTTGCTTTTATTTTTAATTTCACCTTCCACTGAGGAATAAAAACACATTGGGGTACCTGGAATATATCAGGCTATTTAAAACATCGGCATATTGTAACAAATGGTTCTACTGAGAACAGTTGAACAGGTAAATGACAGCTGAGCATTACCAGAAAGTAATTGTTTGCACATTCCAAAAACATTAGCTGACCTTCTCACAAGTAGAGGATGCCAGGCCCATAGCTTCGCTTGCCTTGATCATGAACATGCACAGGAATTCTCTTGTCCAAATAGACCACTCTCTAGCTTAGAACATGAACATGCACATGAATTCTCGTAGTCTAAATAGACCACTCACTTGCCTATAACATGAACACGAATTCTCGTAGTCCAACTAGACCACTCTCTAGCCTATAACATGAACATGCCCCGAATTCTCGTAGTCCAAATAAACCACTCTCTAGCCTAGAACATGAACATGCCCCGAATTCTCGTAGTCCAAATAGACCACTCTCTAGCCTAAACCATGATTATGCACACCAATTCTCGTAGTCCAAATAGACCACTCTCTAGCCTAGAACATGAACATGCACACCCATTCTCGTAGTCCAAATAGACCACTCTCTAGCCTAAACCATGATTATGCACACCAATTCTCGTAGTCCAAATAGACCACTCTCTAGCCTAAACCATGATTATGCACACCAATTCTCGTAGTCCAAATAGACCACTCTCTAGCCTAAACCATGATTATGCACACCAATTCTCGTAGTCCAAATAGACCACTCTCTAGCCTAAACCATGATTATGCACACCAATTCTCGTAGTCCAAATAGACCACTCTCCAGCCTAGAACATGATTATGCACACAAATTCTCTTAGTCAAAATAGACCACTCTCTAACCTAGAACATAAACATGCACACGATTTCTTGTAGTCCAAAAAGAACACTCTCTAAGTTCTCAATCAAACCAGCCAATCAACGAACAGTGTTTATTTTAACAACTTGGAAATGAAAAAAGGGCCCTTTCAAATGGGAAAAATCTTGTCGTTTTCAATAAATATTGGAATACAAGTGTTTGTTATAACTTATATTACATCTGCTAAGGTTTAATTCTACATGTTACAGCTGGATAAAGAGATTAACTAAATGTTTCAATTATTAAACTTGTTTTTTGAACCTCAACAGGAAATTTTAGGCTGTCATTTCGGAAAATATACGCTTGTAAAAAGAATGTGATCAGATCAGAACAGGGATACAAGGGCGCAGGCTGGGACCTTAAGGCGCAGGATTAGACCCAAGGGCTCAGGGTGAGACCTTGGGGTGCAGGATTTGACCCAAGGGCTCAGGGTGGGACCTTGTGGCGCCGTTCTGTTTAGACCTAGCTTGAGCATTGCAACAAACAATTACCAACCCAATCCACATTTTGTCTAACACTCTCTCCTACCCGCCCCGCCCCCCCCCCCAAAAAAAAAAACCCATCATATACACCTGAGCACACTTGAGGAATAGGAATGTAGGACACCAGCTTTAGTAGATCATTTCAGAGGCTCTAATGATCTGTGTTTTGTACTCATGATTCAGTCTTCATGACTTTTCCAGATTGAATGCATATTTATTTCCAATTAGATTCCAACAAACATGAATCAGTTACTGTAAGCATAGAATTATTACCTGCATAGAACGCAGCTGGTGTTTTAACTTTCACAGGTACCCATTTATCATGTACACCATTTTTCATTTTCATGCAATGCATAATGTTACATACTCCAAAGGGTGCTCAAAGATTTTTTTTAATTTGGATGCTATTGAAGCATTACCCTGGCAGCCAACAGGGATAGCTTAATCTCATTATGACTTACTTGTTTGTTTTCTATCTACTCTTAACTAGTCCTTGAAGCAATTACTGGCAGGGCTTTTTTCATAGGTTGGGGATTGGGCCTTCTGCCCTGAACTTGGGGGAAAATAGCGCAGTATTTTTGCAAAAGGGGAAGAAAAAACTTGATGTAACTTTGATTTATAGGGAAAACTGCATGATTTTTAAGTATTTTCCAGTAGGAAGGCGCCTGTGAATGGCCCCTGTTAAAGAAGGAAACAAGAGCTGTCTCCATAGGATGACATATGCCCCCGATAAACACTTTGATAGAAGTTATGAGCATTTTTCGAAACCTAAACGCAGATTTTGAAACCCAAAGTTCAAGGTCAAGTCCAAGGGGTCAAAATGTGTGTGCGTATGGAAAGGCCTTGTCCATATACACATGCATACCAAATATGAAGGTTACATCTGAAGCAACATAGAAGTTATGAGCATTTTTCAAAACCTAAACGCAAAGTGTGTCAGACAGACAGACGGGCGGACAGATTGACAGACGGACGGACAGTGCGATCAGTATATGCCCTCCTTCGAGCGCATAAAAAAGCCCTGACTGGTGTAAAGTAATTTTACAAGTTAACTATGTCAAATGGTCTGTTCACGTTCTGGGACAGTAGAACACGGACAACCCAGACATGGTCTGTTCACGTTCTGGGACAGTAGAACACGGACAACCCAGACAGTGGATTATGGCACTAATGGCAAAAAAAGCAACTGACAAGTATTTTTTTAAGAAATTTTACGAGAGGATGTAGCAGGATATTTGGCTACTTATACGCTTCAGGGCTTTTTTCTTGTTTTTGTGAAGCAGCCTTGCCCCCCCCCCCCCCAATTTTGTGAAAAAATGAGTCACGTACTGTTCATAATTGTAAAAAAATGAGTCGCAAACTTTCTTAAATTGTGAAAATGTTAATCGCAAACTTCTTACAATTGTGAAAATTTGAGTCACAAACTTCCTATAAACATACGAGTCGCGTTCTGAGAAAACTGGGCTTCATGCTTGTGCGTAAAGTGTTGTCCCAGATCAACACAGGCTAATCAGGGACGACACTTTCCGCCTTAACAAGATTTTCGGTAAGAAGGGACTTCCTTTAAACGAAAATACCATAAAAGCGGAAAGTGTCTTCCCTGATTAGCCTGTGCGGACTGCACAGGCTAATCTGGGATGACACTTTACGCGCATGCATTATGGCCAGTTTTCTTAGAACACGACACGTATTACCTCAATCTTCACATACAGGGCTCAACATTAACGGTTGTCCTATTGCCCCTGGCAAGTAAAAGTTGGGTCCGGGCAAGTGATTTTATAATCTAGTTGCCCGCCCAGGCAAGTGCAAAATAGAACAAAGAGCCTTTAATTTAGACTTTAATTGCTGTAATCATTTTGTTAAATGTGCAAAAATAAAAATGGTTTTGTGGTGCATCATTTGGATCTTTATTTAAAAATATGAGGTTTACAGTTAATGTGATATTTCATGTTTGGGCAAGTGGCTTTACATTCAGGGCAAGTAGATTTTCTAAGTACTTGCCCGGTTGGGCAAGTTGGTTTTTTGGTTAATGTTGAGCCCTGACATAGTGGCTAAATTCATAAATAAATACTGTATCTGAACAATACATCAAGCTATGATATGTCAATATTAATATTATACCATAAGCACTTCATATGTTATTTGGGGATCACTCCAGTTAAGTGGACGACATCCTGAACAATTTATATATGCGGATGCTGAGTGTCGCATCATTTCAAGTGCATAATGCTGTGCTATTATCCTGTTATTTCAATAGCGTTGTTAGCCCTGGACAGCTTGTCAGTAATCAAGGCACGTGCGCAACCAATAATCATGCACAAACTTAATGCCATGCACTCACATGCAGCAATTTGTTGCAGAGACTGATGCTGAGCAATCAACTGTGGCATTTACAGAATTGTGACAAATACTCATGTACATATCATCATGGTTTGATAATTCTGTGAAGCATATTGACGAGGTCAAATTTTATTCTGTAGAACTCAATAAGTGTTTGCTAATGCTGCATGAATCGGGAAATAAATTATGATATTTAGAGTATTATGGGGTATCTAGTAAAAGTTGTCCGTAAATAGTGTATTGGCCGAGATGAGTATTAACAGTCTGATCCAAAGGACAATCCCAGAGCCAGGCCTTTTAAAGTATCTCTTTTATTATTTTGTTTATGGTTATTGCTTGAGAATTTATTAAGTTCCTATGCTTGAATCTGTCAAGTTAGGGCATAATTCACAATAAACCAAAACATCTGATAAAGTTTCTTTACCAATACTGTTCTGTCAGGTAACATGTATATGTGTGTCCCGTAGTCTTGTGCAAATTTTGAAGGCTATATGTTTCTTAATTCTTATAAACTAACATTGAGAGACATTTTGAATAACGGTTTACCAAAATGTCTGTGTTGATAAAAATAATAATGATTAATTATTATAAATGTATGATGTATAAGAATCATCATTTCAATACAACCAGTGTTTTTTTCACCATTTTGGGAATGGGACCGGGTCGACTGGGAAATATCGTGTATTCTTTCATCTAAAATTAGGAAATTAATGTTGTTGATTTTATGCTTACAAATACTTAAAAATTGATAATAATAGTGATTTCAATATTATATTTCTAAGGTTCAACTTATAGAGATAGATTTGGAGATGATTTGACATGTTTAGACTTAATAAAAAAATACCAATTTTTTTAGAAACCTTCAATTGGGAATTTTTAGGTCCCATTTGGGAAAAATATATACTTTTTTCCCATTGGGAATGGGTCCCCCTATCGGACCCAAATTTGAACGAAAAAAACACAGACTGACAACGCTTATAATAAGCTTCTTTTAATAAAAGAATTTTAACACTATACATTTACCTTTTATTAAATGAATTCATTAAAATTGTTCAAAAGATTACAGAATAGTTGAAAGAAGGCTTATGTTTGTCTTAATCTTATTATTTATCTGTATTTGTAAATATTCTTATTATATATACCGGTATTGATTTTTTTTATAATTTTGTGTTTCCAAATATCACACATATTTCTGCTCTAACACTGATTACATTCCTATGCTATTTCAATTTGATGTTTATTAAGTAAAAGTGTGCAAGATTACAGGAATGCATTGTACTGCACTCTAAGATCTGTAAACAGTTTCCTTTAACAACATAAAAATGTTTTAGAAATTATTAAGTCCATTTTAAATATCGTATAATACATAATTAAAAATTCTACAAAATTACAGAAACACAGCTTAAGCAATTTAAAGGCAATTTGTCGTGTAAAGAAATGTCGCATACAAATATGTCCCACATTACGCAATGTACATGTCAATATTTATTTACCTGTGACGCTTAAGTAAAGCATTAGCCCGTGTTATTTACCTGATCGTGGTCGTATATCGTTTCAGTCTCGGCGCTCATCCTGTGATTTCACGCGATCAACCCGGCAGTGGTCATCGAAATTAATATACTCCAGAAACGAACACAAACAGCACAATTTGCACAACTTTTTAAAGTTTTATCGGCCTTACTTCCCACACTTTTTCTGCAGTTCTCCACTCACTATCCGTATCGATCATACAGCGATGGCGGCAATGGCGGATATATGGGCGAGTTCATTTTGCACACACAGGTGTGTCCACTGTAACGTAATGCTAAATATGGGTTTTCCCCGATTGGGGTGCGTTCGGTCATTATTGAATGCGCTTATTTATAAGACGATATATTGATAAATTACTTATTAGCGTAAGAATAGCAAAGACATAAACGTATCTTTTAAGTTATCGAACGTTTGTAAAAGGTAACATTTTCTACAAAAGTTGGTCTTATTTACTAGAGCTTTAAATAAAATGTTTTGTCCTATTTCTCGTATTTTACATCGGTTGAACTGGATGTAGATGGAATGACAATAATTGAATATTTTCAAAAAATAATTGTGAAAAATCGGAAATTTTTAAATAGAAAGAAAGAAAACAATAATTTTGCGAGATTTGAAAAAGTTAGGAATTGCAGGGAACTATACAAACAAATGTTTGTATAGGTCCCTGGAAATTGTTAGAATCAATTATAAAGTTTCAACAACATTATCATGCTGTTCCACAGCACATATTGTATATAAATAATACAAGCCATTAGCAGTATGTTCACCTAAAACGAGTCGATGACTATTTTCCGAAAAGCTGTTTTAACAGCTTTTCAGCTTAAATGACATTTCCAAAGACCTATAGATGTTATCTATAGGTCTTTGACATTTCTCAACAACCTATAAATTATTGAGAAAATTTCCCGCCCGTAGACCCGAATGAATGATTTGAGAGAAATCCCCCGGAACATTGAACACATTACTGCGTCTTTGAACAGCGTGTATGATGTAATACCACTCTGTGTGTGTTCTTACGACACCTTGACACAAATTCTGACCCTGTTACAGGTACGCATTAAATTTCATCTCTCAGAATTTCAGGGTCAGTTCTCGTCGGTTAGGAAATCGGCAATAGAAGACAGAATGGACTATCGACTAGTACGTTAGGGTGCAGGATCACGTGACTTAGTGGGGACCGGTAAGTTGTGATTTTTTTTCGAATAACTTTGTAAAACCATTTTTTTCTTAAGAATTTCAACTAGTGCATAAAAGACCGATTTTATGCTGCTTATGGCAATGTGAAATACATCAAAATATCTTTATTAAATAGCAACGTGTTCTTGTTCAAAATGTGTACTCAAAGACCTATAGAATGTTATCTATAGGTCTTTGGTGTACTATATTCATGTATACGGTTATGCTTCACGCAACAATTTTGTCACCGATTTCAGAAGTTTTGAAGGATTTATTCTTATACCTTCAGATATCGGCAAAAACTGCAAGAACAACTGTCTGATGTACACTTAAGATTTCTGCAAATGAATTTCAATAACTTGAGATATTTGCAAAAATTAAGTTCTATACGCTGTGTTTACATTCTGTCCAGCCCGTGTGTAAACACCTGAAATCCCAGTTGATTCTGCAACCTGGTTATGTTGATATCTCAGCATTGCCCTCGTGACATAAATTAACACAAATTTTAAGGAAAGAAATGGATTGTGAGAAGCAAAATCGAAATAGAATTATGCTATAAGATGGAAATCGTTTATGGCGGAGATTCTGACTGGAAATCGTTCATAACAGCCAGAATATGCTAACATTTGCCAGTGTGCTATTAATAACGCTCAATTGGTCATTGTCGGCTTGGGTACTACCAATATATGTACCCGGGTACTCTTAAGTAAACTTAAATGTACCCCGCGTACGGAAAAATACTGAATCGTACCCAGGAAGTCTACCGCTAAATTGGTCGTTGTCGGCTTTTTTTTCAAATGCATTTTCTATTTGTAATATCTATTTCAATATTCTGTAAAATGGCCTAAATATTATCAAAATTCCTAACCAAAAGCATGTTGATGCAGATTTTTTTTCAAAACATATTTTTTCTTATTCCGTATGCGCGTTTTCGGACATCGGATCTTTGGCGGGAATAAAATTCGGGTACGTATAAGTGTATTTTCCGTATCCGGATACTTAAGAGAGCCTGGGGTACATATATAAAGTAGTACTCGAGCCGACAATGACCTATCGATCATTAATATTACAGTATGTCTTAAAATTTTCAATCGTGGTTACACATTACAATCCAGAGGGCGATAGTACGATGATGGCAATGCGACAGTAAGATGGCGACAATGCGATAGTAAGATGGCGACAATGCGACAACGCGATAGTACGATGGCGGCAATGCGATAGTCATATCGTACTGTCGCCATCGTATCATCGCATTGTCGCCATCGTACTATCGCATTGTCGCCATCGTATTGTCGCACTGTCGTCATCGTATTATCGCACTGTCGCATTGTCGCCATCGTACTGTCGCACTGTCGCCATCGTATTGTCGCACAGTCGTCATCGTATTGTCGCATTGTCGCCATCGTATTGTCGCACTGTCGTCATCGTATTATCGCACTATCGCATCGTGGCCATCGTACTATCGCACTGTCGCCATCGTATTGTCGCACTGTCGTAATCGTATTATCGCACTTTCGCATTGTCGCATTGTCGCCATCGTACTATCGCACTGTCGCCAGCGTATTGTCGCACTGCTGTCATCATACTATCGCCTTGTCGCCATCGTACTATCGCGTTGTCGCATTGTCGCCATCGTGCTATTGCATTGTCGCCATCGTACTATCGCATTGTCGCCATCGTACTATCGCATTGTCGCAATCGTTCTTTCAGACTATCGCATTGTCGCCCTCTGGGTTTTAATGTGTAACCACGATGGCACTAACGGTATTCCGTAGAAAGGTATCGTGGTTAGATGTTTCACTTACCAGAGGCAATGAGATTTTCAAAGACCCGTGTCATGTAAAAATGGGTCTTGTGCGAAATGCGGCTGTACTAACTCAGGCTTGGCAATTAAGCAGGCTTGGCGTGAGCTACGCTGGCCGCATACGCATTTAGACACATTTTTACATGACGCGGCACTAAAAGTGTGACTTGGGAACTACGTCTCACTCAAATGTTAACATAACGATATTTGGATGACAAAAGATTAAATTTATAATCAGCCATGTGGGGACATATACGATCAATGTTTATCAACGAACACTAGTGTGTGGTCTGAATATTCGTTCACTTCATAACAAACATTTCATGCGGTGAGTATGCGACTAACAAATGAAAACATCAACAACAATTAAACCTTTGTTTATCAATTATATTATTTTCAAACATAAACTTTCTTTAATTATTTTAAAATCAGTATATACTACGAATAGCTTTGTTTAAAATATATTTCATGTTTAATATGTGCCCTGATTGCTAAATACGCACCGAGTTCAGAGGATCTATGCCAGACATGTGTCATAGAGCGGCGTCCGTGCGGTAATAGAGACAGACCAGGTTCTAAATCGTTAGAGCTTACCCCCGTCCCCGGGATTCGAATCCGGGACAAATGTAAGAACGGCGCGGTAGTAGCTAGTGCTCTACAACTGCGCGTGTGTGTAAGTCAGAGTTCATTTACCGGTTCACGTCCTGACATGTTGTTGCTATCAAGAGCAACGCAGAAGCTAGTGATTCTGGAAATGACAGTACCATCGGAAGAGCGAATCGATGTAGCACACGCGAGGAAGAAGGTCAAATACCAGCCGCTGCTCGATGAGTGTCGAAAACAAGGGTGGACGATCTGGAACCTCTCTGTCGAGGTTGGCTGTTGGGGCTTCGCCTGGACGTCACTCTGGAATGCCTTTTGGGTACTTGGTTTCACTGGAATGGCAAGCAGACGGGCGGTAGTAGGTGTCTTCAGGCAAGCAGAATCAGCATCAAAATGGTTGTGGCAGAAGCGAGCACAGCAGTTGACAGCTTATCAGTCTGTGGTCAAAATTTGAACATCCTCGGCCGGCGCACTTCTGGCAGATGTCGTGGATAGCGCCGAAACATTTAATGAAGGAGGACTCCACCTGAAAAAGAGACTGATGCATGGACCTTATCCACAGTTTTAGTGATAAACAGGTCCCCTTATTTTTATGGAAATGGATACAAGACACGTTTCATATTTCCGTGTTGTTATGGTAACGAGACAGTTCAGGTTCATGGTGCTATGTCGGTGAGGTAATAGAGACACGTCAGGTTTCATGGTGTCGTGTTGGTGCGGTAATAGAGACACGACAGGTTTCACGGTGCCGTGTTGGTGCGGTAATAGACACGTCAGGGTTCACGATGCCGTGTTGGTGCGGTAATAGAGACTCGACAGGTTTTACGGTGCCGTGTTGCTGCGGTAATAGAGACACGACAGGTTTCACGGTGCCGTGTTGGTGCGGTAATAAAGACACGTCAGGTTTCACGGTGCCGTGTTGGTGCGGTAATATGGACGCGACAGGTTTTATAGTGCCGTGTTGTTGTGGTAATAGACAGACACATCAGGCTCAAAGTGCCGTTTTTCATGATAATAGAGACATGAAAGGTTTCACGGTGCCGTGATGGTGCGGTAATAGAGACACGTCAGGTTTCATGGTGCCGTGTTGGTGCGGTAATAGAGACACGCCAGGTTTACGGTGCCGTGTCGGTGCGGTTATAGAGACAGGACAGGTTTCATAGTGCCGTGTCGATCGGTTTTTTATGATAATAGAGACACGACAGGTTTCACGGTGCCGTGATGGTGCGGTTATAGAGACACGTAAATTTCATAGTGTCGTGTCGGTGCGGTTATAGAGACAGGACAGGTTTCATAGTGCCGTGTTGTTATGGTTATAGCGACAGGGCATGTCTCATGGTGCCGTGTTGTTATGGTAATAGCGACAGGGCAGATTTCATGGTGTCGTGTTGTTATGGTAATGGACAGGACAGGTTTCATAGTACCGTTTTGGTGCAGTAACTATACCAATGTTAGTGCTGGACTTCATTGCCTACCTCCTACAAGCAGTGTAATCAAAGGACATATTTGTAGAGGAGCATTTCTAATACATAGGGCATGTAAACTGCTTATAAATATTGATGGTTCCAAGACACGGCTGGCACCAGTTATATATGGTAGATGGGAGGAGCACCTTGGCATGCTGTTGCCCACAAAGTGCCTGAAGCCTTTACCACGGAGCTTGCTGATATTGTGCAAGTGTACAGGAAAGTGCGATACTCGACGTTGTCCATGCCGTGCTGCTGGGATGCTTTGCAATTCACCTTGTGGAATCCTGACTTGAAATGACTAACTTTGGAACTGTATGTAATCTATGTGAAACAAAGTATTTTTAAACCTATTAAAATGAGAATGTTTTCATGTTGATGAGTTGTGTGCGTTTTTGCTGTAATGCCATATGGCATAAGGTGTAAGCCCGTTAGCCTGTCCCTAGGACTGGGGATGACTCAGTGATTACCCAACCAACACATGACATTGGCTCAAAGTCTTCCCGACATCAAATAGCTGTTACGTCGGTTTGACTTTGAGCCAACGTTGAACAAATATCACGGGTTTGCTTGGTAAGGGGTTTGGTCGATTATCACATTTTCATACCATCTGCATTTGGGTTTGAGTCCCGCTCACTGTAGTATTTTTCCACCGAATGTGAAAATTTTCAAATTACTAGTCACTTGCCTGTGAGTACATCATGCGTAAATTATCTAAATGCGCCAATATTACGTAAAACGTGCACAACAATATTGTAATTGAATTAATTACGTAAAAAAATGGCACATCAAAGTTTATACACTGGCTTTTACTGTCCAAGGTCAACTCAAGGTCGTTGATGTATCATATGACCTTTTACTTGACCTTTCCGGATCAATAACCCTCCATATTTAACAAGACCTCTCATAAGTGAGTTCTTACCAAAATATACATAATTAAGAGGTAAACATTTGATTTTACTCCATAAGGCAATATTTTTTTCTTTTTCAACATGGCCGTCGGCGGCCATATTGGATTTTGGTATTTTGAGGCTCCTGGCAGTGTGACGGACAAGCACCTTGGTGATTTATCATGTATACTGACTAATTAACTCACATCAAATGAGAAAATCTCTCAACCCAATTTTGCAAACGGGACTTCAGACCTAGTCCTGCACTATCACCAACTCCAACCACGATCAACGCCGTATATCTTTCTTTTTTTAAATACATGTTGTATTTCTTGTTTTACATATAATATTTTACCCAGACAAGAGTGTTGCTTCTAATTTTAGAGTGTCAACGTCGCAAGAAGCTACTTGTGTAGCATCTCGATAATTTCCTGTGAAAATTAAGCACGGCTATGTCTGGTCATTTCATTTAGTTCTGCAAACAGTGAGACTAACAATTTTTGCCGATTCGTAAATCTGTAAGTTTAAAGAATTCCAAAAACTTCTTCTTTTTTATATTGTGTATTCTTACTTTCACGATTAAATAGTGTTCTTGTTCAGAGAACAGTTTCTTAGGTGACTCGTCCCATGCTGATTGTGGTCCCAAACATATGAATCTTTGTTAAATATCGACAATTGGGTCTTACACTAGTTCTTCTTCAATGCTCTGAGCGACCCGGAGGGTCTGGGAGTTGGAGTATTGTAACTGGGTCTTAAATTGTAATCGATCACATTTACATGTAGCTGTTTTGTAAAGACAAGCATGCAATGAGATGAGAACGAGGCAGCGACCAGGGCGGACGTGCTTTTGACGAAGAGGGAAAAATAATTAGTTACTGCAGCTAATTTTAACGTTTTACAATTTTAATTCATTCATATACTCATAATTAAACACACGCGTGTGATTCTACAACCACCAGGAGTGACGGAGGAGGAAAGAGAACTGTGTTATTCTGAAGGACTGGTAACCTCTGTACATGCCTCTCGTCTGCCATCTTGTTTTATGATATTTTAACTTCACTTTTGGACTCTTTTAAGCCTTCGGGCTTCCCACAAGGGCCATCTAGGACTTCTCTAATAACGTTTTATTTACTTCCATATACTGTGCTACCAATTTCGTGCTGAAATTTCAGAGAAGACTTCCCTTTGTGCGTTTCCCGCGCGTCCGCCCGTCACTTTCATACACTCATTTATTGGTGATTTTAACTTTTTAACCTTTTGTTATATGTGTAACTCGTATGAACTGAACAAACCTTTGAGCGTTTTAGAAAAGGGAGTTATATTACATTATTTTAACCATACACCTCTATATGTATATTTTATGTACATGTGTATGAACTTTCCATGAAGATGAACATTTTCACAACTTCTAGATGAAAAGGGAGATATTTGATATTATTTTAACCGTACACCTATATATGTGTAGTTTACGAACATTTTTATGAACATTTGTATGAACTTTTTATGAAGTTGCACGTTACTGCACATCTCCATAACTCCTGTTCTGCTATGAGCTAGCTCCCTCTAGAGTTACACTTTTTTGCAATACCCTTCACTTGTGACAATTGACCCCAGCTAGCTCCGGCCGCCATATCTACCTGAGAGTTCCTCCAGAACAGCTATCCAGCCTCCAGCAGTTAACCAAGCCTATAGGCTGCCAGGCAATATCCATCCCCGAGAAGGAATGGTGTATGACATTTTCTTCATCATACACCCCATATGTGTATTTTATGTACATGTGTATGAACTCCCCATGATATCCACCAGAGAGTTCCTCCTATACAGCTATCCAGCCTTCAGCAGTTAACCAAGCCTATAGGCTGCCAGGCAACATCCAGCCCCGAGAGGGAAAGATATATGACATTTTTTTTCTTCATCATACACCTCTAGATAAGTATTTTATGTACACGTGTATGAACTTTCCATGATATCCACCAGACAGTTCCTCCCGAACAGCTATCCAGCCTTCAGCAGTTAACCAAGCCTATAGGCTGCCAGGCAACATCCAGCCCCGAGAGGGAAAGATATATGACTTTTTTTCTCATCATACACCTCTAGATGTGTATTTTATGTACACGCGTATAAACTTTCCATGATATTCACCAGACATTTCCTCCCGAACAGCTATCCAGCCTTCAGCAGTTGACCAAGCCTATAGGCTGCTAGGCAATATGCAATCCCGAGAGGGACTTTGAGCAACTCAACAGAGCGGCAAAGTGGGTTTGGCCGACCCTGATACTTCTAGAACCCGTCATTCTTTCAAAGACCTCTTAAAACCCTTCCCTGGTAACCCTTCACAGACTTCTTGAAGATTATACGAACCCCCCCCCCCCCCCAAATGATGATCAACAAGGGACAAATGGCTTCCAACAGTAGTAACGCTATCCTGAGCTGCAAACAGCAACCATCTCAGTATCTCGTTTCCAACTCTGTCAATAAACCCAATCTAGGGTCCATCATAAAATCGAAAGACTATGAAATTAACCGCCACAAAAATCTGATCAAAAAGAGGAAGCACTGTGGCCGCCCTTTTATGAACATTATCCCTAAAGATGGAGGTAGACAGCTGAAAATTGAGTGCAGTGCTGGCTGCTTCGAGTTCTTAAAAGCTGAGCTAGAGAAGTTGGCACTCGATCAAGAATTATCCAAAACATTCAGGATTTCATGCATCGTGGAAAAATCTGTTGACACGGCTGGTAACTTACCACAAATTACTATGAAGGTTCATATTATACGCAAGAACGGTTCCCGAACAGCACGCCCAAAGTTTACCATACATATCTACAACACCCAGTGCTCACTCCTCAGCAGTGGTGCATGGACACAGGACTTTCAGGGCGAAATCTTACCAGAGATCATCAAAAACCTGGACCAAATCCCAACCTCTCTTCCCTAGATAGAACATTTGCAGCAGTTATTGACAGGTGCCTGGAGGAGAGTATCACAGAACATTTTGACCAGGTCCGTCCAACGCTGGGGGGTCCAGTAACAGAAGACTCCACTGTATCAGACGTGTGTGCCCATTGCCAGAATTAGGTCACCGACGGGATCGCCTGTGACGGATGCGGAGGCTGGTTTCACTTTGAATGTGAACATCTAGGCCGGGACTTTGAGAAGTTTTACGAAGATGGGGCCTCCAGTCCCTACAGCTGCCTATCCTGTAGGCACCTGTCCATACTGACCCCACACTATCCCCCTTCTGTCCCGTCTATCACAGATGATATAACTCCGTTGGAGGACGAACTATTCCCTAGAAGTGATGAATGCGAAAGTCCGCCCCCTATACAACAGTACAGATACAAGATTATGTCTACCCAGAGGACTGAACAGCCATCATACCAGCAGATTGCCCCATTGACTGACCTCGACCAGCATATAGTGAAGTGCACGAGTGAAGCGATACCTCAGCCTGACCCCCAGGGAGTCTTTACACCAACGCTACATTTCCCAGAACATGCCAAAACAGATCAGGGAATAGACAGCGAAAACAAAGACCAAGGTGGACACAAAATTAAGCCGAATGAAGGGAAAACACCTAGTATCCTCAAGATGCCCAATCCCATCAAGGACACAGTATCTGGCAAGCCAAATAAGAAGAAGAATGAAAAGCGTCAAAACTCTGACATACAGCAGCAGTTGGAATTCTCTATTGCGACTCTCAATAAATTAGAAAAGAAAATAGAGGAATTAGAACTGAAGAATAAAATACTTTCAATCCAAAACAAAACTTCTCACACACTGAATCAAAACTACTCAACGGATCCTGTTTCAACAACAGCAAACTACCCTACAGATGGTAATCCTGTGTCTTCGCCAACATACCACCTTGAAGACAGAATATCAGCACTAGCAACCGAATTATTGAAAGCAAGAATAAACAGTCTGGAACATGCACACCAACTTTCAAATCAACTCAACGGACTTCTCTTGGCAAATAGACAGTACTATTGTTTTCCGCCACAGACTCCTACTATATACCCCTGTAATTACTTCATGCCTCCTACCACGTACCACATACCTACTCCCGTACCACAGATGTTCGCTGGACACCCTTGGAATCACTTTATGTCTCCCACCTCATGTCACATACCTGCTGCCGTACCACAGATGTCTGCCGGATTTCCCTCCTGGTTGCCACCCCCATATATGCCACCACCTCCGGCAGGTTTCCAGTCTGGCCCGCTGCAGCCCCTTTAGTGAATAAAGGCCCACCTGCCTGGCCTCCTGCTGCCCCCCCCCCCACTCCCGCGCTTCACAGTACCCCATGCCCCGCCTACCGGCTCCTAGATGACCCACAACCGGGAAATCAACAAACAGCCAGGATCTCTGAGTTATTCCCAACCTGACCCCCCAAGATCAGGGTTACTCCAAAGGCAAGAGAACCGAGCCAATACACAGCCAGCAGGACAAAGTATCGACTTGGTCTTCGCAGGGAAGCAGTTGCACACAGCATCAAACGGGCAGAGGAGGCAATGCAGGAACACGGGAAAACCACCAAAGAAGCACACCCCTTTGCGACCTTAATGGCGGCGGCAGACAAAATGACCACCATTCGGCAATAACAAAAAGAGTCACTTGGTTTGACAAAAAGAGAAGTAGAAGTGACGCCAAAGACTGGAGGGTGAAGAGACAGAGTGGCACCTCAGCCAGCCATTCCACCCCGAAGAAATCTCGCACTTCTCACCATGCTGACATTATGAACATTTCGAGGTGCCAATGTACAGTAACTCTAACATCACTGAACTCCCTCTATCACCTGCTAACATCGTCGGAACTGCTATACCCAACAGGATAAACGAACAGAACAATAACCCTGACAACTCGGTAAGCATCGACACCAACCCAAACTCCGAAGAGCATTTTTGTGCCAGGGCAGGGCTACCGCAAAGATAGATCACCCGAGCATTCTGACTAACCAGCCCTATAAATCTACATCACGGTGACACCAGAAATACAGAGCGTACCTCGCGCAGAACCTCCCTGAGATTGACCACCCTCAACGTAAAAAATGTTTTTTGTTCAGGATCTCTTGACGAACTGTGACATATGCTGCATCCAGGAGCACTGGCTGTTTCAATTCCAACTCTTACAGCTCAACGACATAGATGAAAATTTTATCTCTCATGCTAAAGCAGTAGATTGTAGAGACCCCATATCCCCCTACAGATACCGCGAGGCTATGGAGGTAATGCTATCCTCATGAAGAAGAACTGGGAACTAAAGACTGATCTCCCTGATCATGGCAGTGATAGAATAGTCGTCATGGAGATAGCAGCCAATCCAGATATCTGCATTATCAGTGTATACCTACCCTGTCGGAGAAATAACACCAAGGACAATTTCTGTGAGGTCATCTTAGAAATTGAGGAGCTGCTGGGGAATAACAGCGACACCCATGCACTCTTCATCTGTGGAGACTTCAACCCCTCGTTGACTAGGCAACCTCCCAACGACAGAGACCAAATTTTCAGAGATCTGGTAAGAAAGCATAACCTCCACACAGACCAGGATGGTGAGCCCACCTTCTTCCACGCAAGCGGCGAGCAATCTGCCGAGATAGACTACATCTTGAAAAACAAGCTGGCACAAGAGATCTCCTCTTCTGTAGTTACAGCTGGACAACATCACTTTAATGTATCAGATCACACTTCTGTCTCAACAGAAATAATGATCACCTTCCATGATAAACTAAATGACCTTTTGACTTGTTTTAAACCGAACTGGAGCAAGTGCAACAAAGATATTCATAGAGCCAGCCTTCGGCAATTAACCAAGCCTATAGGCTGCCAGACAATATGCATCCCCGAGAGGGACATTGAGCAACTCAGGGTAGCACTCTCACAAGCCACAGTCGCAAGTATACCCAGATTCAATCCTACAGATAAGAAAAAAAGAGGCCTCCTAAAGCTAGAGGTCCAGCCATCCAAGCTGCAGTAAGAATCAGGGTGTGTTGGGTGTGGAAGTGTGACGGAGCACCCCGTGGGGACAGCCACCAAACAGCCTTAGAGATGAAAAAGCCAAGCGAAACCTTCGTAAAGCCCAAAGGAAATTCCATGCCAAGAAGAGGTTTAGTGACATGGAAGGCATCATGAATGCTACTGATGACACCACCTTCTATAAACTAGTCCGCCAGCAGAGATCCACAAGTAGGCATCTTAACAATGGCCTCCTGAACCACCTACAAATATCCTTCCAGACAAGAGGTATAACAATAGCAGATACGGATGTCCCCGAAGTAGAGTGTGCCGTGGCAAAACTGAACAACAACAAGGCAGCCGACTACATGGCCCTAACCGCCGAACATCTCAAGTATGGTGGAGCAGCGATCTACCCTGTGCTGGTGAAGATAATCAACACAATCTTTAAGCACAATCAGATCCCAGATAATCTGAAGAAAGGTATAATCACCCCGGCACACAAGAAGGGGAGTCTGCGAAACCCTGATAACTACATAGGGATTACGGTAACGTCCATTCTGCTCAAGGTTGTGGAACATATCCTTAACGCTAGACACAGGCCTGTTTTCATGAAGACCCAGTCTCGCCTACAATCGGGATTCGCGCGCGGCACTTCCCCCATCAAATCAGCGTTCCTAGTGTCAACTCGAAGCCAAATCCAGGAAAAACCAGCTGAACCTTATAACACTGGACACACGGAATATCCTATTGCGCAACCTGATTTTAGATGGAATTGATCCAGCTGAATGGTTACTTCTTTGCAATATCTACTCAAACACAAGTTGAAGAGGCAGGGCCTATTGTCCGGGCTATTCAACATATGTCAAGGGGTGCGCCAGGGGGTGTCCTCTCCACAGAACACTTCAAGAGATTCAATACTCCTCTACTCCTCAGCTTAGAAGAGAGATTTAGGGGAGCTAGCATTGGCCTAATTAACATACCGCATACTACTTGTGCGGACGACCTGGCTTTAATGTCCAACTCAAACTGGGAGATGAATCTCATGCTCAAAACAGTTAAAGAATTCAGTCGAAGTCACAGGTATGACATCAACCAATCAAAACGCAGCTGCATCAGGGTTTACCCGAAAAGCCCCGACCCAAGTCCTGACTTTATACTTGAAGGCACTCGCATCCCACTAGATACGTCCACTACTCATCTTGGAGTTTACCGAGACACCAAGTGTTAAGTGAATACGAAAGATAAAATAGAGCTAGGAAGACGTACAGCCTACTCGCTCATGGGAGCAGGCTTCATTGGAAAGAATGGACTGAAACAATCTGTTAAAGCCCGCCTCTGGTCCACTTTCGTAGTATCTAGAATGTTATACGCCTGCAGGTCCTACCCTACAGTCAGGCCGATCTCAAAGCCTTAGAAGCATTTCAATTGAAAACTTTAAAACAAGTGCAACATCTAGCAGACAGGACTTCCAACGTTGCTGCCCTGTCTCTATTAGGTATTTTACCTATTCGAGCTCAATTACACAAAAACACACTTAATCTGTACTACAGTATAATCCAGACACCAGGGACAGTTGAATAAAAGGTGGCCGAGAGACGGCTGGCCATGAAATTGCCAACAGATCATAGTTTCTTATTCAGTATCCGCAGACTGCTCCATACCTATAACCTACCGACAGCGTACCAACTCTTCGAGAGCCCTCCTAGCAAAGAGGTGTGGAAAGCCAAACTAAACAGTGCGGTGGACCAGCATATCATTGCGACCTGGCAGGAAGAAATCCAAGAAAACCCCTCTATAAGGTACATTAATACAGATGCCATTTCGGTTGGGAAAACCCACCACCTGTACACCTATGTGAGGCAAAACCGAATAGACATCCTAAGAGCAGAAACCAAAGCAAAGCAGTTGAAAGAACCTACACCTTACAAGCAAACAGAGCAGTCTTCAATCAATACGCTGTAAATCCAACTTGCACACTTTGCAACACAGAACCTGAATGCAGAGTGCACTGTATAGCTAAGTGCCCCACGTATAATACCGTGAGAGATAAATACAGAGCCCATCTCTTTGAGTGCTTGAGTCTACACGGAAGAGAAGAACCGCTGGAGCTAGTGAACAACGCCGATAGCTTCACACAACTGATCCTTGACAACACACATCCTAATGTCAACATAGGAACCTTCCCTCAGAGAAGGAGATAGAAACCATAGAGTTGCTGTCCAGAGAGTTCATCTGGAGTATCCATCTTCTTCGGTGCCGTGAGCAAGCAAAGGGGTCCTGATATCACCTTAAGGGTAATGCTTACGCATATCTGTCGCTACTCGCGATCTTATATTTTAATGTATTTGCTTTTAACTCTTAACTTTTACCATATATGCGTTGGCTACTACCGGTACTATGCTTTTAAGCAAATACTCTTTTTTACTATTGACCGTACTTGATAGCGGCACGCCAGACAAAAAAACTCTGTATATATCTATTTTATTGTGCCAATCCGTCGTTCCGTAGTATACTTTGAGTCAGTGTACCGGATTTCTTTTACATTTTATGGTGATTGACATTTTTTAACATCTGGCTACTTGATAGAATGTACAAAGGCATGTTTTTATCGCGTACGTATATATCTCTGTGATTGTGAGGATTCGTTCATTCTGTGCGACAGCATCAGACACCACCAGAGGCCGCCAACCTCAAACTACCAAGGGCAGAACTACTAGATCTACACCTTGGGCATTGTGTAAACACCGGTCTTACTGACCTGTGTACTAACGGTCGTTGTACTAACACGAAAGGAATTGTGGGTAGCTCTTCTTTTACGAGTGAAAAGTAAAAGCGAAAGTAGGTCAGGTAATCGTGCTTCTGATAATCGCTATCAGTCTTAATAGAGATTCAAAATCAAATTTAAACATAATTAAATAACATTTCTTTAAAAAAACATTCCGTTTTAAACACACAATAAAAGACGATTTTTCTTAACATTATTCTTATTATTAACAGTTTTATTCCTACGCAGAACTACTTTGGCGGAAGCATAACTCCCCAAACCAGGGGAATGTGATGCGTCTTAGTATAGAGGTGACAATAACGTAGTGACTTCACCATCTATGTATAGAATGACACCTTGGGTACTACGATAAGTCAACGGGGGAATCTTACAACAACAACAACAACAGTGGCGGAAGTGAATACATACAACAAGTAATCAAGAAATATTGTTTGTCACAACGAAACATTGGGGCTTAGAAGGTATTACTTTTCTGAACATTAAAAGATGTAAAGATGATTAATGTGTTATAAAATGCACAATTTTATTCTTTTTAATCTTTTGTTACGCTAAACAACGTATTAAACGACAGTAGAGCAGGTTTCGGATGAGACATATTTGGATTGTTTAACATGCTTAAAGCCACACACCTTGAAATTAACGTAAATTTAAGTATAAATAAAAACATATTTTACCTATGCCAATTGGAATATATCTTGTGGTTAAAAGGTAGAAATCCGTCTTTTTTGCACTTTAAAACTAAAAATAATTCCTTTTGTTGAAATGGACATATACATCTAGAAATGCTACTTTCGGTTTTAAAAGCGGTACCGTTTGAAAAATAATAAATTACTTGCTAACTAGGCTATAGATTTAATTGTATCTATGACAATTAAAATACATCTGGTGGTTACAAGGTATAAATCCGTCTTTGTTTGCGCTTTAAAACTTATAAATAATCACGTTTGTCGAAATGGACATATACGTATAGAAATTCTACTTTCGGTTTTAAAAATAAAAAAATAAAAAATAAATTACTTGCTAACTAGGCTGAAGATTTAATTTTTTCTATGCCAATTAGAATATATCTGGTGGTAACAAGGTAGAAATCCGTCTTTTTGCGCTTTAAAATTTAAAAATAATAGCGTTTGTTGAAATGGACGTATACATATAGAAATCATACTTTCGGTTTTAAAATTATAAATAAATTATAAATTACTTGCTAACTAGGCTAAAGATTTAATGACAATTTTGCACAACACACTTTCAAATTGCATGTATATGTATTGATTAATATGTATTTCATTTCAAGGTGTGTGGCTCTGAATAGATATTTTAATCTTAATTAATAAGTATTGAAGTATTTTTTATGCCCCCAGATCAAATGATCAGGGGGTATATTGTTTTTGGCCTGTCTGTCTGTCTGTCATTGTATGTATGTGTCTGTCCCAAAACTGTAAGTTTAACCTTGCTCATAAAATGAAAACTTTGGTCTATGTTCTTTAAACTTCACATGTGCATGCATCTCATTGAGATCTACACTCAAACATGATTTGAGGTCACTAGGTCAAAGGTCAAGGTCACTGTTACCTTTACATTCAAAATATAACCTTGATTCTAAAATAACGTCAGTGCGGCTTCAAAGCGCAGTAGTGGGCATTGTGTTTCACAAACACAGCTCTTGTTTTTTTTTCTCACCCTCTGTTCTTAATAGCATTTCCCGCAGTAGTGGGCATTGTGTTTCACAAACACAGCTCTTGTTGTTTTTTTTTCTCACTCTCTGTTCTTAATAGCATTTCCAATGCAGGTGTGTAAATTGTCCGGATTATTCTGGAAAGCCGGATTTGAGAAGTTCAGAGCATGAATCGGTTTTGAGATTAGTGTAACTCTGATGAATTGTTTAGGAGGGGAGGGGGACGTAGTTACAGATTCATTTAGTGCCGCTGTGCAATTATTAGACAACGAATATTGTATTTGGCATTTCTGGAAATTTGCGCTCAGTACCGATTTTTCTTGGTCTTTTATTTATTAATGTCTGATTGGTTAGCGGCTGGCACGGAAATGAACTGTAACTGACAAAACCTCTTTGCTGCTTTCCGAAAATCTTGCCAATCAACGAAAAGTCCGCCATCTTGAAATGATTGATTAGCAAAGTAAAGCACTGCAATATCATATTGTTAAACAATATGTTTACCAAATTTTATATTGATTGCGCGTTTGCTAGGTACTGTTTTTAATTTTCTGCAGTCAAAGGATATGCATATTTCATTTGATGTGCAAAAGATGTATCCTAATATGTTTTCGAACAGTAGTTTTCGGATACAGTATGGGTCGTCGTTTATAATTTATTTTCGACGTTCTTTAAAACATTTTAATAAAATTACGAATACACATGTGGTGTTACAGATAGTCTGGTTTAAAATATTTGCATTGTACTCGGCAGAAATTGCAACTAGAAAGAACAATTAGCTAGGACTAGAGGTGCTCTGGCCTTTATCCCCGCTGGGGACCTATGGCATCAGACTCCTCGCTTAATTTTCTGGATTTGAAATTTGGAACAACGTTCATGTTCCACATTTAAGCACTTTCTTAAAAGAATTTACGATGCGTCTAAGAGACCAATACATCCACTCATTGAGAGAAACTATGAACAATTCACCAAAACTGAGTGTGTATAAACATATAAAGTAATCGTAAAGTCATGAAAGGTACCTTGACATTCTATGCATACGAAAATACAGGCATTGTTATTCGCAATTTAGATCAGGTTGCCATGAACTTGAAATAGAAAGGGGCCGGTATTATAATATTCCAAAAAAAAACTAAAGAATTTGTAAAGTTTGTGATCAAAAACAAGTTGAAACAGAATATCATTTTGTTCTTATCTGTCCAATTTAAGGTCACGATTGATTCCGGGTATATTCTGTATAAATCCCAATGTAATAAAATTTCATATACTAATGTCAAGTCAAAATGAACCTTATATTAAGGACCTAGCATCGTATATTTACCTTGCTTTAGTTAGATGGAAGGTGTTACTTATGTTGTAGGGAAGCTACTTATCTTTTCTACCTTGTCCAATATGCTAATTCTAAACCGATTCATGCTTGATGTTGTTTTGTGCACACATGCTTTTATATATATGCAATTATGTTCCATAACTGGTGGCAGGGGCCGGTGGCCTGTATATCACAATAAACCTTTGTTGTTGTTGTTGTTGTTGACACTCCTGCAAATGTAAATGCAAAGATCTATAAATACACATACACAAAGATTGGAAACATTAGAAAGTATTGGAAATTCTCGCAGCGAATACGAGATCTGCATCATGTGACATCAATAGGACAGTTGCTGATCTTCCTCTGTTATCTGGTGATATCATTAGCTATGGCAAAGTGTCCACCTGCTTTATTCCAACAAACAAAATTTCATGACTTCGCACAGCAGAACTAAAAACATGTGAAACATAAAAAGCTGATAGTAGCGTTCATATATTAAAAGTGATTCAAAAATAAAACTTAATAGATTTGAAAAAATATGTGTCTTTGACCCAATACTGCACAACAATACGTTATTATAGTATTAAACGCCAAGCTAGCTTTTTAAAAAGTACACCCTTCAATACGCCATTCCATTTATCTTAAATAATATATCTAAATATCTGGAAATAATAAATAAAGTATAAGTATATAAGTGATATCAAAATCTGTAGTCTGTAACTTTTTGCTTTTAACTTTAAAGGGGCCTTTTCACAGATTTTGGCGTGTTTTGAAGTTTGTCATTAAATGCTTTACATTGATAAAGGTAAACATTTAATTTTAAAAGCTCCAGTTAAAAATCAAAAATAAAATTTTAAAAAAGGAAAATAGGTAGCCCGCAGCAGGGCTCGAACCTGTGACCACCGGAAGCCTGAAGTAAACACGCATTAGCCAACTGAGCTATCCTGCCAAGCATACATAAGATCCGTATTTTGTACTTTATGTAGGCAATCTTCGTAGTTTTACAAATTTAAACGACAACAACAGAACTCTCCAAATTATTCAATCGTTTCGCGTTGCAACGCTTTATAATTTTTAGGTTTTTAAATCGTCAAAAGATGCATATAATGGCTATATTAGACCATGGCAAATGTTCAGTAATACTTTTACCTCACAAATATCATAACTAAACAGAAAATTTGCGAATCTGAAACAACTTTTTACAATTTTGTCAATTTACCAAACCGTGAAAAGATCCCTTTAATATTTTTGCCGGTATTAAATAACAATACTTTGAGAGATTTCAGGGCGAGATAGATTATTTAAAAGAATATATCTGTCTTTGCGTAAAAATTAATTGTTTCTTTATAAATACTTATGATTTACATATTATTTTCGAGGTAATATTAAAATGTACATGCAACGAAAACATTTTGATTTTAACGTGAATAGTCTTGTAGATATCTTTGTAACATTTCAGGCCGATGCATATTTTGGTTATTGAAAAATACATATTTGCCTTTGCCCTCAACTGTACTATTCCTAAATTATGAATCTTATTTCAGAGGTTATATAAAAAGCTAAAGATGAAAATAGCGATTTTAACAGAAGCAGTTCAAAAAATATTCAGTGGCGAAACTTTGAAAGATTTCTGCAGCATATTTTTTTATTGAAAAAATCATATCTGTCTTTGCATTAAACTGTAATTTTATTTAAGTTTCTTGATCAAGTATCATTTTACTTATTACTCATGAATAATATCAGCAAGACAATAAACAATTTGGAAGCGCATATGCATTTTCTATAAGGGAGACCATGTCCCCATTGTGAATTAAGAGCGTTTACTGGTATGCCTGTGACACCACAAGCCTGCACATCTGTAGAAATGATTATAACGATATGATGACGCACGTCACTTTCTCATGTGACTAAAATCTCGTCTCCAGGCGAAAATCCCTGAAAACCTGATAAGGCTAATCTTTTTTTCCTGATAGATCTTTGTTCTTTTGTTCATGTAAAAGCAATATTGTGCATTTGCAGGATACAGGCTGGTTGACCATTACTAGAGTGTCAGAAGACAGATCCAGAACAATGGAAGAATTGTAAGATTTTTATATACATGTATTTATATATAAAAATGGTTTTTATACAAATATATGTTTTGAAATTATAAGACATTCTGAAAATATGATATAAGGCAAAGCATGATACACAGTTGGGCGGTATGATATTATATTTAACTGCTATAAAATCAAAATAAACAAACAGAAAGAGACAATGTTGTTTGTCATGTGTTATCAATAATTGAATTAATTGATGCAACTTTACATCTGTATGCATATTTTAGCATGAATACATGCGTAATTGTTAGAACATGTTTGTATGGTCCATTGTAATTTTCAGGAAATTTTGTCAAGCCGCAAACGCAAACAATATTGAGTATGTTAGAGAAGTCTTAGCAGGTGAACACGGAAGTGTGACCAGTGAAGATGTCAATCTAGCTTTAATCAAAGCAGCTTTAAATGGTCATGAAGAATGCGTGAGGTTGTTGTTGGATCACAGTGCCAACATAAATGCCACAAATGGTGCAGAAGACACTGCTCTGAGTACTGTTGAAGAAAGCGTGCACTTAAGCATTCCGAAGTTCATTTACATGCTGCATGGTTATTCCTCTCTGATGTTCACTGTGTTGCAACGACCTGAAAATTATAGGAAGATTCTGCGGCTGTTACTGGATGCCGGTATGAACGTGAATGAAATTGATCATCAAGATATGACTCTTCTTCATCATGCAGGGAATAAGTGTACCGAAGATGTGATTGAAATGCTCATAGAAGCCGGGGCGAAAGTGAACACGAAAGATGTTTATGGGGTTACACTCTTATGTCAGCAGCTGCTAATTGCAAAATCAACAATGTGAAAGTGATGTTAAAGTATGGAGCAGATGTAAGTTTGTTTTGTAAGGCCAAAAGAACTGCCCTTTCTAAGGCTGCAATAACTGGCTCAGGGGACCTAATTCAGACATTACTGGAAGCTGGGGCCGATGCAAACTTCAAGGATGCTCATGATCATACCCCAGTCTTCACAATAACTACGCAGGTGTCAAGTGCTTGATCCAGGCAGGTTGTGACCTTGAAACGCCGTGTCGTGATCTGTCATCGCTTCAACCAATGTCGTGTTGTCAATATGTTGTGCACAGGAAAAATGTAAAACTGTTGCAGATGTTGTACCTTGCAGGTGCATTCACTTACAAGACTCTTTACGAGGCAGCTTTGGACCAGCAATTGAAGCACGACTCTTCAGATAACCCTGATTTCTTTCATGAACTGAACACCCTTGCATTGAACCCAAGGTCCCTACGCCATACGTGTAGGATTTTTATCAACAAAAATCTGCATTTCTGTGTGGAAAATGGCAGGACTTGTATAGTGCTTACTTTGGATAATATCAACAGTCTTCCAGAAGTTTGCATTTAAGTTGTTCTTGGTGAGTTATCATTTAAAAATACTCAGATTTTAAATTTGATGGACAAGGAATATTTATAAAAATGAATGTTTTCTTTTAAAATGTTGGTGTTTAAAGCAATTATATGTGATTTTAATGTCAAAATTATGTTCTCACAATCTTAAACCAACATATGAAGGTATGTAATAGTAAATTTAGTAACAATCTTGATATTTTAATTAAATACTATTTAAGTTGTGTTTATTTCCTTGAAATTTATAACGCTGATACAAACATGTTTATATGTTTCAAAACCAAATTGTGGAATATGAACAAATCTGTACAGGCAACGTAAGCGGCCCTATTGTAGTCAGGATCCTTAAGTCGGCATGTTTATATATACGTCATTTCCTTTTTCAATTTGACATTGACGAGTGTTGGGCGCTTGAAATTTGAAAGGTAAATATATTTACTAAATTCAGAATTTAAAATCATCTTTAAAAATAACAAATATATTATAGCAAATAAACGCAAATCCCATGCTCAGTGTAGCGGTACAAATGTCATAGCGGTCGAAAGCAGTGTCCGATTTATCGTGTCAAAGGCGATAACGTCCTCGAAGTTGGTAAGAAGCCTTCTGAGTGTTATGAACACGTGACCAGAAACACAAGCCATTGAAAATTTTAATGCGCTATCTTCATTAGACCTGAAACTGCAATTAATTTATAGATATACGCGTAAATTTCGTTGACGACTTTATGGCTTACATGACGACTTAAAAGCACACCCATACATAAAATTAAAATTAACTGTTTTAGTGATTCAGTCATAGAAATAATATTAACCTTACTTCATTTGATGCTAACACGTTTCAGAAATATTGAAAGAGATCGAACAAAACGCAAACTGCGGCAATGGTCACAGCACAATATGGATGAAGTTTTTAAGTGCGTCCAAGCCGGCAAACTATCGATTTCTGCAGCGGCTAAAAATAGTGTCCCCAGAATGACATTAGCTGATATAGTGTCCCCAGAATGACATTAGCTGATATAGTGTCCCCAGAATGACATAAGCTGACAGGCTGTCAGGGAGGGTGAAACTTGCCGACAAAATGGGGGCCTCAACCAACCTCTGCAGAAGACGAGACGTCGCTTTGTAATGATATCGATTACATGACGAAACGCGGTTTACCATTGATAATCAGCGATATCAAAGGCTTTGCATTTTCAATCGCAAAAGAACGTGGTAATGCTGATACTTTTGAAAAAGATGGTCCGTCGAGGAAGTGGTGGCGAGGATTCAAAAAGCGGCATCTCGAATTTGGTCTCAAGCGCACTGATGCGTAAGATAGGGGAAGGGCTGTTATGGGTAGCACACATGTCATCAAGGGGTACTTCGATCGTCTCAAGGCCACACTAGATGAAAACATTATTTGATTAGCCCTAAAGAAAAGAATATATAACTGTGATGAAGCGGCATTGTATCTCAATAAGTCTACCCAGAAGGTTGTGGTTCCTATCCGCCAGAAACACGCACACTCTGTCGCTGTTGCAACTAGTGAGCATATTTCTTCACTGGTGTGTAAATGCAGCTGGCAGTGCAATACCACCCATGGTCATTTTTTCGGGGATTTTTTCGGGAGGCCCATACCTTAAAAATGGACCTAGCAACGCTCCATATTCTGCGTCTGAGTCTGGATTCATGAATAAACATACTTAATGTATTTTGAATTGTTTGAGAAATGTTTCCTTAAGCATTGCGTATCAGACAGGCCAGTTCGTCTCATTCAAGACGGCGCATCATCTCACGTTAGCGTCCCACTGCTTAAGTCAGCCATTGCTTACGATGTCATCTTACTCAGTCTGCCGCCGAAAACAACACACATGCTCCAACCTTAGACGTGGCTGTGTACAGAAAACGAAGACAGAAACGGCTAAAATCATGTCAAAGGTATTGCCTCGCTATGCATACATGCAAAACTATGTTAGCACTCACACACACACACGCACGCACGAACTCACGCACACGCGCACACACACACACACACTATGATGGTTGTTAACAGGACAATGACATACACGTTCAAGGGTAATATTAAAGTAAGTACAAAAAATTAACAAAATTATATATATATATATATATATATATATGACACAGATTTTAATTAAATATGCATATAATATAGCAGTATATAAGTTAAAAACATGGCTTATTTGATTGACACAAATATTTTGCACAGCAAAATAAGAATTAGTAACATCACACAAATCAAACAATGCATTTATGAATTCATTATCTATAAGCCCACTACAAGCATGCAATTGCTGCATTATACCAAAAGAATCAAGGTGCAATTCAGTTTTTTCAGGCCAGGTTGTTTTTCAAACCGAATGAAGGGGAGGTAGAGGCGGCTATTTTTTTAAATTCCTTTATTCCATCCTAAACAAATCATTCACGATTTGCACATATAAGAGATTTATATCCTAAAACTGACCATATGCATTTAGATTGTTAGATTGGTTGAGTACTGTACATTTACTTTGAAATTACTCTGGCATTATAAAATAACTAATAACTCCTGTTGTTCATACACTGAATGGGGTAAACATCAGATACATAACACACAGAGCAACTTCCACTTCACTTCAATTGTCTTTAATACATTTATTGCACTTATGAACATCTGTAATTGTAAACAATCCTGAACGTTTCCAAACGAATGCGGCGGGGCATAAGAAACTAAATATTTTAGTGAACTAGCAAAACGGCATGATACCAATTGATAACAAGCATTTTGATGCGCCAGGGACTTAAAGGGGCCTTTTCACGTTTAGGTAAATTGACAAAATTTAAAACAAATTGTTTCAGAATCGCAAATTTTCGATTTAGTTATGATGTTTGTGAGGAAACAGTAATACTGAACATTTTCAATGCTCTAATATAGGCATTATTTGCATCTTTTGACGATTTAAAAACCTGAAAACTATAAAGCGTTGCAACGCGAAACGATTGAATAATTTGCTCTGTTCTTGTCGCTATATTTAAAAAAAAACTACGATGATTGCTTATACCGGTATATAGTATAAAATACATCTGACATTGTATGCAGAAGAATGGTCGAGGGGTCTAAGTCGGAGACTGTTTACGCCAAGACTCCAGGGATCAGTGGTTCGAGCCCTGTTGAGGGTTACTTTTTTATGCCCCCGGATCGAAAGATCGGGGGTATATATTTTTTGCCTGTCTGTTATGCATTCATTGTGTGTGTCCCAAAACTTTAACCTTGGATAAAGTTTTGCAATAACTTTTGCATTATTGAAGATAGCAACTTGATATTTGGCATGCATGTGTATCTCATGGAGCTGCACATTTTGAGTGGTGAAAGGTCAAGGTCATACTTCAAGGTCAAAGGTCAAATATATGGCTTCAAAGCGGCGCATTAGGGGTCATTGTGTTTTTGACAAACACATCTCTTGTTCTTTTTTTTAAATTTTATTCTTGACTTTTTACATTTATCAATAGAAAGCATTTAATGACAAACTTCAAAACATGCCAAAATCTGTGAAAAGGCCCCTTTAATCTAGGGCAGTTTATCTGAATAATAATCAGTACCGGTAATTATTGGTATTATATATGCATTCGATTGTGCCGTGTTTTTGTGGTAATAGAGCACGTCAGGTGGCATAGTGCCGTCTTGTTATGGTATTAGAGACACGCCAGTTGCCATAGTGCCGTGATGCTATGGTAATAGAGACACGTCATGATTCAAAGTGCCGTGTTGATGTATGGTAATAGAGACCGGACAGGTAAGATGATGCCGTATTATTATAGAAGAAGAATCAAGTCAGGTTTAGTTGTGCCATGCCGATGCGGTAATATAAACACGTCAGATTTCATAGTGCCGTGTTGTTATGGTGATAGAGACACGACAGGTTTCATGGTGTCGTGTTGGTGCGGTAATAGAGACACAACAAGATTTATGGTGCCGTGTTTACATGTATATGAAGTAGAGACACGACAGGTTTAATAGTACCTTGTTGTTATGGAAATAGAAATACGACAGGTTTCATGAGGCTGTGTTATTATGGTAAAAGAGACAGGACAGGTTTCTTAGTGCCTTGTTGCTAAGGAAATAGAGACAATACAGTTTTCACTTTTCCGTGTTGTTATGGTTAACGAGACAGTTCAGGTTTCATACTTCCATGTCGGTTCCACACTTGAGACACGACATGTTTCATGAATTAAGCCGTGTCGTTGCGGTAAAAGAGACACTTCAGGTGGCATAGTGCCGTGTCGGTTCGGAGATAGAGACACGACATATTTTATGGTGCCGCGGTTTTATAGTAATAGACAGGACAGGTTTCATGGTGCCGTGTTGTTATGGTAGTAAAACCTGTCATGTTGTATGGTACCGTGTTGTTATGGTAATAGAGACATGTCAGGTTTCATGGTACCTTGTTGTAATGGTAATAGAGACATGTCAGGTTACATAGTACCGTATTGGTGCGGTAATAGGGACACGACTGGTTTCAAAGTGTCGTGTTGGTGAAGTAATAGAGACAGGACAGTTTTCATGGTGCCGTGTCGATATGGTAATAGAGACATGTCAGATTTCATGGCGCCGTGTCTTTATGATAATAGGGACATGTCGGGTTTCATGGTGCCGTGTCGATGCGGTAAGAGAGACACGACAGGTTTCATGGTGCCGTGTTGGTACGGTTATAGAGACATGACAGGTTTCACGGTGCCGTGTTGGTAGGCCTACGGTTATAGACACACGGCAGGTTTCATGGTGCCTTGTCCTTACGGTAATAGAGGTATGCCGGATTTCATAGTGCTGTACGTGTTGGTACGGTAATGGATACACATCAGGTCTAGTTACGTAGCTCCGAGGCGTAAATAAAGAAACGCCAGATTTCATATTGCATTGGTATAATGGTAATAGAGACATGCACTATTTCAATGTGCCTTGTTGTTGCTGTAATAAAAGCACGACGTCCACCTCGCTCCGATAAAATATGGGTTACTGTATGAGCGTAAAGTGCCGTCCCAGATTAGACTGAGCAATCCGCACATGGTTATCAGGAACGACACTAAACGCTTTTATGTATTTTTGTTTAATTCCCCTCTAACCCCAATCAAGTTAATGCGGAAAGTGTTGTCCTTATGTGGCTTGTTCGAAGTGCACCGGCTAGTCTTGGACGACAATTCACTATCATGCATCAAGTCAAGTTTTCCCAGAACGGAGCTTATTAGCCCAACCGATGAGGAGGCGGCACCTGGGTTGCCTTTCTGTGTACTTTTATACATGAAATACTTTACCCAGACAAGTGTGTTGCTTCTAATGAGTCAACGGCGCTCATAGCCGCTTGTGCATTATCCGGATAATTTCCTGGGAAAATTAAGCACGGCTTTATATATCTTGCATTGCCATGTGGGGACATTAGATCTGCAAACAGTGTAACTAACAATTCTTGCGTTTCGCAAATCTGTCAGTCTAAAGCATTCCAAAAACTAAACAGTTTTCTTCTTTTTTTAAATTGCGTATTCTAATTTTCACGTTAATTTTTTGTTCATGTGACTTAAAAATTGTCCCATGCTGATTGTGGTCCCAAACATATGAATCATAGTTAAATATCGCCTATTGGGTCTTACATTAGTTCTTCTTGAATGCTATGAGCTTTTACATACGAACAGCTCAGCGACCCGGATGGTCAATAGCTTGAAGTTGGCTGATTGCAATTTTAGTCTTACATTTTAATCGATCACAGTTACTTTTTTGTCAAAACAAGCATGCAATGGCGGAAGTGAATGAATATGTAGCATGTAATCAAAAACAAGTGTTTTATCACAAAGATACATTGGTGCTAAGAAGGTATTATTTTTATGAAAATAAAAAGATACAAATATGATTAGTGTGTTATTAAATGCATTATTTGATTCTGTTTAATCGTTTGTTACGCTTGACAACGTATAAAACTACAGTAGAGTAGGTTTCGGATGAAAAGTATTTGGATTTTTCAACATACTTAATATTAATAGATATTTTAATCTGAATTATTAAGTGTTGAAGTATTTTTATATGTTGTTCTCACCCTCTGTTCTTATTAGCATTTCCAAATGTAAATGTTCACTCAATTTAAATACAGTGTACAGGTTTTTCCCCCAAGATATTATTTTAAGGCTTGATTGGTCATTGTCGGCTCGGTTACTTCTTAAATGTACACTGGGTACCTTTAAGTATACTTAAATTTATGCCTTGTGCGGAAAATAGACTTACACGTACCCGGCCAATTTAGACTGTACCAGAGTTTTATTCCCGCCCAAAATCCGATGTGGAAAAACATGCTACGGAATACAAAACTAAATTCTTTTTAAACAAAACCTGCCTCAATATGCTTTGTTGAGTAGGAGTTTAGATAAGATAGAGGCAATTTTACAGAATAATAAATTTGAACATAATTAATTAGATAAAATTAGCCTACAACAACAAATTATATGTTATAATTCCCGGGTACGTTTCAGCGTATTTTCCGTACCCGGGGTACATTAAATTACACTTATGAGTACCCAGGGTATATTTAGGTAGTATCCAAGCTGACAATGACCAATCGAGCATTATTTAGGCACAGCGATATATATGATTGCTTAAAAAAATGTCAACTAAAGCAGAGAAAGTTGAGATGTGTACTTTTTTATTAAAAAAACAAGTAGTGCATTTTTTTTTTTTGAATATGGTGAACCTGTTCTCTCAATTGAAAATTAAGTTGTTTATGTTTTATTTAAAGTGTTTAAAGTCAGGCCTTTTCTGCTCCATTTTGGGAAAACGCCACACTGGAATTTTGGGAATTTCGTGTCGTGAAAAACCCCATTTTGGGAAAAAAAATAATCGCAAAACTGGCTCAATTGGGAAAAATAATCGCATGTAAATAGTGTTTCTTATATTTCAAAGAAGCCATTAACTGGCAAGTAACGACTATTTTGATAACATATTATTAAAATTTTACAAAATCTTATGAACATGTGTGATAAGTTCAGGATTTTTTATCTGATTTTGGGGAAAGGGCCTGGCCTTTTTTGAGGGGAAAAAAGTTGCACGAAACGCCGGTTTTGGGGAAAAATAAGGAAAGTCTTAAATAATCAATTTAACATATTTTACTGTTTAAAAAAAAAAATCAAGGCAACAGATAATTTAATTATGCAATATTTTTCTATTTTTTACACCGAATCAGGTTAACTTATATATTTAAAGGTTTAAAAAAAAAAATTTTTTTTTTGGAATTGGGGGAATTTTTTTTTCAATTGGGAAAAAAACAATCAGATTGGGGCTGATATTGGGACACATGGCATAGGGCGGAAAAGGCCTGAAAGTGCCTACTATTATTGTACACACCTGCATGTGGACAGCATGTATTTAGCTGCCTGAGCGCCAATCAGATAATACTATGAAGGAGAATTGATGGACAGTTAGCAAAAATCTGGACCAAACTGGATTTAGTTACAGCGAGTCTTTTACTCAATTGAGAAAAATTATCCATACCTTACTAATTGGAAAAATTAAGCGTGAAAACCCCTGAAATAAGGAACATTTGCGTAGTGAAATCTTCAGATAAGGAATAATGGGTCATTTAAATTGTTTATAACTTGAACATACCCATTCAAATACTCATTTACTTGCTTGAATTGTAAAGTTAAAGTGCTCATTTTATTTTTTCACTTGCAGATAATGCACTTTTGGAACAAAATTGTCCTTCCTTTTGGTAATTTTTTCATACAAACATTGGGAAATATGCAGTTTTTATACGCCCGTCTATGACGGGACGTATTATGGTATACCCTGCGTCTGTCTGTCCGTCCGTCCGTCCGTCTGTTAATGTCGTACGCTACGTCAAATATCCTTTGACAGATTTTCTTCAAATTTTAACACAATCTTAATATTGATAAACCCTGATCCCCTTTCGTTTTTGACGGAATTCTGAATTGTCGTTCCAGAGTTATGGGACTTTGTTCGTCAAAATTTCGTGATTTCATTGAATGTCCTACTGTAGCTCAAATATCCTTCGATGGATTTTTTTCAAATTTCAACACAATCTTAATATTGATAAACCCTGATCCCCTTTCGTTTTTGACGGAATTCTGAATTGTCGTTCCAGAGTTATGGGACTTTGTTCGTCAAAATTTCGTGATTTCATTGAATGTCCTACTGTAGCTCAAATATCCTTCGATGGATTTTTTTCAAATTTCAACACAATCTTAATATTGATAAACCCTGATCCCCTTTCGTTTTTGACGGAATTCTGAATGGTCGTTCCAGAGTTATGGGACTTTGTTCGTCAAAATTTCGTGATTTCATTGAATGTCCTACTGTACCTCAAATATCCTTCGATGGATTTTTTTTTTTTTTTTTTTTAGTATCCCTGAAAAATTGAACAAGGTGAGCTTTTTTCTATTCCGATTGTACACTACCACTTACCCATCTACATTTCTCTTTTATTATTGGTCAAAATATCTATAACAGGTTTACTTCAACTCCATATCCTCTAAAGAAATGCATACATATACTCAAAAAAAGATATGGTATGAATGTCAAGGAGACGGCGCTCCATGCTCATGTACTTATAAAATAAACCATGTATTCAAATACAAATAAACTGAAGTAAAAAAATGATTCAAAGGGTTATTTATTACCTTACTAGTTCATTGGCGAACGACGGGCGTATCATGCGCTCATGGCGCAGCTGTTTATTTTTCTATATTGGGAAAGTACCTTTAATATGTACTTTATTAAGAAGGAAAAAAATAGCTGAGTTAAAAAAAAGCCATTTATCACACACTTGTCTTGTGTAAGCATCTAGACACACGCAGCGAACAAGTACTTTCATGATATGATTTGTCATATGCAAGATGCAAAAATTAAATCTTGGAAGCGCATGTGAACAATTCAAGCACTGAATAACTATAATCAGTTTGACCCCGTTGAAGTGATAGCAAAGCGGTGCCACTGCGCTAAAAATACCTCTGGAAAAGCCGTGGGTTTTAATTCAATGTAAGTTAAATATGATATGATATCGTCTGACATTTGTATAATTCTGCTGATGGAAAGGATGTTTTTTGCATAAAGATTGCTTTTCTCTTTCATGTTCATGTAGAAGCAATATCGTGTATTTGCAGGATACAGACTGGTTGACCATTGACCAGTGTCAGACAGATCCAGAACAATGGAAGAATTGTAAGAATAATATACTGTATACATGTTTTTGTCCCCTACCGGTTTCACCAGAGGGGACATATGGTTTGCGCTCTGTGTGTCTGTCTGTCTGTCTGTGGGTCTGTTTGTCACACTTTTCTGGATCCTGCGATAACTTTAAAAGTTCTTAATATTTTTTCATGAAACTTGAAACATGGATAGATGGCAATATGGACATTATGCACGTCATTTAATTTTGTTCCTACGTCAAAAATTATGGTTGCTATGGCAACAAATAGACTAGAAATACTGATGAAAATGGTGGTTTTATGGATCCTGCGATATCTTTAAAAGTTCTTAATATTTTTTCATGAAACTTGCAACATGTATAGATGGCAATATGGACATTATGCACGTCATTCATTTTGTTCCTACGTCAAAAATTATGGTTGCTATGGCAACAAATAGACTAGAAATACTGCTGAAAATGGTGTTTTTCTGGATCCTGCGATATCTTTAAAAGTTCTTAATATTTGTTCATGAAACTTGCAACATGGATAGATGGCAATATGGACATTATGCACGTCATTTCATTTTGTTCCTACGTCAAAAAATGTGGTTGCTATGGCAACCAAAAAAAAACAATCTGAAAATGGTGGAATTTCTGACAATGGTGGAGCCGTAAGAGGACCATATTGCTCGACAATAGCCTTGTTATATATAATAAGTATAAATTGCAAAATTTAATGGGTTTTATACAAATATATGTTTTGAAAGTATTAGACAGTCTGAAAATATGATATAAGACAAAGCATGATACACAGTTGGACGTTATGATAATATCCTTACCTGCTATTAAATCAAAATAAACAAACAGAAAGAGACAATGTTTTTTGTAATCTGTTTTCAATAATTGCATTTATAGATCATGCTGCTTAACATCTGTTTGCATATTTTAGCATGAATGCAAGCGTAATTGTTAGAACATGTTTGTATGGTTCATTTTCAGCAAAATATTTGAAGCCGCAAGCGCAAACAATATTGAGTATGTGAGAGAAGCCTTAGCAGGAGAACACGGAAGTGTGGACAGTGAAGATGTCGGTCTAGCTTTAATCAGAGCAGCTACAAATGGTCATGAAGAATGTGTTAGGTTGTTGTTGAATCACAGTGCTAACGTTAATGCCACAAATGGTGCAGAGGACACTGCTCTGAGTACTGCTGCAGAAAGCGGGCACTTCAGCATTGTGCGACTCGTTTTAGATAAAGGTTGTGATCTCAATCACCAGAACGCAAGCGGCTATACGGCTTTAATGAAAGCTTGCGAAAACGGGCATGTTGAAGTGGTTGACTTTCTGTTGAAGTCCGGTGCAAAAGATGTGTCTGAAGATGTTTCTGAAGAACATGCGGGAGTCCCAAACGGAGTCCCAAGACTTCCTAAGTACATGCCACATGGTTATTCTTCTCTGATGGTCACTGTGTTGAAACAGCCTGAACATTTTAAAAAGATTCTGAGATTGTTACTGGATGATGGTATGAACGTGAATGAAATTGATCTTCAAGATATGACTGTTCTTCATCATGCAGCAAATAAATGTACCGAAGATGTGATTGAAATGCTCCTAGAAGCTGGGGCGAAAGTGAACACGAAAGATGTTTGGGGGGTTACACCTCTTATGTCAGCCGCTGCTTATTGCAAAATCAACAATGTGAAAATAATGTTAAAGTATGGAGCAGATGTAAGCTTATTTTGTAAGGCCAAAAGAACTGCCCTTTCTATTGCTGCAAGAACTGGCTCAGGGGAACTAATTCAGACATTACTGGAAGCTGGGGCAGATCCTAACTTCAAGAATGCTCATGGTCATACCCCAGTCTTTATTGCTCTTGTTCACAATAACTACGCAGGTGTCAAGTGCTTGATCCAGGCAGGTTGTGACCTTGAAACACCGTGTCGTGATCTGTCATCGCTTCAACCAATGTCGTGTTGTCAATATGCTTTGCACAGGAAAAATGTAAAGCTGTTGAAGATGTTGTACCTTGCAGGTGCATTCACTTACAAGACTCTTTACGAGGCAGCTTTGGACCAGCAGTTGAAGCACGATTCTTCAGATAACCCTGATTTCTTTCATGAACTGAACACCCTTGCATTGAACCCAAGGTCCCTACGCCATACGTGTAGGATTTTTATCAACAAAAATCTCGGTGCCAGATTTCCTAAATGCCTTCCGAAATTGGCTCTTCCAACGCCACTGTTTGACTTTCTTTGCTACTCAGACATGAATTCTTATACAGATTAAAACTTTTCTGTGTGGAAAATGGCAGGACTTGTAGAGTGCTTACTTTGTATAATATCAACAGTCTTCCAGAAGTTTGCATTTAAGTTGTTCTTGGTGAGTTATCATCAGTATTTGTTATGCTTTTAATCAGGTTTGCTTCATGGCTTATTAAAAAATACTCAGATTTTAAATTTGATGGACAAGAAATATTTATAAAATGAATGTTTTCTTTTAAAATGTTGGTGTTTAAAGCAATTATATGTGATTTTAATGTCAAAATTATGTTCTCACAATCTTAAACCAACATATGAAGGTATGTTAAATTAAATATAGTAACAATCTTGATATTTTAATTAAATACTATTTAAGTTGTGTTTATTTCCTTGAAATTTATAACGCTGATACAAACATGTTAATATGTATTTGTTTCAAAACCAAATTGTGGAATATGAATAAATATGTACAGACAAACGTATGCGGCCCTTTTGTCGTCAGGATCCTTATGTTGGCATGTTTATGTATGTATGTATGATTTCCTTTTTTCAATTTGACATTGATGAGTGTTGGGCGCTTGAAATTTGAAAGTTAAATATATTTACTTATTTCAGAATTTATAATCATCTATCTTTAAAAATAACAAATAGATTATAGCAAATCCCATGCTCAGTGGAGCGTTACAAATGTCATACCGGGCAAAAGCATTGTCCGATTTATCTTTTCAAAGGCGATAACGGCCTCGTAGTTAGTAAGAAGCCTTCGGAGTGTTAGAAACACGAAGCATTGACAAATTTAATGCGTTATCTCCCTTTGACCTGAAACTGAAATAAATATTTGGATATACGTGTAAATTAGGTTGACGACTTTTTGGCACACATGACAACTTAAAAGCACACACATACATAAAAATACATTAACTGTTTTAGTGATTCAGTCATAGACAATAACATTAACGTTACTTCATTTGATTCTTACACATTTCAGAAATATGGAAAGAGATCGAACAAGAAATATCTTTAAAAAGATTTATGGCGTTGATGTTGTAATGTTTGCGACCAGTAAAAGGAGATGGAAGGAAGCAACCATGTATTTATGCTCCTCCAAAAAAAATAAGGGGGAGCATATTGTCGCCGCTTTTTTCTGTCTGTCTGTGTGTCCGTCCGTTTACAATTTTTGTCCGTTCTTTTTCTCAACTTATGACCGGAATTCAATGAAACTTAATGGGAAGCTTCACTACCAAGAGGAGATGTGCATATTATCAGCGGGTTTTGGTCGGATGATTTTTCACAGAGTTATGGCCCTTTGAAATTTTCCATTAACTGTACATATAGTGCAATTCTTGTCCGGGCTATTTCTCAGCAACTTATGACCAGAATTCAATTAAACTTTATGGGAAGCTTCAATACCAAGAGGAGATGTGCATATTATCAGCGGGTTCTGGTCAGATGATTTTTCACAGAGTTATGGCCCTTTGAAATTTTCCATTAACTGTACATATAGTGCAATTCTTGTCCGGGCTATTTCTCAGCAACTAATGACCGGAATTCAATGAAACTTTATGGGAAGCTTCACTACCAAAAGGAGATGTGTATATAATCAGCGGGTTCTGGTCGGATGATTTTTCACAGAGTTATGGCCCTTTGAAATTTTCCATTAACTGTACATATAGTGCAATTCTTGTCCGGGCTATTTCTCAGCAACTAATGACCGGAATTTAATAAAACTTTATGGGAAGCTTCACTACCATGAGGAGATGTGCATATTATCAGCGGATTCTGGTCGGATGATTTTTCACAGAGTTATGGCCCTTTGAAAATTTTATATAAAAAAATTATTGTCCCCCCAACTACTGTGCCCTCAAGAAGTTTCCTTTTATCTGAATATATAGTGCAATATTGTGACAAAAAAAACTTTAGGGAGCATCACCCATCTCCGACGGTTTCTTGCTTAATGAAGGTTGTGAGTGATAATAAGATAATATCTTTTACTGTATTAACAAATAAGAAATGAAGAACAAGACGAGACGAAATTGTATGTTTTATTGTCAATAAGTATTGTAATGACTATGTTTTCATATTTGAACGAGTCGGCTCTAGGATAGGTGCCCCCCCCCCCCCCCCGGAGAACTGCCCCCTCAAAGATTTCTCGCTGGGCGGAGAACTGCCCCCTCACTGTTTTTTAATGGGGCGGAGAACTGCCCCCTCACTGTTTTTTAGTGGGCGGAGAACTGCCCTCCTGCTGAAAAATAGGGGGCGGAGAAGTGCCCTCCTGTCAGAATTGAAGATCCGGAGAAGTGCCCCCTAAATAAAGAAATTGCGCGGCGAGTAAAGTCGATATATAGATCGAGTATTACAATGACAAAGAACGCCAATAACTTTCTTGCTAATATGGTTAGAAAGTAAGCGAAATTTATGCAATTAATAAAAGGTATAAAACAGCAGATAATACCTGCATCGACGTCGCCATATTGATAATAACGTGATTTTCCCCTTTTTGCTATTAAATAGTTATCGCGGCTGAATTATTTGATATTTTCCCCGTCAATTAAATAAACAATTAGTATGAAATTTATCACATCCTTATGCAAGCTGAAAACACTAATTTATTTGTTTATTTTCTCCAATAACGGATTTCGACGGTTCAATACAATAAACCCGTATGCGGCTTTCTTCAAAGGTAACAAGTGCTCAACAATTAAAGTCCGCCCGGTCTACCAATTAAAAGATAAAAATATCGCGGTGCTTATCGTTAACGGTAACACGTTCGCAGCCTGTCTAATTAGCTGCAAATTAAAGCAAACTGAAACCGATTTTGTTTTTGAAAATGCACGACACGCTTTGCTCAAAATGCAAACTGTTTTCCGTCAAATTTATAAAATGCAACATAGACTGTCAAATCACTACCGAAGTCCCGAGGGTAAACAACCCCATTAGTCAGTCAAATCACTATAACCATTTCATCAATTATGGAGTTCATTAGAAGTCAGAGAGGCGCTGCTAAGTTATGCTATGAAGGTTTCTCGTACACAAAGAAGAAGGAAACCAAGTCGACGATTCGATGGGAATGTTCTCAGCGACGAAGTGAGAACTGCAAGGGAACTGTCACTTTCGACAATCCAGTAAGTTAATTATTAATAATTATAAATAAACTGTATTAGTATACGAAAATTTCATAACTTAATGAATCCAAAACGACCCTTTTAGCTATTTCTACAATTTCTACGTGAAGGCGTTGAAGGTGCGGGATGAAATCACAGCCGCAGTGACCGCGAATGGGGGCCAGCCTCATAAGATCCTGGCTGACAAGCTAGTACATCAACCAACCTGATCTACGATAATGAGTCGAGAAGCAACAGGATCCTGGTGTTTGCTTCAGAGGACGGCTTGGGGCTTCTGGAGCCAACCACAACTTGGTACATGGACGGAACCTTCTCTACCGGTGAATACTGTGTAAAATGCAAGCAAGCTTTAATCGTACGATTATGTTTAATTATAAAAAAACATAACACGTCCGCATAAACATGCTGTGTTGTCAGTATTTTATTTTTTTCATTCCAGCTCCGCATGTGTTCGACCAAGTACTCACCGTGCGCGTGGCCCTTGGAGAGACGTCAGGGACAGTAGCATTTGCCTTGCTGCCATCTAAGGAGCAGGCTTCCTACGAGGAGTGCTTGATTGCTGCATTGGATGCTTGTCTTGCGAGAGACATCCGTCCAACCCCGTCCAAGTTCGTTGCAAAATGGATGCCTATTTATACGGTTGTGTGCTAACTTATACATAGGCGTCCATTTTGCATATTGAATTTAATTTTTAATCGTAAATTTACGTATTTTTTTTTTCGCTATTTTCAATTCTATCTTGTTGAGAACATTAATTCCGATTTAATTTTTCTTTCATGAGTACTACAGCGGTATATGTGCTCAGTTCCACGCCTATATTTAGTTACGACACATGTTCTGTATTGACACGCACGCGTTTCCTGCGTGGACCCGACATGTTTCGCGCTCTTATTAAAACACGACTTTTACATGACATTCATGTACAGTGATGCGGACGATAAATGGAAATATACTTGTGCTGAAATTATATTGTTACCGGATAAAATATGTACGGGTATAACGTAAAATTACCCGTAAGTATTGTTTTCATTACGTACTCGCCATAAGTAAATTATTGCTCACCATTTGCATTTAACTTCTAATCGGAAACCATTTATGTTTGAGTAACTGTTTGCGGTAAAAAGGTGTGATGATGATGCCCGACATTTCATGTTAATTGAAGTTGACACGGGAGGGCACTTCTCCGCCCAATGAATTATTGTGAGGGGGCAGATCTCCGCCTGCTTAATTCCGACGGGGGGCAGTTCTCCGCCCCTAGAGATTTAATGGGAGGGCAGTTCTCCGCCCATAAAGATTTGATGGGAGGGCACCTCTCCGCCCCCTTTAAAATAAGGGGGCAGTTCTCCGGGGGGGGGGGGGGGGGGGGGGCGCCTCTCCGGATACCGAACGAGTCATACATTAGTTTCAATACGAAAAGAAAACATATTCGCCACTGAAATACTATGAACATAGTGTTGGAATGAAATAAAAGATGTGTTATTTTATGCTTTCCGGTGGTTTAGAGAAAAATATCGGTGAATTAAAACTGATAATTTCACTGTTTCAAAAAGTGAAAATTATTAGTGAAAATTATCGATAATTTTCACTGTTTGCTGTGAAATGACGTCATTTTTTGACGAAATGACGTCATTATCCCAGCACAATTCTGAAGTTAAACTCTTTAACAATGTATATAAACTGAAAAAAATCATAAAATAAAATGTGTTGGATTCGGTGGAATATCGATTTTTATTCACTCGTGATCATAGAAAATATATTTTTTCTATGATCAATCGTGAATTAAAATCGATAATCCACCGAATCCAACAAATATCCTCTATATAATGTGTAAAGATGTTAGTAGAATGTAAACATAAAAGACTCAATATTGCAAGCATCATAGTGATATGAATTTTTTGCAGAAAGACAGAACTTTATATAAAAAATGAATAAAACAAAGTACAAAGTAACATGTTTTCACTAATAAACGCAAATATGGATTAGAATAGATCAAAGACAGATATATTTCCAACACCTATATGTTTCTCCCAAACCCCCGCTTTGTCGATACCGGTACATTCTATACATACCGGTAGATGGTGACGTCACTACGTTATTGTCACCTCGGTAGACCGGTTGACGAGTGACGTCACGCGCACCTGCAAAGTTAAGACTCCGCCCACTGGTTGGCAAAAAGAGGTGGAATTCATATAAGCGCATATAGAGAAGGTTGACAAAATCATCGTTTTTAATGATAATCATGCACGTATCAAATATAATTTTACTTATGTCTATATAAAACATTAGCATGCAAGGCAATGCATCTTTGGAACGGTAATATTGTTGTTATTATTCGTTTTTACTCACAACGAACTCGGGAGTGGAACACAATCTAATAGCTCGATATGTGGTTACCACAAAAATGTCTCTACTTGGCACGTATTCACGACCATTTTTAGTTTAAAAAAAATCGCAGAAATTAAAATTCTTTCAGAATGAATTAAATTTAATGAACGAAAACTAATAAGGATGAAAACAAACCACTTAAAGGTCTAATTTCTGAACGCAACATAGGGTAACTGATTTGAACTTCTTTGTCTGAAAAAACTTACCTTGTTACACATTAAATAAATTCCCTTGACTAATCTAATTGTTTTATTTAATTGTTCACACTAATTTTGACGCTCTTAGTTGCAGCTTTTATATCCCGGTGTTTAATTGCACCTCTGTTCATCACAAACCGATTATCTCGTTATGATCGGATACTGTCCAGACAATTACAAAGAAAACATGATGTCATAAAGTAAAACACAGGGACCTAAACTTGGGTCCATGAATAAACCATATGTGGCAGACGAGTGTCTGGTCATTAAACACAAGTAACGATACCTCCATGTCATCTCTTGGCATATTGAGCAGTCATTTAAGCCAAATTTTAAAGCTAAAATACTGAACAGTTGCTTCAATAAAATATTTTAACATTTAAAAAATGAAGACATTTGTCGGAAATGGATTAACAGGAACTATATATATATATTAGGCATTTTAATCATAATAATACATTGTTTAACAACTATACATTTAAAATATTGTGCAATTTTACGGCTTTATGATGGGTGCCCCATCGGAGAACTGGCCCCTCAAAGATTTCTCGCTGGGCGGAGAACTGCCCCCTCACTGTTTTTTAATTGGCGGAGAACTGCCCCCTCACTGTTTTTTAGTGGGCGGAGAAACGCCCTCCTGCTGAAAATAGGGGGCGGAGAAGTGCCCTCCTGTCAGAATCGAAGATCCGGAGAAGTGCTCCCTAAATAAAGAAATTGGGCGGCGATTAAAGATGATATATAGATCGAGTATTACAATGACAAAAAACGCCAATAACTTTCTTGCTAATATGGTTAGAAAGTAAGCGAAATTTATGCAATTAATAAAAGGTATAAAACAGCAGATAATACCTGCATCGGCATCGACGTCGCCATATTGATAATAACGTGATTTTCCCCATTTTGCTATTAAATAGTTATCGCGGCTGAATTATTTGATATTTTCCCCGTCAGTAAAATAAACATTAAGTATGAAATTTATTACATCCTTATGCAAGCTGAAAACACTAATTTATTTGTTTATTTTCTCCAATAACGGATTTCGACGGATCAATATAATAAACCCGTATGCGGCTTTCTTCAAAGGTAACAAGTGCTCAACAATTAAAGTCCGCCCGGTCTACCAACTAAAAGATTAAAAGTTCGCGGTGCTTATCGTTAACGGTAACACGTTCGCAGCCTGCCTCATTAGCTGCAAATTAAAGCAAACTGAAACCGATTTTGTTTTTGAAAATGCACGACACGCTTTGCTCAAAATGCAAACTGTTTTCCGTCAAATGTATGAAATGCAACATAGACTGTCAAATCACTATAACCATTTCATCAATTATGGAGTTCATTAGAAGTCAGATAGGCGCTGCTAAGTTATGCTATGAAGGTTTCTCGTACACAAAGAAGAAGGAAACCAAGTCGACGATTCGATGGGAATGTTCTCAGCGACGAAGTGAGAACTGCAAGGGAACTGACACTTCCGACAATCCAGTAAGTTAATTATTAATAATTATAAATAAACTGTATTAGTATACGAAACGTTCATAACTTAATGAATCCAAAACGACCCTTTTAGCTATTATAATATTAAAGAATAGTGCATTTATTGCAGTAAATCATTAATTGAAATTTAATCCATTCAAGTCTAGTGACGCATTGAGTTGCATACGTATATAAGCATGTACATTTATTTTCATTTGATGTTTTCTTTTTATCCATCACGTGTGATTTAATCAACCGCGCACAGTCACGTCAACGACAAATTCTACGGTATATGTCCTCAGTTGCACGCCTATATTTAGTTACGACACATGTTCTGTATTGACATGCACGCGTTTCCTGCGTGGACGTTCTCCGCCCCTAAAGATTTAATGGGAGGGCAGTTCTCCGCCCATAAAGATTTGATGGGAGGGCACCTCTCCGCCCCCTTTAAAATAAGGGGGCAGTTCTTGGGAAGGGGGGGGGAGGGCAGTTCGCCGGGGGGAGGGCGCCTCTCCGGATACCCAATTTTACTGCTACGCATATAAGGTATTTAACGGGTACCGGCAAAAGTAAACTCGAGGCGTACTCAGAAATGTTTGAGAGGGGGGGGCTCAAGCGGGGAGGGTGCGGGAGGGGTGCCTCCTCTCGTCGTCGAAAAAAATTGAAATCGCACATTGAAATGATGCAATTTCCTGCTATCTATCAGCATTTTGCATGATAAAAGTGCATGTAAAACAAACAAGAACTTGAGTTCAGACATCAAGTGTGACAGACAGACAGACAGACAGACAGACACACAGGGTAATTCAAATGTTTCTCAAACCACTAAAGTGGTGGGAGACATAATCTTTATCCAGAAATTTTTAACAGTGTTAGATGGGTGGACCTCCTATTTAAATGATAAAGTTTCATACTAGCAAATTAATTCTTCATTTTTGAGTCCAAAAACTATGGATGAACATCAACGCAATTAGCGCAATTTGTATAAAAAATATATTGCCATTCATTAAGTGTGCTGTTGAATTTCACTGGCAATAACTTGTTACTCAAAAGGATTATCACTCTCAAGAGCTAAAACGAATTATATTCATCAAATAAACTTACCGAAAAATTAATGATGATTGTCCATTGCATTCGACTAAACTCTTTAATTGCTACACATTGAAATATTGTTTTTCACAAGTCCCATGTGGCAGCCATTGGTAAACATTTACCTATTTAAATTCATCATAGAAACTTACCGAAAATATAATGATGATTGTCCAATGCGTTCGTCTAAACTCTTTAATTGCTACAAATTGAAATATTTTTTTTCATAAGTCCCATGCGGCAGCCATTTGTAAAAATTTACCTATAGCTAAATGTATCGATGAATTTCATTAATTGGCAATAACAACTATGTATGAGTATTGGTGTTGCTTCATTCTACAAATTCAATATCTTCTATACCGGTATATATATTCATTCTACCGTTCATACCCCCACTCTCACTGTATAACATGTGTTGTTGTTGTAAAAATTATATGAAGTCTAAATATTGTACTTAATATTGTACTTTGTTATATTGCCAATATTGTATTTCTTATATACGTGGGTGAAAATAAAGTTCTGTTCTGTTCTGTTGAATGTATCTCCTTTAGCCTATCAAATAGCGCAGTTTTTCACTTACGGTCAATGAAGCGTGCAGTTTAGCTGGCGAAGGTTAGATCGTCTGTACACATGCCTGGGGGCTAATCACACAAATCGACAGCTGTTTATGGTCTAATTAGGGGCAAATGACAGGAAATACACAAGTGGATTGAAACTGTAAGGGGCTCATTTTTTTAAATCGTATCTAGCCAGCCAGCTGGGGGGGGGGGGGGCTTTAGCCCCCTAGCCCCCCACCTAAATACGCCTCTGTAATACGTGTAAAGCTTGTACATTGCTGCAGTGTAAGAAACACCATCATGAACAAAAGCAATCACAATAGGGTAAAACATAATTGCGTTAAATAAATTAAATATATGCATTTATCATAAAATGCTATATTTTGATCACTCCTATTACTAGTAAAGAGATTTCAATATACATGCAAAGACAGTTCAATTTGCATAATATGCAGGGGTTTTCCGTTTGCGTGCTAAATTGTATTAATATTGTCATTTAATGTTATCGTTTACATTCGGGATTTTCTGCACATGCGCACTCACTGGTTGGCGAATACACTGGTTACAGTAACGTAAAACATGTATAAAAGAACAACTATACATTTAAAATATTGTGCAATATTTCGGCTCTATGATGGGTGCCCCACCGGAGAACTGGCCCCTCAAAGATTTATCGCTGGGCGGAGAATTGCCCCCTCACTGTTTTTTAATTGGCGGAGAACTGCCCCCTCACTGTTTTTTAGTGGGCGGAGAACTGCCTCCTGCTGAAAAATAGGGGGCGGAGAAGTGCCCTCCTGTCAGAATTGAGGATCCGGAGAAGTGCCCCCTAAATAAAGAAATTGCGCGGCGATTAAAGATGATATATAGATCGAGTATTACAATGACAAAAAACGCCAATAACTTTCTTGCTCATATGGTTAGAAAGTAAGCGAAATTTATGCAATTAATAAAAGGTATAAAACAGCAGATAATACCTGCATCGGCATCGATGTCGCCGTATTGATAATAACGTGATTTTCCCCTTTTTGCTATTAAATAGTTATCGCGGCTGAATTATTTGATATTTTCCCCGTCAGTAACATATAAACATTTAGTATGAAATTTAACGTATTTAGCGGGTATCGGTTAATTAAAACTACGTCATTTCGTATGAAGATTTAATGTTACGGCAATGCACGAACGACATCATCAAAACAAGAAATTACATTTGACACCAACGGGGGTAAATAATGTCCATTTTTCAATGCACCCCTTACACTTTCTATCACTCACGTGTTTATCACACTAACTTACTCATGCCATTCATAATTATATTTTAATAATTAGATGTATTACTATTGTAATTTATTGAAGTTTTTCTGCAAAAAATAATACGGCTTATGCATAGAGCTCTTTGTTGTGTCAAATTGTCGGCCTTTCAGTCTTCAGATAATCTTTACTTTGATGCTACTGACGCGTTTTTTAAGATGCCAATAAATGTATTAATAAATTCTTTTGGCACTAAATAATATATTTTTGAAATATTATTTAGGTGTTTTTTTTCGGAGTTTCGTTTCGATTAATTGACTAAACAAGCGTCGTTATCCATATGTTTTGCGTTACTGCAAAAACCTATAAAATACATTTTTTAAGATTTTTGGTTTATAGCTGTTAAATGATTCCAAAGATAAAAATCTACTCAACTAGATATATTCACTTTCTCTTCATCTTCCATATAATCTCTTAAAAGATCGTCAAGATCAATATCACTCTCCCAAAAGTTCGGGTTTTTGTATGAGACATAATTCCAGCTCACAAAATTAAATTTAAATCAAAACAACAATTTGTTTATATCTGATATCAGTTAGAACAAGAAAAATAATGGAAGGCGTTTCAAAAACACCATACTTAATACAATATGTTATGATTTAAGAGTATAGAGTTTTACCCATTTCAAACAATTGGCGTTAATTAATTGCGCGAGAATCTTAAATAAGTATAATCTGCTTGATGTTGCGGCTATTAAAATCAACACAACAATACATTCGTGAATTATTTGTAACAAGTAATAAGTAAAATGTCTAATCAAAATAATATGAGCGACTGAACCGGCAAATTTTCGCCGATGATTACCACTTGTTTACACACACACAAAACAAACACACAACTAAAAATGTGATAATCGTCTGAAAATTATTCATTAAGTAATTTATTTATCCGACATCGGCGAAGCGGGCGCCACGTCTTTGGATTTTGGAATCGCTGACTCGCAGAAGTTGGCAGTAGTGTAATGGCGGACAGTCACGTGACTGACAATATGGCGGCGGTCAATTTATCGATTCTGGTTACAATATACCAAAAGATTTCCTTAACAAATTCAATGTAAAATCAACAACTTCAACGAAAAATAAAGTCAAACTTTTGCGCGTAGACACCCCCATACCCATACCTTTTCTTAAATAGCATGCCAAGCCGAATGGATTTAAACAATAAAAAAGATAGGTCATGCAGTATGTAAGAAAGAACTCGACGCGAATCAACGGTCACTGTTTTAAGGCCACCTTTTTACCGGCTGATCTCCAGTTGATGAGGGTTTCCCGCCATCTGTCAAAATCTCATGTAGTCTCCAACCTATAAGCAAAACACTGAATTTGTAGTATACAACAATGTTTTCCCTACCACATGCACACAGAAATATTCAAAAATAAAGTCATGGCAAGTGCACATACAGAGAATGGTGTCTTCAAATAAATGACGTTCCATTTTTTAGAGGGTATAGCATTGAACACCAAAATGATTTAGTATATTGTAACCTTCTGGAACGGTCTATACTAAGACGCATCACATTCCCCTGGTTTGGGGAATTATGCTTTCGCCAAAGTTGTTCTGCGTAGGAATGAAAATGGCAACAATGAAAGAGAATCGCTTTTTTATTGAGTGTTTAAAACGGAATGTTGTTTAAAGAAATGTTATTTAATTATGTTTAAATATGATTTTGAATGTCTATTAAGACTGATAACGATTATCAGAAGCACGATTACCTCACTTACTTTCGCTTTCACTTTTCACTCGTAAAAGAAGTGCTACCCACAATTCCTTTCGCGTTAGTACACACGTCAGTAAGACCGGTGTGTACACAATGGATAGTGGTAAACAACTGCGTACCGGTAAAGTGCAATCTAGCCTGTTTTTGTAGTGTTTAGTGTGTGACCGCTACGGCATGTAAACAATAGCTTCTTTTAACTGTAGAGACATGTGATTAATTCTATACTGCTTCGTAAACTAAGGAGAAACGTTTCGCTGTAATGTTTAGAAGATAATTTGTATCACGACAGTTTTTAATTTATTGTAATTTACATGTAATTTACAATATACTAGTATTCATATTTCAGTTCAAATGATATGCATCCAATGTTAACGTGATTTTTGTATTATTACCAATGCACAATTTTGATTTATTAATTTCGGACCTATCATGAATGAAGGTCATCTTAGGTCAAATGTGACGTTAAACAGCTACGCGAAAAAAACGCAAACTGCGGCAATGGTCATAGCACAATATGGATGAAGCTTTAAGTGCGTCCATGCCGGCAAACTTTCGATTTCTGCAGCGGCTAAAATTAGTGTGCCCAGAATGACATTAGCTGAATATAGTGTCCACAGAATGACATTAGATGACAGGCTGTCAGGGAGGGTGAAACTTGCCGACAAAATGGGGGCCTAAACCAACCTCTCTGCAGAAGACGAGACGTTGCTTTGTAATTATATCGATTACATGGCGAAACGCGGTTTTCCATTGACAATCAGCGGTATCAAAGGCTTTGCATTTTCAATCGAAAAGAACGTGGTAATGCTGATACTTTTGGAAAAAAAAGGTCCGTCGAGGAAGTGGGTACATCTATATGAAAACAATCTATTTGATCAGCCCCAAATAATATATAACCGTGATGAAACGGCATTGGATCTCAATAAGTCCACCCAGAAGGTTGTGGTTCCTATCCGCCAGAAACACGCACACTCTATCGCTGTTGCAATTAGTGAGCATATTTCCGTCCACTGTTGTGTAAATGCAGCTGGCAGTTCAAAACCACCCATTGTCATTTTTTCGGGGAGTTTGTCAAGAGGTCCATACCACAACAATGAACCTAGCAACGCTCTTTATTCTGCGTCTGAGTCTGGTTTCATGAATAAACATAATTTATGTATTTTGAATGGTTTGAGAAATGTTTCCTTAAGCATTGCGTACCCGAACGGCCAGTTCTTCTTATCAGGGACCTATACTTGTTTGTATAGGTCCCTGTTCTCATTCAAGACGGCGCATCATCTCGCGTTAGCGTCCCACTGCTTAAGTCAGCAATTGCTAACGATGTCATCTTACTCAGTCTGCCGCCGAAAACAACACACATTCTCCAACCTTTAGACGTGACTGTGTACAAAGAAATGAAGATAGAAACGGTAAAAGTCATGTCACAGGTATTGCTTCGTTATGCATACATGCAAAAATATGTAAGCACACACGCAGACACGCACGCACGAACTCTCACACACGCACGCACACGCACACACGTACTTGTAAAACCTTCCAATTGGGGTAATGTGTTCTAAACCTACCAACCGGGGACTTCCATTTCCAGATATTTTAGAAAGCTAAAAGCGATAAAACAGTTTTTTACTTGTTTTGAACCCAAAACATGAATTTGACACAAACATTATGACAAATAGGGTAATAAATTAACGAAAATTTTACATTCAAACCGGTTCAATTCGGTTCGTACCAACTGCAATGTAAGCCAACTGGGGAACGGTGTATACCAACAGGGCTAGTGCGCTACCACTGAGCTATGTGTGTGTAAGTCAGAGTTATTTAACGGTACACGTCCTAACACGCTGTTGCTGTTAAGAGCAACGCAGAAGCTAGTGCTTCTGGAAATGACAGTACCATGGGAAGAGCGAATCGATGTAGCACACGCGAGAAAGAAGGTCAAATACCAGCCGCTACTTGATGATTGCGGACAACACGGATGGAAGACCTTGAACCTTCCTGTCGAGGTTGGCAGTCGGACATTCACTCTGGCAGGTCTACGGGATAATTGGCATCACTGAAATGGCAAGGAGACGGGCGGTAGCAGATGTCTGCAGGCATGCAGAATCAGCCTCAAAATGGCTATGGCAGATGACACAACAGCAGCTGACAGCTAATCAGTCTCTGGTCGATATTTTATCACCCTCTTTCTGCGCATCTCCGGAAGACATCTTATGAAGGAGGACTCTACCCGAAGAAGAGGCTTATGAATGGACCTTATCCATTTTTATAAGTAAACAGGTCCCATTTTCTTTAAATACCGTTGCACTGCACATATTTACCAAATTATCGAGGAAAGCTTGATCGACGCTTTATCATTTTACCGATTTCAAAAGATGATTATAAATTAATTAACTAATATTTCGAACATATTTTGATGTCAGGAGTATTATGTCGCTTGTTTAAAAATAATGTATACATTCTTTTTTAAATCTAGTACCATTATTTTGAAAATCCTCATTTTACCGAACTGTCCCTTTAATTCGAATGAGGCGTAATGCTCTACAAAATTAATCTTCCAGTAAAATGATAAAAATGAAAGTCAATTCTAAACCGAAGCATTTATTTGTATACAACATTGAATAAAATAAAGTAAAATGAACGTAAAAAAGATTTGTCCAACTTTTCGAATGTGTTTGTACGGACACAGCTGCTTTCATAGCCGGCAATTGAGACTCGTCTGGTTGCATAAGGCTATGTCGGTGCTGTAATTGAGTCACGTCACGCTTCAGATTGCCGCTTCGGTGCGGTTATGGAGACAAGTAATGTTTCTTAGTGACGCGTGTCGGTTTGGTAAGAGACCCATTTTTAGCTCGACTATTATATATGAAATATATATAGTGGAGCTATCCTACTCACCCCGGCGTCGTCGTCTGCGTTAGCGTGCAAATGTTAAAGTTTTCGTACAACCCCAATTATTTTCATTGTCCCTTGACATATTGCTTTCATATTTTGCATACTTGTTTACCAACATGACCCTAACCTATAAACAAGAGCAGACAACTCTATCAAGCATTTTGTCATAATTATGGCCATTTTTCACTTAGAATATGCAGCAAATGTTTAAGTTTGCGTACTACCCCGAATATTTTCACTGTCCCTTGACATATTGCTTTCATATTTTGCATATTTGTTTACAATAATGACCCCAACCTATAAACAAGAGCAGACAACTGTATCAAGCATTTTTAAATAATTATTGTCCCTTTTATACTTAGAATATGCATATTATTGATAAATCTATGTAAAACTTTGCGTACTACCCCAAATATTCCCTATATCCTTTGACATATTGCTTTTATATTTTGCATACTTGTTTACCAACATGACTCCAACCTATAAACAAGAGCAGACCAGTGTATCAAGCATTTTGACATAATTATGGCCCCTTTTACACTTAGATAATTGGACATTTTGCTTGAATTGCCATAACTTCTTTATTTATGATCACATTTTATTATTACTTTGACAAAACAACACTTACCTGAATACCACAATGGATTACCCCCAAACAATACCCCACGCCTCTACCCAGAATCCCTTCCCCCCCCCCCCAACCTCCCCCCCAATTTTTTTTTAAACATCATCTAATAAATTACCACACTCCATATTATACCCCCATCTCACCCCCTTACCCTCCAACCCCCCACCCCCCCAATTTGTTTTAACATCATCTAATAAATTACCCCACCCATATTATACCCCCCTCTGCACCCCCCCCCCCTACTCTCCCCCAGACTCCCCCCCCCCCAAAAAAAAAATTTTTTTTTTAACATCATCTTATAAATTATCCCACCCCACATTATACCCTCCTCTTCCCCCACCCCCCCCCCCCCAAAAAAAAAATAATAAAAAAATCCTTTTTTTATTTTTGGAAGATCGTCTAATAAATTATTGAATATTAACAATTTCCCCACGATGGCTTACGTTATACTGTAAAGCACTCGAATAGTCGAGCGCGCTGTCCTCTGACAGCTCTTGTTTTATAGTGCAGTATATCCGCGCGGTATTTAAGACACACGAGATTTTAAATAGAGTAATTGAAGTCACTGAAAAAAAACGCTGTAACAATATAGGAGATATAAATGTAGACACATCATTTTCACTGTATGTAAGTGCAGTTACATTTCCTTAGCGAAGTTGTCTGTTTTCAGAGTTTTCTTGAGAGGAAAAACAAGACGAAATATAGAAGTAGTACATATAGTTATATTCTTTGATGAATATTTGTTTAGAAGTGGCGTACCCGCTCGGCCATTAAAGCAAGCCAAGTTTCATAATGCCGTATTCGCGCCGTAATAGAGCTAGGCCAAGTTTCTTGTTGCCATATCCGCGTGGTAATAGTGAGACACCAATTTTTATGGTTCCGTTTGCGCGCGGTAATAGGGACACGACAAGTTTCCGAACAGTTATAAAGAAACGCCAAACTTTGGTAATTTCAGTGCGGTAATCTGGAAATGCCAAGTGTCATAGTGCCGTGTTATTAAGGCAATAAAGACACCTCAGGTTTCTTGATGCCATGTTTTATGGTAATTGGGCACGTCAGATGGCAACGTGCCGTCTTGTTATGGTAATAGAGACACGCCAGGTGCCATAGTGCCGTGCTGTTATGGTAATAGAGACATGTCAGGTTTCGTGGTATCGTGCTGTTATATGGTAATAAAGACAGGACAGGTTAGATGGTGCCGTATTGTTATAGAAGGAGAGACACGTCAGGTTTAATGGTGCCATGTCTGTGCGGTAATAGAGACACGACAGGTTTCATGGTTCTGTGTTGTTTTGGTAATATAGATAGGGCAGTATTCATGGTGCCGAGTTGTTATACATGTAGTAGAAGAGACACGTCAGGTTTCATGATGCCATGCAGTGCCGTAGCCAGACCCAAATTTAAGCCGAGGCAGTATCTTAGGTCCTTCTAGGGGGGTCCGGGGGCATGCCCCTCCACCCCCCGTAAAAATTTGTTATACCTAGAACGTCTCTGGTGCGTTTTAAAGGCCATTTTAACTACATTTTATACCTAAATTATCGGAATCGTGGACGCTACATATAACCGTTTGGTATCAATAAAATTAACAAAAACAAATCTGCTACAAGTTCATTGTCAATTTTATATTCTGGTACCATAAACGGTGTTTGACGTGACAATGATGTAACAAACTTAACTAAAGAAAAAAGTCATATACTTCATTTGAAGTCAGATAGAAAAAAGAAAAAAATGAGACGTAGCTCCCTCATACAAGCCATAGTATGTATATGGATAATAGAATGTGCTTTACATATTTATTATTGAAATACTAAAATAAAATAGATCTACCTTATAATATGAAAAAACAGATCTATCAAACATTTTAGCGAATAATGCTTCATGAACATTTTTTATTATTCTTCAACTTTTAAATATCAATCTTATTGAACGCTAATTCAACTCTCCTGTCTCCAGTCGAATCCCACATTGAAGAATTTGTTTTCGATCAACTGGAATGTGTTTATGCACAAACATTAAAGCGATGCCGTTTCTCTTTCATAGAAGAACGTGTCCACGTTTTAAGCCTTCGCAATGCGCTAAAACTCCGCTCACATGTACAAGAACCAATAAAAAATATTATTTCTTAAGTTAACATCAAATCAGCTTTTGCAAACTTGCTGTTGTTGTTCAGACAGTTTCACCGTGAAAAAATCCGTGGACGATTTGTTTTTCCATTTAGAGCTTGAAAGCACAATATGGCTCTTAAAAGAAATATTTTAATGCATTAAATCAAACGCGTTTTCAATCATAAACACATATAAAAAGGATAATTGATGGAATTTACTTAAACACGGACTTACTGGGATTCGAACCAACGCAGTGACAATATAATAGTGAGCAATGGATACAGAGTCTGACGACGTACCGACTGCGTCACAGGGGCATATTGCTTATCACGAGGAGTACAAATATTTAACTTAATCAGTAAAGTTTTTGGCCATTTTTTCAATTTTCTTGTGTAACATTTTGTTTTAGCACTGCGTCATCATTTCTGTCAGTTGACAGTTCTATCATCAACGTTCTATCATCAACTTTATTGACTACATGTAATAAAAAGAAAAGATTTGAACTTCTTTATATCAAAAAAGTTTAATACGCGGGATATCATTTGAAAATTATAATGTAAACAAAGATTCCTACCACCTGAAACGGTCCCGGATTAAACTCGACGCCGGCCATAAAGAGGAGAATTCCAATAAAGGCGAAAACGCCAACCACCCGAAGTGTGTCTAGGTCCAAAATAGACCCAGACCTGGCCGTAAAACACCCGATCCTCGCTCGGTAAACATAAACCAATTGTATTCAATGATAATATTCGTTTGTGAATATCATTGTGCCTCAAATTCATTAAATTGCCTCAATTTCTTATATAGATTTTATTCGTTGACATAAATTTTCCTTTTTTTTCCTTGTAATCTCAACATTGCCCTGCAAATTTTAGCCGAGGCAACTGCCTCGGTGTGCCTCAGCGTGGCTACGGCGCTGCCATGTTGGTTCGGTAATAGAGACACGACAGGGCTCTCTCTGAACTACTTAATGATTGCTTTCACAGTTCCTAAGGTATTACGTACGTCAGAAACTGTATTAAGATTCTATATGAGAAAAGTCATTAGGATCAAAGGAGAGAAAAATAGGTATAACCCACTCCAATACAGTCAATTTACAAATTCAAAATCCTAACTCGTAACGTTCCGATATATTATAAAATAAAACGATTCATGTGTCAAGACATTAGCCTTTTATTTTAAGTTTTGGTAATTTATAAAACAATATTCTTGTAAGTCTTTGCTTTCTAATTCTTGCAGTAAACTTCAATCATAAACACTTAAAAAAAAAATCATTCCAAATAATGAACATCGTTTAATATATCGGTTGTAATTCAGAACACTTGATTTTTGCCTTTTTTGTTTGTGAAAGCTATAATTAGAACATACCCACTAGTTGGGAAATGCCTAACTAACAAAAGAATAGCAAAACCTGATTGGGGAAATACTTAAATGATGTCATGTAACCTTAGGAATTAGTGATGGTGGAATTGAGATTTGCGTAATTCCACTCACTTGACTGGTTGGTGAAATGACTTTCCGAGATTCTTCAAAATTTAAACATCGTTACCGCTCAAACATGGACGAAACGGAAAGAGTTAAGTTATGATGTAATAAATATGATGTCATATGTCAGAGTTCATGCTTGAATTATATTGTTTTTAAATGTTGAAATTTTCGTTCGGAATTAGACGCTGTTCGGAATTATGAGCACCCGCTCTACTTCATTTCCCCCCCCCCCCCCCAATTTTTTTTATACTTTAAATACATAAGTTAACCTGATCCAGTGTAGAAAATATAACATATTGCATAATTGAATTATCTGTTGCCTCATGGTAAGCTTTTGTGATCGCCTTTTGTCCGTCGTGCGTTGTCCGTTGTGCGACATCAACATTTGCCTTGTTCACTCTCTAGAGGCAACATTTATTGTCCAATCTTCATGAAATTTGGTCAGAAGATTGGTTTCAATGATATCTTGGATGAGTTCGAAAATGGTTACGTTTGCTTGAAAAACATGGCTGCCAAGGGGCGGGGCATTTTTCCTTATATGGCTATATATGGCTATAGTAAAATCTTGTTAACACTCTAGAGGCCACATTTATTGTCTGATCTTCATGAAACTCGGTCAGAAGATTCATCCTAATAATATCTTGGACGAGTTGGAAAATGATGCCGGTTGGTTAAAAAACATGGCCGCCAGGGGGCGGGGCATTTTTTTTTCTTATATGGCTATAGTAAAATCTTGTTAACACTCTAGAGGCCACATTTATTTTCCGATCTTCATGAAATTTGCTCAGAAGATTTGTCCCACTGATATCTTTGATGAGTTTAAAAATGGTAACCTTTGCTTGAAAAACATGGCTGCCAAGGGGGGTGGGCATTTTTCCACACATGGCTTTAGTAAAATCTTGTTAACACTCTAGAGGCCACATTTATTGTCCAATCTTAATGAAACTTGGTCAGAAGATTCATCCCAATAATATCTTTGACGAGTTCGAAAATGTTGCCGGTTGGTTGAAAAACATGGCGGCCAGGGGGCGGGGCATTTTTCCTTATATGGCTATTGTAAAACCTTGTTAACACTCTAGAGGCCACATTTATTGTCTAATCTTGATGAAATTTGGTCAGACTATTTGTCTTAATGATATCTTAGATGAGTTCGAAAATGGTTACGTTTGCTTGAATAACATGGCCGCTTAGGGGCGGGGCATTTTTCCTTATATGGCTATATAAGGCTATAGTAAAATCTTGTTAACACTCTAGAGGCCACATTTATAGTCCGATCTTCATGAAACTCAGTCAGAAAATTCATCCCAATAATATCTTGGACGAGTATAAAAATGATGCCGGTTGGTTGAAAAACATGGCCACCACAGGGGCGGGGCTATTTTCCTTATATGGCTATAGTAAAACCTTGTTAACACTCTAGAGGTCACATTTATTTTCCGATCATCATGAAACGTGGTCAGAAGATTTGTCCCAATGATATCTTGGATGAGTTTGAAAATGATTTTTGTTGCTTTAAAAACATGGCCACCAGGGGCTGGGCATTTTTCCTTATATGGCTTTATATGGCTATAGTAAAACCTTTTTAACACTCTAGAGGCCACATTTATTGTCCAATCTTCATGAAATTTGGTCAGAAGATTGGTCTCAATGATGAGTTCGAAAATAATGATGTTTGCTTGAAAAAAATGGCTTCCAAGGGGCGGGGCATTTTTCCTTATATGGCTTTAGTAAAATCTTGTTAACGCTCTAGAGGGCACATTTACTGTCCGATCTTTATGAAACTTGGTCAGAAGATTCATCCCGATAATATCTTGGATGAGTTCCGGTTGGTTGAAAAACATGGCCGCCAGGGGGCGGGGCATTTTTCCTTATATGGCTATAGTAAAACCTTGTTAACACTCTAGAGGCCACATTTATTTTCTGATCTTGGTGAAACTTGGTCAGAAGATTTGTCCCAATAATATCTTGTTATCTCAGGTGAGCGACTTTGGGCCTTTCAGGCCCTCTTGTTTTTTTGTTTTGTATCTATAGGTTTATGACCAGCAATATGTAATAATGTAAAATAAGCCGCGAAACATCCCATACTGCGTGTGATGCAGCGAAGAACTGCACAGAAAAAGACATTCGCTATCCTTGATCTCATTCATTGAACTATCAACGCCTTATATCTTTTTAGCTCACCTGATTGCTCAGGTGAGCTTTTGTGACCGGTCTTTGTCCGTCGTATGTCCGTCCGTTAACATTTGCTCGTAAACACTCTAGAGGCCACATTTCTTGTCCCATCTTCATGAAACTTCGCCAGAAGCTTTGTCCCAATGAAATCTCGGCCGAGTTCGAAATTGGGTTGTGCCGGGTCAAAAACTAGGTCACTAGGTAAAAAAAAGAAAAACTTGTAAACACTGTAGAAGTCACATTTCATGCCCAATCTTCAGGTAACTTTGTCAAAATGTTTGTCTTAATGATATCTTGGTTGAGTTCAAAAGTGGTTCCGATCCGTTGAAAAACATGGCCGCCAGTGGGCGGGGCAGTTTTCCTTATTTGGCTATAGAGAAACCTTGTAAACACTCTAAAAGTCACAATTTTTGCCCAATCATCATGAAAGTTGGTCAAAACATTGGTTGAATTGATTTCTCGGACGAGTTCGTAAATGGTCAAGATCGGTGAAAAAACATGGCCGCCAGTGGGCGGGGCATTTTTCTCTATATGTATATAGTGGCAGTTTTCCCTATTTGGCTATAGAGAAACCTTGTAAACACTCTAGAAGTCACAATTTTTGCCCAATCATCATGAAAGTTGGTCAAAACATTGGTTTAATTGATATCTCCGACGAGTTTGAAAATGGTCGGGATCGGTAAAAAAAACATTGCCGCCAGTGGGCGGGGCATTTTTCTCTATATGTAAATAGTGAAAACATGTGAACACAGTAGAAGTCACATTTTTGGCCCAATTTTCATGAAATTTGCTCAGAATATATGTTTCCTTGATACGAGAGTTGAGTTAAAAAATGGTTCCGGTCAGTTGAATAACATGGCTGCTGGGAGGGGGGCAGTTTTTTCATTATGCCCCCCCCCCTTTCGAAGAAGAGGGGGTATATTGTATTGCTCATGTCGGTCCGTCCGTCCACCAGATGGTTTCCGGATGATAACTCAAGAGCGCTTATGCCAAGGATCATGAAACTTCATAGGTACATTGATCATGACTCGCAGATGACTCCTATTGATTTTCAGGTCACTAGGTAAAAGGTCAATGTCACGATAACCCGAAATAGTAAAATGGTTTCCGGATGATAATTCAAGAACACTTATACCTAGGATCATGAAACTATATAGATACATTGCTCATGACTCGCAGATGACCCCTATTGATTTTCAAATCACTAGGTCAAAGGTCAAGGTCACGGTGACCCAAAGCAGTAAAATGGTTTCCGGATGATAACTCAAAAACGCTTATGCCTAGGATCATGAAACTTCATAGATACATTGATCATGACTCGCAGATAATCCCTATTGATTTTCAGGTCACTAGGTCAAAGGTCAAGGTCACGATGACCCGCAATAGTAAAATGGTTTCCGGATGATAACTCAAGAACGCTTAGGCCTAGGATCATGAAACTTCATAGGTACATTGATCATGACTCGTAGATGACCCCTATTGATTTTAAGGTCACTAGGTCAAAGGTCAAGGTCACGGTGACCCTAAATAGTAAAATGGTTTCCAGATGATAACTCAAGAACGCTTATGCCTAGGATCATGAAACTTCATATGTACATTGATCATGACTTGAAGATGACCCCTATTGATTTTCAGGTCACAAGGTTAAAGGTCAAGGTCACGGTGACCTGAAATAGTAAAATGGTTTCTGGATGATAACTCAAGAACGCTTATGCCTAGGTTCACGAAACTTCATAGGTATATTGATCATGACTCGCAGATGACCCCTATTGATTATCAGGTCACTAGGTCAAAGGTCAAGGTCACAGTGCCAAAAGACGTATTCACACAATGGCTGTCAAGGTCGCGTTGACTCAACTTAGAAAAATAGTTTCCGGATGATAACTCAAGAATGCTTACGCCTCGGATCATGAAACTTCATAGGTACATTGATCATGACTCGCAGATGAAATAATGATGAAATTTGACCAGGATGTTTGTCTGGACAATATCTAGGTCAAGTTTGACATTTGGTAAAGATTGAATGAACCGACTCCTCTCAGGTGAGCGAACTAGGGCTATCTTGGCCCTCTTGTTTAAAGATATTTCTTGTCTGAAAATAAAAAGATACAAAGATAAGATGATTAATGTGTTATTAAATGCATTCTTTTATTAAATCTTTTGTTACGTTTAACAACGTATAAAACTGTAATGTAACTACTCGCCCCCTTAACGATTCGCCCCCTTAACGATTCGCCCCATAACGACTCGCCCCATGTTTATAACGATTCGCCCCACCTACATAACGACTCGCCCGACATATATAACGACTCGCCCTAGCAAAGTAAAATATTATATTATATATGGTTATATAAATAAAATCAATTCAGAATATGAATTTATAGGTTTGGCATAGTTTGATAACCATCGGGATTCGGTTTAACACCATTATAAGCCTTATATTTAACTAAAATATATATTCACTATTAAAATTCAAGACACACTGTTAAGATCGCTGTATTCATCATTAAGATAAAACGTATGTGGATAAAGCATAACGATATGGCATTGTCCATAACTTACAAAAAATGAATATAAAGTTCTGTACACGACATGTCTAGAGAATAAATATCTACAATTAATTTATTATTGGCGCGCTGCTTCTATGAAAAATCTTATTGCATATTACAAATATGCGTATAAAAAAATTCTTAAATATTCAATAAATGTTACTATGTATTAATGTCCCGTTTCAAATCTATTTTAAAACCCTTAAATGAAATGGCGGTTCTGTTGATTTGTAGGTGTGAACAATTAGCGCCAAAGTTTGCCGTGGTTTCAAATAAACTTGAGCATCAAATAGGGCATTCTTGTGCGTTTTTATGTCTGAGACCTGACCTTATACACGTCTATTGCAGGCATATTCTGAATGACAAAAGTTGTGAAAGACAGACAGACGACGGTGAAGTGATCGCTATATATCGCAGTTTGTACTTTGTAGCTGGCAACACAACAATAGGATCATGTAATGTCAATACTGATTAAACATATACTCAAAGTCAAATTAAGATGATAGTATTAAGTTGTATATGATGTATTTTTATACATCTATGTACAGTAGCAATATTACCATGAATTGTGTGATAATTACCGGTAAGGACTATTAATTGGGTATCGGCACATTTGTTTCATGTCATTCTTTTCTTTATATTAATAAAAAGAAGCAAAGCCGTAGATTATACCGACAATTAAAGATTCCCAGTCTAATTACTCAAGAATAAAGGGATTATCGTTATAAAAGAGACCAATCAATTAACAATATTATTGACATGTACATTATCGCGGGCGAGTGATGACAATCAACAATACACGTGTCATATTCGCGAAAGCGTGATTACCTTGCTTCGTGGTAAAGATATTTTCAAATATACGGGTATTGAAATGAAAAAAAAAAAAAGGTCTTTGCTGAAATTTCATTTTTTGCCGAAAATATTGGGGTGGCGACCGCCGCCCCTGCCGCCCAGCTCCGGCGCCACTGCATGTTCAAGCCTTTTTGGCGGTTGTTTCGCAGTTTTTTACGCAATTATTTCACACACGTCTAAAGGTGTAAAGATTGTGTTAATTGGTATTATAAATCATTTGCTATCTCTGTTACTTAGGCTACTAGTTGTATATCGTGCTGTGATATTGGATGAGAAATTTGATTTTACTTTGTGTTAATCGTAAATAAATGGTTATTATTTGCCAATTTTTAATTTATTTTATTGTCAGTTCAAATTTTACGGACACAATTCTTCTGTAAGATTTTTATTTATTTATAATCTTAAATCTGCCTATTTGTAACATGTTGATACGAATACACATCACACAATTTAACAACCTGATAAAGATCATAAAACCTAGCATACGTGCGGGTGTGCTAGACAATGGCTTCATTCGATAATGAATGAAAGGGTCGAAGAAGTTAAAGAAAACAACATCCGTTTAATGCATTAACGATGTGTATCACAACAGGAACAAGTGTATGCTGTCAATTAGAATAAAAAAATGTTACTTTGATTGCATACGTAATTTAATTGATAATTGTCTATGAAACAATAACAGTTGCGTTCGTTAATTAGTGTCAATTCATAAATCAACATGTTATGTTCAGCTTCCCTTATTTTGTAACGTAATTTATGACGAAATTTGCAAACACAGTGTAGGCATATCCGCAACAGAAAAAATGTTACTTTGATTGCTTATGAAAATAAATTGATAATTGTCTATGAAACAATAACTGTTTCGTTCATAAGTGTCAATGATGATTATGATGTTATGATGATGATAATTATGATGATGAGTATTATATGATGCTGAAGATAATTTTGATGATTATGATGATGAGTGATGATGATTATTATTATGATGATGATTATGATGATGATGTTATTGAACTTATTGTATTGTTATTCCTTTTTGTTATCACTTTAAAGTTATCCAAATATATGTAATAGAAATAAATTTAAAGTTTGTTTTATTTTCAAAGCCGTCTCAGACGCTTGTATCTAGTCTATAATAATGCCTCATTTCGACGACGACATACCTGAAGCAAAAGACAAGAGAATCTTTTTACCAAAGAAATAATCTTCAATATTAAAGATAATATAATACTGTAATAAACAATGTTCCATAATTTTAAAGAGTATCGACAAACATATTTTCAACGATTTATTCAAATTAAAAATGGGGCCGGAAAAGCCTGATACTTGGAGATATTTTTCCATTCCCACCCACTTTTGAATGTTTCGTTTTTGTTTAAACACAATAACATCGAAATAAAGCATAAACATGACCGAAATAGAATCAAAGAGACTATCCTTTTAACAAATTAAAAAAAATCCTACCATATAAGCTATGATGGGGCGAGTCGTTATATATGTGGGGCGAGTCGTTATATAGGTGGGGCGAATCGTTATAAAACATGGGGCGAGTCGTTATGGGGCGAGTCGTTAAGGGGGCGAGTCGTTACTAATTCTATAAAACGACAGTAGAGTAGGTTTCGGATGAGAAGTATTTGGATTTTCAACATGCTAAATGTAAATAGAATTATTAAGGGTTGAAGTATTTTGACAATTTGTTTCTTACCCTCTCAGGCTCTGTTCTTATTAGAATTTCCAATGTAAATGTTCACTCAATTTAAATTTAGTGTACGGGTTTCTCCCCAAGATATTATTTAGGGTTGATTTGTCATTGTTGGCTTGGGTACTACTTAAAAGTTAAATGTACCCTGGGTACTCTTAAGTATACTTAAATGTACCCCGCGTGCAGAAAATATTCTAACACATACTCGGCTAATTTAGACTGTACCATTGTTTTATTCCCGCCCAAAATCTGATGTGGTAAAACGCGCTACAGGATACAAAACAAAATTCTCTTTAAACAAAACCTGCCTCAATAATTATAGTCCGAGTCAATAGGCTTTTTTAAGTAGGAGTTTAGATAAGATAGAGGCAATTTTACAGAATATGAATATAAATGTGAACATCGCTAATTTGAAAAAATAGCCTATAATTACAAATTCAGGCCTTCCAGCGTTCCTACTTTTTCCTACTTTTTCCTACATTTTTATTAGCTTCCTACTTTTTGCTTAAAAACTCCTACTATTCCTACTTTTTGGAAAATAAACTCCGCAAAAAAAATTATATGCCAAATGATATATTGAAATTTTATTTCAAAGCGGCGCAATAGGGGGCATTGTGTTTCTGACAAACACATTTCTTGTTAATTTGATGTAGTTGAGTTTGCGGGGGTTTGAACAGTATTTCTCTGATAAATTGGATGTCTTTGTAAAAAACACTTTTCGTTTCTGTATGTGATCTAGATTTGACGAAACTATTTATGTAGTTTCACCTCAGTTACAATGCAATCATTATTATTATAGTAATTTCCCCTCTGATCACTAATATGCCATTTTTTCGTCTGACCTCAGACACTTACGATATGATTTAGATGAACTTAATGCGCAGAATCTCTTTAGGGTGTAAAGTTCATCATTTTCAGGTAATTCTGGTTGAATGAGGTTTTCAGGGCGTATTTGCTAATTGATTATTTATACTTGGCTATTTTGTTCCCATTGAGATCTCAGACACTAATGATCCGAATTTGATGAAGCTTGCTATGCAGCATTCGTAATAAAAGCATAAATGGTGGACATGAGTATCGTAGAATAATTTCCCCTTTAGAATAAGTATGTCATTTTCTTATAGATATTTTATTATGGTGCCAGTTCTCAGAAACTAATTATCCAAATTTAATAACACTTAATGGGCTTTTTCCTAAAATGTTTGACATGCAAATATTGTCTGGTCGTTTTTTAGGGATTTTTTAGTAATTGCCCTTAATTAAATATTCCTATATGTTTAATCTCGGACGCATATGATAAGAATTGTATTGCACTTTATACCCAGCATGGGCATTGGCCATGCATTTATTTTCAGGTTGTACCTCTTCAATTAGTTTTCATGAAGTTATTGCCTCTTAAATAATATTTTATTT